>NC_069087.1:12213913-12576958 GCF_947172395.1 Bicyclus anynana
CTCGACGCGACTCGCGCGGAGGGGTAATAAATAAAGAAGTGCAGCCTTAATGAGTAGGGTAGGGGTAGGGTAGGGTAGGGTAGGGTAGGGTAGGGGTAGTGTATGGTAGGGGTAGTGTAGGGTAGGGGTAGGGCAGGGGTAGGGTAGGGGTAGAGTTGGGATAGGGTAGGGTAGAGGTAGGGTAGGGTAGGATAGGGGTAGTTGAAAGTTTACAACGACTTTCACGCGGACGAAGTCGCGGGCGTCCGCTAGTTAAAAATATATTCATTCAATGTAAAATATTTATGATAGGGATTTTCATGCAACTACGTGGGCAAAAAAAAATAATTGAGAAACTTCAAAAATTGTATATTTTGCTTAATTTATAATATTTATAAATAACATTACTAAATGAGATATCTATTTGTTACTGTGAAATTGTCGTCATTTCGCCAGTTTTAATTTTATTAATATTATTTAATATTATGACAAATCCCATACCCTTCAAAGTCTTTACCTCTTTTTATTGGGCCAAGATTATTTTAGTCACCTACAGAGCTCAGTGAGGTTATAAATTAAAATATTATTATGTATTCTGTTTCAATATACAGTCTAATTAGAATTGAATGGTTCACTATTGAGAAATCTATTCAACTGTAAAAGTTACGAATACAACATAAATACTATAAAATACTAATGATAACTGATAAAAATAGATTTGCATAATCCATAGTTAATGTCAGTATTTATTTTTTCTACTCAATAGAAGACGATATCAAGCCAGATAGGTATCTAAGTTTTCGACTTATTAATCACAGACTGTATCAATAAACAAAAACTTTTCCAATGTAGGGTTTTGGAATCGGTCAAGCGATTATTCTCACGTACTTAGGTATATTTTTACACAATCAACCAAGATGTATCATTATTTGTGTCATGCTAAAGGGCATACTGGAAATTCGAAATCTCACTATTTTAATTATTACTAAAAAGACTTATTCCATTGTACAACTTATTCAAAATCAAGATAAAACTTCGGGAGGAGTACACTATGAGACAAAATTATGCATCCCACCGAGAGAGTTTAACTTTACTGCAGGCTTTGAAAATACATATTTGTGCTACATTTTGTCTAACGAGTTTTTATAAAGCGTGCATAATATTTTTATTTTCAACTGAGAACTGACAAAGTGGTAGCTTGCCGCCACCGTCTTTCGTTTGGGGGGCCGAACCCCACCCGAGCCCACCCACATGGCTACGCCACTGGTCACTAGCTCGCTCTAGTTCAATTCGACAATATTTGCTTGACTATAATAACTAAGATTCTTGCATATCTATAGAAAGAGCTTTCGTAATTGTAATAAAGTAAAGCCTTTAATATTTGTCTTTGATTTTTTTTTAAATAACACTAATTAAAAAAATATACTATAATAAGAAATGCATAGCAAAACGTTATTCTAATCACAGAGCAGGGTTCTGGCTTATCAGTATTGATCAATGGCACTTGATAATATTTATTCATGCTGATGACGGTAGAAAGTCCCATCATGCCATGCTTACGGTTCGGTGCTATTCAGTGTAACGGGTTGGAAAACTTCGCCAAACCTTAGAGCATAGTCCGTGCTAAGAATATCGATTTCATGTTCGCATATGAAGAATAGCCTTTGGTCGCAACTGATGTCATTGAGGTGGCCGTTGTAGAACATGGATCCACATTTCTCCTGTTCTCCACCATCGGGCTGACCGCCTCCCCATTTTGAATAGCCGCTTTCTCTTAATGGCTTCCCTAAAAAGAAAAACATTTTAAGTATTTGACCCACAGTTACTAACTTAATTTATTATTCTTTAAATAAACGCATAAAATGTTGAAAATCGTCCCAAATTGCCTGGAAAGCTTAAATCCCGCGGGAACCTTGGGATAACTAGTCTATACGTTACTCAGTAATTTTCTATATCTTTGAATGAACCATTAAAGTTCGTCCAGCCGTTTCAGAGATTTGCCCGGACACACAGACAGACAGATGAAAATTAAAAAAAATGTTGATTGTGTTTCAGTATCGTGTAAGCCAAAGATTTTAGACTATTAGTCACTAACGCGTCGAAACTGAGGCGAACAAAAGTGCCTAAGTACACAACGAAAATAATACCTAAATATTGTCTACAATATCCAGTTGTGTGTTCAGACAGTATGAAAACATATTAAATAAATGAAAATTTTCAATAATATTAAAACATAAAAAACTATATACACTTATACATAAATATATAATGTAAGTAAAAATTGGCATGTGTGCGTTCAGTGTAGCTGAATTCGAATATTTTTTTGCGCTGATTATGTAGGCACGTAACATATCTAATAGTATAAAATCGTTGGTGTCAGTGCTTCAGAGATCACAATTGTTTTGAAATCACATACAAACACTAAAATCGAAATATATTTTTTTTCTCGAAGGTGACTGACTGACATAGTGTCATGACTGTAATTTGTCATGCAGGTAGATCTTATGACGTAGGCTAAGAAAGGATTTTGATTAATTCTATCCCCAAGGGGATAAAATAGGGTATGAAAGTTTGTATGAAACTTTGTCAATTTTAAGCCGATCGGGCTGAGACTTTGCATGCATCAAGCTACTATGACGTAGGCATCCCCTTAGAAAGGGCTTTGATAAATTCCACCCCTAAAGGGGATGAAAGTCTGTGTGGAGAGTCCTTAATTATTAGAGTTACAGTTTTAAAAAAATGTTCATATATTATAATAAAAAAAATACGAAATATAATGTGATTCAAGAGTTTTTAATATCCAAACCCTAAAGTGATGAACTAGGGGTTGAAAGTTTACCCCTACGTATTTCCACGCGGACGAAGTCGCGGGCGTCCGCTAGAGTAATATAAATGTATTGATACCAAAGATTTAACGTAACCGTAAAGTGGAAATTCCGATCGTGGCGAAACGGTTTTTACAGACAGCTCGGCAAGATTGTGCAATGACTAGCTCTGGGGTAATTCAGTTATTCTTAAAACCCATGGGCTTACGTGTACGTCAGTTGTGATGAAAAAAGTTGCTCCTATAAATAGCCACAATTTGCATTTAATTATGTAGGTACAGGTAATTTCTTTGTTAAGTTAATTGCTGTAAGAACCCGCTGTAACAAGAGTTTTTACATCATTAAAATGAGTAGAGGGATTTTCTAAAGCATTAACATTTTCTAATAATAAAAAAGAATTTAAAATTCGAATTATTGATATGAACTCTATTTTTGTGAAATAAATGAAATATGTGGTGAAAGAAAAACATTGTCAAGAAACCTGCATGCCTGAGAATTTTCTTAATTCTCTACGTGTACTCTGCCAATCCGCATTGGGTCAGCGTGGTGGACTATTAGCCCTCTCATTCTGAGAGGAGACTCGTGCTCAACAGTGAGCCGAATATGTGTTAATGTTAATGATGTGTCCGTATTGTGAAATGTGTTGTGTGGTGGACTCAGAGATGTCACACAGATTAATGTTAATCTGAGGATGGGCAATAAACTTACGATGAATTCATTGAATGCTGAGATATTCGTCTCACATAGTGGTATCTATTAATGGAAATTTATGAAGATGGATAAAATCTATTAATATAAAAATCTATTAATGGATTTTTATGAAGATGGATAAAAAATTTAATAACCATTTTGTTTGTGTAAATTAAATGAATTTACAAGTACTTTTGAAAGGTCAAGATTATGTCATAATTTAATTTAATCTAATGGTGGTAATAATAGTCGAAAACTTTTACGAGGGTTCCAAACGCGCCTTGGTCCGAGAAAAGCCCACAATGCTTTTTTATCAGCTGATTTAAAAATATTTACCAACCTTTTATAGTTTTCCACCCTTTGTTATTTTTGAATCCTAAATGCACTGCGCCGCGTAAATAGTTGCCTTCGACCTTGTCTTTGGGCGCTCTGCTCGTCAAGTTGGCCAAGATATTCGCCTCTGCTTCGTCGTTGATGATAGCCAGGTACGATTGCTCCGAGTTGCATACAGTGTAGGCATCACTCCAGTTCATAGGCTGCAGGTGGAATTTGTAACACCTGCCTTTCGCCTCGTTGTATTCATATGCTTGAACAATTAAATGTTACGTTAGTAATGGACTAAGGACCTGTGATAGCGAGACAGACCTCATTTTAAATTGATAGGTTTGTTGTCGCCTCTTTGGTAGTTTGGTACACCAAACGTCACTTCTCCTTTTTCACGACCTGACAGACGTATTAACGTGTCATAAAAGATGAATGTTAGAAAATATGTTCTACGCAAAGGTTCTATGTGATTTCTATTAATATTCTCCTTATGTAGCAATGGTCTTTTATAGGTTGGTGTAAGGTTTGAAATTATACAAAACACGCTGGATATCCGAGCAAATTATTTGTATTAATATAATAGATTACGTACAACTTTTTACATTTACAAACGAGTTACAAGCGAGCCGAGGTTGGAAAAGAAAGAAGTCATTTATCATTGTTAAAGAGTATAGAGCAAGTGAAAAGAGATCACAGACATAATGCAGACTATATTGCATTCTATTACATTCTATACACTAACAGTTGGATAGTTTTTTAGATGCATAGGGTTGAGGTAGATGAAATACTGTAACAGGATTAATAAATAACCTAAACCTGTTATTATACATATACTTTTTTTTAGAAAATTATTATATTAATTATAATTAGTTTGAAAAGTTAAGATAAGTTAATAATTGTACGTTTTTTGACATACTTATTACTTATTTGACGGCCTCCGTGACTCAGTGGTATGCGCGGTGGATTTAATTGACGGAGGTCCTGGGTTCGATCACCGGCTGAGCTGGTTGAGGTTTTCTCAATTGGTCCAGGTCTGGTTGGTGCGAGGCTTAGGCCGTGGCTAGTTTTCACCTTACTGGCAAAGACGTACCGCCAAGCGATTTAGCGTTCCGGTAATAGGTCCTGTAGAAACCGAAAGGGGTGTGGATCTTCCATCGTAGATTGCATTATCACTTACCATCAGATGAGATTGTGGTCAAGGGCTAACTTGTAAAGAATAAAAAAAGTCATAAAATGGCATGTCTTGCCACCGCAGGCCCTCGTTTTATAATTTACAATACGATTCGATAATCTTAATGCAGGAACTAAACAAGTTTTGAAATAGTAGGTACCCACAAGTTATGCGCGAAAACATCTGTATTCATACGTCATACACGACTATAGGATGAGTAATTATGTACGAAAATAATAATATCAAATCTCTAACAATGGACGTGCAAGTGTGGACATACATCGGTTGATGACTCGAACAATTGCGGTGGATGCGTAAACGCCTGATAATTAATGAGTCTTCTGATATCACCGTGGGCTATGGGCCGTGATAGCCCAATGGATATGAATATGACCTCTGCCTCTTTCCAGAGGTTCGAATCCGAACCTCCAATCCTTTTCAGTTGTGTGCATTTTAACAAATTAAAATATCACGTGTCTCAAACGATGAAGGAAAACATCGTAATTAAACCTGCACGCTAGAGAATTTTCTTAATTCTCTGCGTATGTGAAGTCTGTCAATCTGCATTGGGCCACCTTGGTAGACTATTATACCCTGTCTCTCTGAAAGGAGACTCAAGCTCTGCAGTGAGCCGAATATTTGTTTATACTATCCTTAAGATAGGGGGCCCACATAGGAAGAATCAAGGTTCCTTGATCCGGCATTGAAAATGTGCCAGCCCTTCTGTAACCAGTCGAGGCAACTATCGCGGTGAATTGATTCGAAGAAATTTTTAATTAAACAGACTGTTTAAAAGGCCGGTTATTAAAGAAGCCGTGATAGCGTAGTGAATATCACGTGTCTCAATCGGTGAAGGAAAAACACTGTGAGGATAAAGTGATTTTTTTTTAATTCTTGCCGTGTAGTCAAAGTCTGAAGTGAAGCTGGTGGTCTATTAGTCTAACCCCTCGCGTTCTTAGAGGTGACTCGTGCTCAACAGTGAGCCGATGGGTTGTTAATGAGTCGGTTATAGTTGGTTGTCGGTTGGTCTAATAGTTAGCATGGCTTTGGATGACGAGAAACTGAATTGAAGTCCTGAGTCGTGATTTGAAATACTGAAGCTTTACTTTACTTTAGGGAACTTTCAGCAAAAATCGACTCAGCTCGAGATTGGGAAGTTGTTTCACCCCTGTGCCTCAAATCCTCGGTCACTTAAGCTCTATATTCAATACTGGATGTGAGACTCACCAGCTCACCTATTCACTAACTTCGACTTTATTAATAATCAATTATAATAAACGTCAAATCAACTGAGAAATGTTATCTATAGCTTGGCAAGTTTGTTGATGAGACGCTCGTTCATAGATGCGCGTGGGGCATTGCTACACCCTTCCCGGCCCGCGCGGACCTTCACGCGCGTTACCAACGAATTTGCCAAGCTATACACAATGTATGATATCCATGAAGGGTTGTCAGTAGGCACCGGGTGACATTTGTTACATAGAATCTCAATTTAATATATGTCATCTATCATACGTCAAAGTTAGTGAATCAGCCAGCTGTCGCCTGTTAAAATAGGCTGATAATGATGATTATTGAGTCATTTTTACAGACTTGATTTTCTAAACTACAGTAGAACCCGCTTAAAACGATCACGATTAAAACGATTTCTCATTCATTCATTCATTCATTTTATACCAGTCCATACGATTCGTCATCCCGTTTAATACGCCTACATGTCATATGCGTGTAATTCCAAATGCGACAAATAAATTACAACTGATAGACCATAATCATCCATCCAACCATGTCCATCAGACATCATAATGGTCCTCAAACAAGGTTGCAGGACAAGACTAATACATGATATCTTAAAGAACTGTAAGACCCTGACAGTCCATACATGATGCGATTCTAAACTGAAAATTTTAAAGACGTACTGCAAAAGTAAAATTTATTTGAAAATTTTGTAATTGCTAATGCATCAAAATCTTTTTGTCATACCAGAATAAGTGATTACTTTAAGTAGCATAATTAGGCATTCTTTACACCAAATACACAAATTTTTATACCTATGTATGTGTACATTAGTCGTTATATTTTCACCATCCCCCAACCATTTCCCGTTTATTACGCTTTCCCGTCTAAGACGCGTTTTTAGTTGGGTCCCTGCGAAATCGTATTAAACGGGTTCTACTGTATATTATATCTGTTCCATTTAAACCAACTGTATATTTTAGAGTTGTTATAAATCAAAAACTTAGCATATTAGGTTTTACCTGTATCAGGAATATTGCAATAGTTGTTCCAATCCAAAGATTCGAGGGTCTTTTTGCAAACGAATGGGAACTTCTTCGCGCAGTTTTCGTCATTCAGCGTTCCGTCTCGCCGCAATATAACGCACCCTTCAACTCCTCCCGCGTTATTTGGCTCTCCGGGTCCCCATCGGTCATAGACATCCGCTATTGGAATACCTGGAACATTTCTATCAATGTATGTACTGTACAAAAAGCAAAACAAAGCTTATATTACAAACTTAAGCCCTGGTATTAAAAATACACAGACATAGGCTCCTACGTTTACCATCTCCAAAGAGTAAGACATTTTTCGTAGAGTTATACATAGATGTGTTAAAACATTTACCAAGTCGAAATTACTACATTGATGTATACCATAAATAAAGATGCTTGGTGGCCATTGGATCAGCTTCCATATTCAAACAGGAAGTAAAAGTCAAAGAAATTGTAATGATTCATTTGTGATTTTAAATATTGTACAAAAAGCATCAATTGTTGAGTTTATTGCAGGCTCTTGTCATTAGAATTTGCCTTCTTAACCGGTGGTAGAGTCTTTACAAATAGTCAAACTTAACGTTTCAAAAGTGCTTGTAAATCTAAATGAATTTTTCATTTACGTTGATTTTGATTTTGTTTTCTCAATACAGTGTTTCAAAAGCTGCTTCATATTATATTGTCCCTCAGGCACATACAGGAGCCCCTTATGTTTTGACGGCCTCCGTGGCGCAGTGGTATGCGCGGTGGATTTACAAGACGGAGGTCCTGGGTTCGATCCCCGGCTGGGCAGATTGAGATTTTCTTAATTTGTCTAGGTCTGGCTGGTGGGAGGCTTCGGCCGTGGCTAGTTACCACCCTACCGGTAAAGACGTACCGCCAAGCGATTTAGCGTTCCGGTACGATGCCGTGTAGAAACCGGAAGGGGTGTGGATTTTCATCCTCCTCCTAACAAGTTAGCCCGCTTCCATCTTAGACTGCATCATCACTTACCATCAGGTGAGATTGTAGTCAAGGGCTAACTTGTAAAGAATAAAAAAAAAAAAAAAAAAAAAGCAAAAACGCAATCCACAATGTCTCTTAATCTGGTGCCTCCCGGAAAAAAATAATATAAAAAAATGCCTACAGTTTCATTTCAGAAAAGACAAAATTAAAAAAGCAATACTTTATTTAACCGACTTAAAGAGGAGGAGGCTATTAATTCGTTGGAATGCCAAAAAATGGAAACATCTGATTTTGTTTCTTTTGTGAGAAATCCCTGGGCCCACCCAATTGATTTTGATAGAGGGCTCCCCCAAGGCACGCTACGCCACTGCTGTGCATATAGGAAAATCTAAGTCTCTGTAGTCGTTATAGCGTTCGAACCATGGACGCCCTGGTGCCTGACATCTAACAGACTTTTTTTGTGCTACGTGTAATTAAAATGCACAAGAAATCATAACCAAAACGTTTTAAACAGCAAAAAAACTATAAATTTCGGAAACAAGAATTGTTATTCTAGTCGGAATACTAAATTATCTGACGTCATTGGCGTCAGTTTCGCATTTTTTTATTCCAATTAAAATTGTATTGACCTCAACATATGATTCAGGATACAGACTAGAGATAAAATAGATATTCGGTGGTATTGACGTAATAATCGTATAATCTGATGCCTATTTAGTTTACATAAAAGTATATAGATTGAACAAACCGAATGTTATGTTCAATCTATATACCCTGTGCCCTCTTGGTTTGCACAATTCTACCACCGGGTGTGCAAACCAAGAGGGCGCCGCGATACGCATAATAACAAAAGCGATGTCGTGAGTGTGGTTTGCCTAAACAGCCAAAAACGCGAGGTCGTTGAAAAAAGAAAAAGAACAAGAAAGAGGGTAGATCGATTTTGCCCCTAACAGCTGACTTCACTTCTCATCTCGCAACTTCAGTCCCGTCGTGACCACGATCCATGCAACTGGGTCGAAATATCGACAATAAAAATCTCGTCGTTTCATCGTGGTATGTACCCGTTTAAATAACATTCATAATGAACAACCACGAAATAAGTTTAAAATCATTAGTTGAACATAACGAATTCCCATACCAACATCAATTTTTTTTACGGAGATATTTGTATATAAGCCGGGCATTACTTTCGCTAAAATAGGTAGTACTTTAGCCAAAGTAATGCACGACATAATCCCGTAAGTTTAGAGAAAATTGTTTAGGACCAAACAAGGACCAAAGAAGGAAGACTCTATTGAAACTTTTCTGGACTTTTACTAACTTGGTGTATTTTAATAGACGTACACTTATTTAATCAAGCTGTAGCACCTTTAAATGTATTAAATCTTCTAAAGAAAACCATTAATGGTTCAGAAACTTTCATTCTCTGGAAGCGGTAAACATTGGGAATACTGATCCATTTATTTTAGTAATATTTAGATGAAGATAAAAAAAACTTAATTGCACATGAAATACAAAATATTAATGAAGATGTAATATTAAAAGTCGCTATGCAAACGCGGCTCTTTTTTGTACAAGCAATCTCTAACAACATTACTTAAAAGTTAAAATCAAAATATTATGTATTGAAGTTAGACTAGGTATAGTCGTACATAAACAGGTTGATACAGTTTACAATTATTATTATTATATATAATATAATTCTTAATCACAAAGTGCCTTATAAGAGATAACCCTTGCCCGGCAACTTTAGCCTCTACGATTTGATTATATTGCGAACATATTGCAAACAAATTGAAATTGAAAAAAAAACTTTAACAATGTTCATGCGTACAACATCAGATTTAGATGAATTTAAGGTGCTCCAGACTTTGCTTAATCTAACAAATTAAAAAGAATGCACAAATCCGTTTAGTAGATTGAGAATAGCACGAGGGATGGAAATGAGAACAGCTTTAGACTTTGTTTCATTGAAATTGAATTTATATAATAAAGTAACGTATATAAAAAAAATCCATTTCACGCGGACAAAATCTACTCACTATCGAATGCTAGTATAAAATTTATATACGTCATCAACCCATATTCGGCTCACTGCTGAGCTCGAGTCTCCTCTCAGAATGAGAGGGGTTAGGCCAATAGTCCACCACGCTGGCCCAATGCGGATTGGCAGACTTCACACACGCAGAGAATTAAGATAATTCTCTGGTATGCAGGTTTCCTCACGATGTTTTCCTTCACCGATTGAGACACGTGATATTTAATTTATTAAAATGCACACAACTGAAAAATTGGAGGTGCATGCCCCGACCGGATTCGAACCCACACCCTCCGGAATCAGAGGCAGAGGTCATATCCACTGGGCTATCACGGCTCACTAAACTTTATATACAGTACTAGCGGACGCCCGCGACTTTGTCCGCGTAAAAATCGATGTCAACTTTCAACCCCTATTTCATATTCTATTTTGCAAGTTTTATAACTTATACCTAATAAATAGTCCACTTATAATTTTACATTTACAAATGTACCTAAAAAAATTAAGGACTTTCCGTACAAACTTTCTACCCCTACTTCACCCATTTCTGATTTTGTTTTCGCGACAAAAAGTATCCAATTATAATAGGGATGATGACAGTTTTTTAAATTGTATATAAATTAAGAGTATACTAATAGTAAAGCAATTTTGTAAAAGGAACAGGGTATCTGCGATCATTACTTTCGGAGCTACAGGGATTTAAAGAGTCAGATTTGCGGCGCTGCCGCGGATCCCTGAAAAACGCCCCATACAAAATGGCTCGAAAAAATGACGTCATAGGTAATGTAATGATCGTTAGATTTGTATGCGCGTTCAAACAAAATTACTAATATCTTTGTTATTTGTGCGTTTATCTTTGTAGTTCATATATTAAAAAATGTCACATTTAATGTAAGGAAGCTAAAACTGTATGAATTTTCATCTAACTACGATAAAATTTTTTTAATAGTTTTTGAAATTTTATAACCTCATTTATTTTGCAAATATCCAGACAATCTTTGCTTTTTATGTATAAATTAGTTAACATTGACCCTATTTACCCGAATGTATCATAAAAATCAATATATTCAAACCTAGTCATCATCCCCATTCTACGTATTATGGTCTCAAATCGTCTTAAGTATCATTTGAATTCATTCTGTAGTTTCAGCGTGATGCCCGGTCAAAAAAAAGGCAAACAGACAGACAAAAAATAGAAAATAGGCTTCAGTATCGATTTCCTACGTCTACCCTACCCCTACCCTACCCGTACCCTACCCTACCCGTAATCTTCCCTTTCCCTACCCCTAGGATAGGGGTAGGCTCTACCCCTACCCTACCCCTAACCTAGGCATACACTCCCCTACCCTGCCCTACCCCACCCTACCCCTACCCTACCTTTACCCCTACCCTACCCTTACACAACCCCTACCCGTACCCTACCCTACCCTATACCTTCCCTACCTTACCCCTACCCTTAGCAAAATCGGTCCAGCCCTATGAGCGTGGTGCGATGACAAAGGGAAATAGAGACTTCTATGCCATTGTCTTACCAATAGAAAGCTACGTTATTTGCGAGTGTCATAGGCTATGTTTGATTCCCATATTCACACAGGAACAGGAACTACGTAATTGAAAGCGCGGGGCGTCATGTAGCGGAATTTCTGCGTCTTTTAGAAATTTTGTATTATCTCCGAAACTATTTAACTAATTAACATACTATAAAGGGCAAATCTTATCTCCATAATATCCTTGTGGTTATTAAATAATTTATTTTGATAAGGATTTAAGTTAAGTAGCATAAATAATGACGCAAACCTAAGTATATAAAATTTATAATATTTAAAACACAAAAGGTACTATATCTGCTAATATATAGAAGATAGATATATGGTGTCGCGGACTTTTTTGTAGAACTTTTAAAGATACATAAAGCCTCCATACATTAATTTCAATTTTACACAATGGTTAAGGCAGCGCATGCGAATAAGTCTGCTTAAAAGGATTTTCGGTCCGACCTGTATGACAAAAACTGTGTTAACTCGGCGAATATATATTATACTAATATAAAATATAGCCTATAGCACTCCCCGATAATGTAGCATTCTACTGGTGAAAGAATTTTTGAAATCGGACCAGTAGTTCCGAAGATTACCCCATTTAAAAAATGTGACAAACTTACAAACTTACAAACTTTACCTCTTTATAATATTAGTATAGATATAGATATAGATATAGATTTTATTAATTTATAATAACAGGAATTAAAATATATTAATATTTTAAATGTGGCTAATATAATTACCATAAAGAAATATTATATAGTTTAGGTATTGTAATTACTCGTTTAATAGGTGAAAGGTTATAGCTACTCATATATGATCTATTATACGTCTATATATTTTTTATTCACAGCATTTAGAGATTCAAAATTTTTATTTTGAATGAAAAATTTGAATTTTGAATTTGGTATTTGGCTGTAAGTTGTAAATTATAAAAACAAGAAAAATATTATGTAGCCGTAGGTGGTCAAAAATTTTTGGGTCTTAAGGTTTAATGTATATAATATATAATAGGAGTAAATTTTGAACTGTTTTTCTGTTGGTAATAAGCTTTGAAACAGCGTCGTTTCGTGCGATTAATTTATTTTTACTACGATTAGGTTATTGTGTTTCTGTGTCATTTAAATAATTAAAGATTAAAAAGTTTTATTTGGAACAATTTAAAAACCCACCACATCCACATAAGGTGAAAAAAACCACATTAATTGGTGTGTCAATTGTCTTGTTAGAGACGCCTCTAAACTTATTATTGACCGACAATATTTTGTAAGTCTTCAAAAATAAAGATTCTGTTTGTTTCGAGGTAGTTATGTTTATACCTATGTTCATAATGTTTATACCTACGTTGGCGATTCTTTCAAAAACATCTTCGCTTCTTACAAATTCATTAAGTATTATTACATATCAGTAGCGAAGGCTGAAATTTTGTAGTAACGAAACTAAAATGTTGACGAGGTTCATATTACGTACGTTTTTACGTCTGCGTTCGTAAAGATGTTATTAATATGTACTGCTTTTTAATTGCGCGGAGGCGTTCATCATACAGATTGTAGAAATGCTGTCAAAATATAAAATCATTTATTTCAAGTAGGCTCAGTTTACAAGCACTCGTCAGTTGACTATTTGTAAAGATTCTACCACCGGTTCGGAAGGCAGGTTCCGCTGAGAAAAACCGGCAAGACTCAACTCAACAGTTGCTCTTTTTAAGAAATCATACTGTTTTAGAATTATTTACCTATTTCGAGCGAATAAAATACATTACAATAAGGAAATGAATGTATCAATCGTGTTGTTAGGACCCATCGCCCCTGGTACTTATCAGGTATTTATGTTTACTGGTTACTCACCATCAACGGTTTCAAACACTTCCTTGACATTCGGTGTTGATATTCCTACGAATATCCAGCTGAAAGGCTGCGTACTGTTCCAATAATCGATGACAGCTGTAACCTCATCGTCATCGTCTGGGTAGAACAGCTTGGCTCCCTCCATCTCGCACTGCACCTTCGCATCGTCCCATGTCTTGTGTAGCGTATGGATCTTGTAAAAAGACCTTACCTCCTTCAAATAATAGTAATCTTTTCGGAAGAACTTCACATTCGCTTGGGAATCTTAAACGCATAAATTTTATTAATTATACACTAATTTTTTTTTGTAACATTTAAATTTTATCAATTAATTGACACAAAGATTCACTCGTGTATAAATTATTTTCATTATTATTAAACGAACAAAGAAATATGTAAACTAGATTTTGAGATTGTATTCAACTCAACATTTACTTACAAGCTAAGTGAACGCAATACTGCGCAAGAAAGAAAACAAATAAATGTTTATGAGAAAACATTTTAAACGAACGGCTTATATAGCGATACGTGTGACCGGAATGTTGTCCCGCACTCAAGTGAAGCTAATCATAATTCATAGTAAGAACAAGAAGATTCACTCCGCGAGAAACAGGAAAACTAAAATGGCTAACTCGTGTTCACGTTGGGTTTATACCTACTATTTTAATTGTAATATTATTCTCATACTCATCCGGTAATCAAAGGATATGCGTTTAATTATCTTTCGTCTCATCACCACAGCGGTAGGTAGGTCTAATCAGCCAGCTAGGACCTGCGAAATTTCAATAATAATGTGCTATAAAACAAAAAAGAGCCCGAAAATGATCAATCCTGTTTGACAATCCTTATAAAAAAAAACTGTTTCAAGAAGCAATGTCAAATGATTGACGTTCAAAATTGTTTGACGAACTTGCTTGGTGAATACTTTTCATAAGAAACGCTTCAAACGAAGCCGCAGATGATCATATTGTTTGACAAATACATTGAATTTGACAAAAAGTTTATCGTCAACCAAACCACACCCACAGCTATAATTTGTGACGTCATTATTGGCTGTCATTCAGCATAGAATACAACATACGTGTATTACCTGTTTAATTTGACGTCATCAAGTGTTTTACGCAGCCTACGATACATTCACAGTACGCAGGTATGTATCCACAGTACATGTAATACAGTTCAAGATCAACCAGTAATGTTTCGTTTAGAATTTAGATCGATTCGCTTGACTTACTATCTCATTAGTCCCAGCTTCATAATTCACGGTTGGACTACCTAATTAGGTAGGTACTCGTAGGTAGAAAGAAAGAAGAAAGAAAGAAAATAAATTTATTCAAATTTAAAAGTTACAAACAGTATCCTTAACTAAAAACAGCATGTCTGTCTGTAACCCTTAAAAAAGAAAGGGTGTACAGCTCAGCATATGCCGTGTATTATATACAAGCATAACACACGGCGCTGATTTTCAGCTGAGACCCGTGTGACGCCACAGCTAACATAAGAAAATAAACATGAGAACAAATTCAAGTGAATTAAATTCAATTTGAATTCAATTAGATTAGGTACCTATGTGCATGCAAATTGGACACATATATCACATATACTGTGGTAAAGATTGTGTTTAATTGCTGTTTTTTTTTCCACATTTCTGTTCAAGAATACAGGTAAAATAAGTGGAACATTAGCTTCTGTAGGTACCTATAATTTAGCCGGGAAAGAACCGAGCATTTTATTAACGTTAACTTACTAGAGGTAAAACTGTGTTTTATAAATAACCACCTAAAAGTTCAAGGTTTGAGTGTTTGTTATTGATTATATTTAAAGTGGCATAAAATAAACGAACGAATGTCTTCTCGGTCTCACATTTTACAAATGTGACCGACTGTGATATGACCGAGGGTCAGTAATCATGAAAGTGACGATAGAGATAATTTAGGGACAGCACTATGTACGTTTCGGGATTTTAAGACTTTAGTACCTATAGCTTTTGACACTGTACATTGTAAGTTATACATAAGCAAACATGCTCTACTACACTACTAACAAATAGTTATTTTACAAATATTTATTATGCAAATATCCAGACAATCTTTGCTTTTTATGTTCCTATAAATTAGTTATATACAAACCTAGTCATCATCCTCATTCTGTGTGCGACCATTGAACCAACAGTCAACGGAAAGCGTTTTAAAATGATGTTGAACAATAACAGTTGACTCAAAATTCCACATGGCAGTAAACACGTGAGCTAGGTACACGTATTTGATACTTTTTCCTTATTTATTAACCGACTTCGAAATGGAGGAGGTTCTCAATTTGACAGAGAAGATGAGATCTTTCTACATAGATGGGTTGTGATTGTCATTAGGGGTCTGGGATAAAGACCAAGATCAATTAAGAGAACTCCTTAACGGTTTACCTTAGCTACCTTGTGTTTGGGCTTGATGGGTTATGACTGTCATTAGGGGTCTGATGATGAAGAAGGTTAGTTAAGGGAACTCCTCGTTGATAAAGGAATTTTCGAATTTAAGGAGGGGAGGGAATGATAGGGTGTTCATATTTTACACTAAAAGCGAAAAATAACATCAGAATATTATTATGTTCTACCTGCTGATCAGACGGTACTAATCCGATGATGTATTAATTCAAGCCATAAATATTGTAAAATGGTCTTTCAGAAACGACTTAAATTAATACGACACCGGCTCAGCACCGTCTTCAAACTGATCAGCAGATAGGACGTAATAATATTCATCATCATCAACCCATATTCGGCTCACTGCTGATCTCGAGTCTCCTCTCAGAATGAGAGGGTTCCACCTTAGGTTGGAGGGCGCGTTCCACCTTAGGCTGCATCATCGCTTACTGTCAAGCATGATTGCTGCCAAGCGCTAGCCTATATAACGTAAAAAAAAAAAAAAAAAAGAGGGGTTAGGCCAACAGTCCACCACGCTGGCCCAATGCGTAATGGCAGACTTCACACACGCAGAGAATGAAATCTCAGGTATCATGGTATGCAGGTTTCCTCGTGATGTTGTCCTTCACCGTTTGGGACACGTGATATTTAATTTCTTAAAATGCACGCAACTGAAAAGTTGGAAGTGCATGCCCCGGACCGGATTCGAGCCCACACCCTCCGGAGTCAGAGGCGGGGGTCATATCCACTGGGCTATCACAGCTCCTCATAATAATATTACGATGTTATTTTTCGTTTTTTAGTTTAGTGGGTACGTTTTTAGGTTTTGAATTTTTCGTATTTTTCGTATCGTCTTCGTTTGAATTATTTTTATTGGTGGCTTTAATGTTTAATGCGTACCTGCCTATTATTTATAGTTCTACTATGTATATGTCCGTGCAAGCATTCGATGTTAATGCCCGATATCTACTCTTAAATCTAGCGTTATTTTTTATCTCTAATACTTTGCCAATGTGATTGGCTACATAAAACTACTTATTTGAAAGGTGGGTTTTGCTAGAGCCGGCAAGAAACTCATACAAACAATAGCGTGCGTTTGGCTCCACGAAAAACCCATCGTCGTGGGGCGCCATGAATCTGATCATTAGCGAAATATTGTGATAACGGAGATTCCTACCATTCCGTCTTTTTTTCTATATCTGATCAAAATCAATATATAGCTGTCTTTAACCCTTAACCCATTTAGACCTTCCGTGTCACATAGGATACATCAAATATAATAAACTAGCGGACGCCCGTGACTTCATCCGCGTGAAACTCGATGTAAACTTTCAACTACCTCTACCATACCCCTACCCTACCCTACTTCTACCCTATATACTTCAATCCTAATAAAATAAAGAGGTAAAGTTTGTGTGGTTGTAGGAGGTAATCTCTGGATCTACTGGACCGATTTGGAAAATTGTTTTACCAATAGAAAGCTACGTTATTTGCGAGTGTCATAGGCTATGATTTTATTGATCCCCATACTCACACGGGAACGGGAACTACGTAAATGAAAGCGCGGGGCGTCATATAGCGGAATTTCTGCGTCTTTTAGAAATTTTGTAATATCTCCGAAACTATTTAACTAATTAAGCATTCTACTGGTGAAAGAATTTTTGAAATCGGACCTGTAGTTCCGAAGATTACCCCATTTAAAGAATGTTACAAACTTACAAACTTACAAACTTTATAATATTAGTATAGATTATTATGAAGTACCCTTGATACCAATTTGTTTACTCATGGTGTCAATGTCAAGTATAAGGTGTAAATATTACTCCAAACGTCCTGTAACATGGAAGAAGTACAATATAGGACTGGTTTTCTTTCATATTGTACCAAAAAATAAAAATACTTCATGTGATATGAATAAAGACATTGTACTCAAATTATGGAATTTATGCATACGTTTAGGCCTACCGTATCACATAGGATACAGCCCTTTCTGGGCCCCCTATGGAATTGTAATGTTTTTTTTTTTTATATTCTATCACTCTATGATGTCATTAAATTAGACAAAAACACTTATTTTACAAAAAAAAATTGTTTTAGGTCTAAATGGGTTAAAGGCTACAATGATTTTGTATACTACTATGACTACAATGGATGTAAAAACACCCGGTTGCGATTATAACTCAAAACCAGAGCTCGCGCAAAATCATGTTATAAGTGGGGTAAGTTGAAAATTACAGCCGAGGCGATATTGCATAGTAAGGAAGCATAGGCTGTAATCATCTAAGCGCACGTATGTCATACGTTTTATAACACATTTGTGATTAAACACACTTTCTGAAAATGAATTTGCATCTTTTTTGTTTTCCTTAAGATGACAGTTTGATTCGCATGACATATTTGCAGAGATAACGAAGTGCGTACACCAGCGTTTTTTTTTTAGACAAAGGCACCAAAAACAGCCAGTATTATTAATATTTTTGTGTTTCTGATACAGATAAATGGTTGACATTTACTGTCAAAATTATTAAAATTAAAAAATTAAATGTGTTTTTTTATTATATTTTATCTCACAAAGTTAATTTTTACTCATAGAATGTTGAGCACTTTTCTGACATGAAAACTCTTTGCCAAGAAGAAAGTACCGTTCGTTTTTAGACGGATGATAAAGGTTTTATATCACATTACGGCACATGTGCGTAATGAGATACATTACGATATTGAAATTGGTAAAGAAAGACATACTTTACGAGCAAATGTGTTATAAAATATTTTACCGCGTGTTCTAGGGCCATTATCGACTTAGGATAATACACAACATCTCAAGGCCCTGAGTCAGAAATGAAAGGAGATATTGACACAAAACTAAATCACCTGGGTGTAAAAACACCGTTGCACCTTTTAAGGGTTAATAATAAAATCTTTGTTATAATAACTGAACAGGCTTAAGTGTTCTAGAAAAATAAATAATCAAAAGGGTTGTAAAAAAATAAAAAACAATAATATTTTTATATTGAGGTGTAAGTTTATTCGCATAACAATGTTTCATACAAATTTCCTCGTTTTGTACACACCTTTTCACGTTTGTTTTGTAGTTTTTATCTTTTATAAAAGTTGACTCTAAAATTTTAACATATCATCATGTCTGTTCCCTATATCTAATTCGCTTCACCGTTTGTTAAATTATACATAAAAAAGAGGGTTTCGCCGAGGCAAAAGGAAGGGAATAAAATATAGTTAACTGCGGACATTGAAGAATCGAGAAATGATATACAAAACTTTTCCACAAAATCGGAATGGGCTCTTAACATGTAAAATCAGCCTTCCAAAATCATTCGCCGTGGCACTAGATTAATAAGGAGTAGAAGAAACAGTCCCTCCCGTTCCGCCTCAACTCAAAGTACAACACTAGACCACCAACAACTTCCGAATTTAAAACTAGTACGTAAACTTAGGTACGTCTATTCGAAAAAGACTTCAATTCAGTAACGGAAGTTGTAGGTATCTTACACAAGCACAGATAGAATATATCCAAACATTTTTGTTATGCTTTCAAGAAGTCTGATAAAGAAACTGTTATTGACTATTTACAGAATAGTAATTTTAAAAAAAAGCTATCTTAAGATTCAGAAACCGTCCGCAAAGACCACTTGGTAAAAATCGGATTTTCAGATCTGTTTTGATAACATTTATATGTACATTAGATGCACTATACAAGTCATTACAAATTAAAAGTTAGTACACAAAAGTTAATGTCCTACACAACTTCTGTGAATTTAAATGAAAATTTTGAATGAATTGTATGTATATTCTATCTGTCTGCGTGTCTGTGGCCGAGGCGGGGGAGGCGAGGCGCGCCTGGGGGCGCACGTATGTATGTATACAATTTTTCTAATGGACATTGCACAAATCACACTGGTATCAGTGGACTGGCCACGAGGCTGCCAGTTACACCTAAGAAAAATTCGTCACTAAATAACAACTAAATCACTTTAAAATCAATTCAAAATGTACATTATTCATCTTATCCAAGTAAACAAATCTAATCTGCTACAAAAAATTAGCAAATTTAAATACAAAGATCACCTAGTCCGAACTATTATAAAATTAATCGCTTAAGTATTAGAAAAACGCGGTAGTGGCAGTGGGCCCATCGGCTCACTTGTGATATAACTTATTATGCTTCCCGGTGTACATTCAACGAATGAGTAGCGAAGGATATTGCGTTGACACATTAAAACTAAAAAAATTGACTGTACAATTAATATTTTATATGTAAATATTTGTACATATTGCACTCTGAAGTAACAAAAAAAATTATTAAGAAAAATCTGTCCGAACGAACAATAATTATTAATCAATTATCATATACGCAGAACAAAAATATCTCAGTAAATACAAATCCAATGCAATCGAGTGTCGATCACAATGTTCGTAGCTCGAATATTAATCTAATTTCCTACGGCTTACAAAGCTTAGAAAAGATAAATACAGAGGTCATTTACAAAAAAATATACTTCTACCCAAATAATATAAAAATAACAACAGCCATCTGTACTTTCTTAGATGAATAAAATTAAACATATGTCAAACATATGACAAATAGAATCTAAAGGGTATCTATGTACAAGTCGTACACCGACTGGACGTGCCACGTTGGTCACTTCTGGGGGGCTATTCTGTAACGATACCTTATACAACTCGAAAGTGCGAATTTCGAATTCACTTATATCTTTCTCATTCTATAGTGTCGTGTTAAACAGAGAGGTGAATTCGCACTAGCGAGTTATGCAAACCATCGTTACAGAATTGCCCTGCTGTACTCGCTTCCGATACACAAATAAATAGAGTTGAAGGCAAAGGGCAACCGGTCCATCAACTTCGCGCTGTCGACTCTCACACTCGTCCCGGCCCTTCTCACCGCGCGCGCGATCACTCGCGCCACGCCTTTCGAGCGATATAAACTTATTTTCGTACTATTCCATTATCAGCTAAAGACACAAATTATATTAGGGTATTTACTTATTAATTTCTCGTGTGAGATTATTACGTACTTAATAAATCTATTACAATTTCGAAATTGAATAATATGTATCAAATACGACCGGCTATGCACCGACGGGTTCCGTAAACTACGAAGCTATCCGTTATGATTCCCTACGCGTCAAATGATGTATAACAATTTACTTATCGAATGGCAGTATTATTTGTCACAAACTTGAGATGCAAAGTATATACTGGGTACGCTATGCAACGAGTGATATACACGCGTCCGGCGCACTCATTATTCATATACGTTATAAGGACATCCCCAGGGGATCATTCAGCCGCTGAGTGTCGAATTTAACCTCTATTTGTTTGAGAATTTGACACTCAGCGGGTGAATGGACCCCTGGGGGTGCCCCTACAACGTCTGTGAATTCTGTGTTTGATTTAATATATTTATCGAATCCTGTGAGTTATTTAATAAATAATATATTCACACGTTCTCAGAGCGTACACCAGCGGTTCGAGCGCTTACCGGCGTATGACGCATCTCAGTTATAATTATAGCATTATGTGACGTATAACCCCTAACCCACCTAGACATATAACCCTAGATACTCAATGGTGTCATATAAAATCCGCTATGACCACATTCATACACGCACCATGAACATACGCATAATGGCAGTGTGTGTTGTCGATTCGCCCCTGCGCACACAGGACGTAAGACACTCCAGTGACGTTTGTGCTTCGTTAATTATTTTAGAGATCCCCTACTGCTACAATAAAATTATATACAAGTCGAAAAGATGTATTAAAAAGCGGACTAGCACGCGGTCCGCGGTGCAAGCTCGATCGTCTTACTGAATTCTTTATACGTATATTAAGAAATGCTTCCAAAAACCTCAGGCATACGTATCATGTAAATTTACAACACACTTAGTGGCATGTAAAGAAGACACATTCAACACGCACCAGACAGATACTTAAATTTATATCTTAATCGCATTAAATGTTAATGGATGGTGAAGATAGGCGAGCGGTGATTAATGTACACCTAATAGACGCGCGATTCGCTCGCGAGACGCCAACAACATCGAATGTAACGACGGACACTGTACAAGACACTACTGAGCCCTGTAGGTGCCCTCAGTGCGGGATTGCAATTAAACCTTTCCAAACAATCACAAATGTATTTATTTCATTCAATGTTTCTACTTGAACTAGATTCGTCATTTTAAAAACGAACTTTTGTTAAATAACACGAATAAGACTTCAATATTTCAATAGTAGAATCGACACTAAAAATGCAATCTCGTACTAAGAGTACTGATTCTCTATGATCTTCAACGGATGTGACGTCATTTGTTAGTATGACGTCAAACCGCAGTTCAATCATCGAGAGTCCGGGCCATCGCGGGAAGTCGTCACGGGGTTCAAATATCAAATTGCCCAGCGATAAAACGGAAAACACGCTTAATTTATGCTTCAACAACGCTTACGGGTAATTGAGATCGATTAATTTTAGGCTCTATATACTATGATATTCCATTCAACAATGTAGGTACGCAGTACAGGTAACGTGAAATAAGGCAATTCGTATGTGTAATAAATTTGTGTATAGTGGGCAGTTTATTTACCATAGTGTGACGCGTTTGTAGTGATTGACTCTTACGCTACGTTCACACGGCAAAGTAGTGCACGATTTTTCATCATATACGTCTAAACATATATATGGCCATACGTTTTTGACGTGACACCGACTCATAATTCGATGAACGTCGGCTGTACGCACAAAAAAGTGTCACAGAGAGTACAGAACAAACTATAGAAAAGCACGATGACCTTAGCTTGTTTTCTTATGACGTTATCACATAAAAAATCGTCCACTTTATAGACAACCAATATTTGAAGTAATAATAACGTCTTACAATTCGATAGAGCTGGCTGCACACTCGAAAAAAGATGACGTCATGCGTCGTTCCCTCGCTCTAGGGTTGCGAACTTTTAACAATAAATAAAGTATATTCTGACTTGTCACGTTCAACTATCGCCAGTAAACCGACTTTTTTAGCAGTATTTAACATCGTGTGAAAGGATCTATGAACAACGTATATGCCACTATATATTCGTTAAATACGTATACGTCAAAACGACGTGCAATACAATGCCGTGTGAATCCTCGCTTACAGTACAAATGGGGACAGATTCCTTGGACATCACATTGCGCGCACGTGTACTATCATTTACTTTAATACTATACCAATATTGTTCCCACAATTAGTAAGCTCGGCCAAATAGTTCGATAGAGAAACACATGGACAAAAATCAGCTGCCTTTTTAATTTTAATTTTGGATTGCACTCACTATTTATTAAATAACTTTAAAAATTATATTTACAGAATAATAATAGAAGTATGGGGACTATATCTTTAACATCGTATCTACATAACAGCTGCCCAAACCGACGTACGCGCAATGTGAATGTATAATCAATATAAAAAAAAAACAGAAAACATTTCAAGAATAAATATCAACTGGGATAAACAAACCTGCCCCCACGGCTACGTTTAACAACAAGTGACACAAATCTATTATCTTTTGAACCTATACACATCGCTTATAGACCTACGGTTACATTGCACGAGGTACGAAAATCAATCATCCTGTATAATTGGACGCCAGAGCACCCGGCACAGCGGACGACCAGCGACAACAAACATCCAGAGTCCCATAAATAAAAAAAATATTACACATATCCTACACTTATAATAAGTTAGAAAAGTCATACGAAAAGAGACTGTCCGTACAATAAAGTTATTGTACACCATACATATTTTAACAATAAATTTATTTTAACATAGAATTCTTTAATTATTTTACAAAAGTTACAACAACTGAGTTAAATAAGAATTGATCAATTCAGTTTTCTTCAGGCTTTGTTTAACAATAATTCGATGATTTTTACCAATAATAAGTCCAGTTGCCCGTTCTAATATAAAAAAAAGTTTAAAATGTCTTGCAACTGTCATATTTGAATATTTTTGAATTTAGAACGCAAGTTTCTAATATACATATAACGAATATTTATTTAAAATTATGAAATAATCGAACTAAATGATTGGATGATGTACATAAACCAAGACAACTCGGACAGTCTCAATTCGAACATAGTCAAAGAGATGACGCGCACGCTCGAGCAATATTTTGTTTACGAGACCACCATAGACTAAAGTAAACTCGATACGGGGCAGTGTGACCATAGTAGAAAATGAATCACCCTGTATATGTACACTCAACATCAACTATCAAAAAACACTCAAAGGAGAATCCGGTGACGCCATTATGAAAGCTACTGCGACAGTAGAACATCTATATATAATAATAAGACACACTTATCTCAGCCTACCTAAGATACTTCAACATGTATAAATGTAATCACAGCAATAAATTATAATTATTCGTTTAAATCGAGGGACGCGGGCACAGGACAATGGAACATGAGTCGGAACTAAAATCGACGGGACACGATAACGCGTGACATAAACTATATATAAACAAACACGGAGCAGACATTGATAGGTGATATACACGAGTATATACACAAGCACTGGTATACATGACTATATACAATCAGACCAGTATATCGGATTATATCTTAACTTTGATCTTATCAAAAGCTTTTTTAAGTATTGCAAATAGGTACTAATCAATCCACTCAGGTATTCTGAGTTTAAAAGAACTTAGACAGAGAAGAAAATAGACTGCTGCATTATATATGACAAATGCCTTTCTGGACATGGTGGTTGAAGACTGGTACTGTAGACCTAATTAATCACACAGTCGTCGTTTCCCATAAAGAAGGGCTAACTTTAAAAATACCGGCACACCAATAAACCATACTGAGTGTAAAATAACTAAGTGTGATTTTTTTGTCTCTTTTTTAAATGCGATATGATGCTTTCTGTCTATTTATTTCTGTCTACGAACTTATATTATATATTTTTGTGTCGTTCCTAATGTGACGACACAAAATAGTATCACTTTGTGAAGGTTTCAATGTCATAAGTATCTGGACCTCGTTTTTCTACAATTTATCATTTACTACACAACACATTCGATGTATTCTGTCTAGTGTATACTATTGCTTGTGTATATAGTATAGTTCAATATCACGCATCACTGTGGCAAACGAACAACAACGTCCGGGCCGGGCGGGCCGCGGATCGTCGGCGGACTTCACAATATCCATATACATATGTATATAAATCGAAAAACGTCAATCAACGCACAGTTAATTTTGGTAAATAAACACAACTATCAACTTTTTTATTTTTTTTGTCACCCAATAGAAACATCTCTTTCATATATTACTTTCTTTTTCTCTTTATAACTCTCATAGCGTACATGCGTAATTTAGGAGGGTGTATTTATAGAAGTCTTATCATACGGTCGTATCCGAGCGACCGACTCGGTATCCAGTCGTATCCTAAACTATCAACACTAAATATATTCTCGGAACGTTCAACAGCACATATATTCACTATACTCGCATCGCGGTCGGTCACCGAATACGTACGATCAGGTACCTCGGTACCTTCTAAGTGGTAAAACTCACTGTCCTTATAAATACGTTTGATCACGTCCATCACGAGTGTCCGAGCACTTCACTTAAACTAGCCAGTCTATGAGCGTTCTCTCCGGAGGGCACTAGCACACGAGCGCCCCGCATCCGCACACTGTATATACGGCGTCGCTATATCTTCGGCACTGTTAAACTCACTAACATAAGCATATACTACAGTAGAACCATTTCAATACTAGTCCCCCCCCCCCCCTCCACACACAATATTGCCAATACAATAGTAGTCTAAGATCCGGCATAAGGAATATATACCTCATCTGTTATATATTTGGGATAAGAAATATTCACATTGACACATTAGACACGTTGCCTAGTAAAATTGCAGCCAACATTTTTCATATAAAATCTAGGAAACCATGAACTAGATCAAAGGCAACTTAATACAGTTAAATTAAGCATAAAATAAGCTTTCATTTGACATATTAGACTAATGAGAGTATATAGATAACATAACTTAACTGTTTATATCTGGCAACCCCAAAGTTATACTGTGGAATCAGACAACCTTTACTTTTTCAATTCTTTTGGATATATTCTATTAACTAGTGTACGATATTTTCCATCATTTATTTCTTATCCCAATTAAATAACAGACGAGGGTATATATTTCTTATGTCGGATCTCGTACTATAGTTATTTCCTCCTGCTCCCCCTCCACACACAATATTGCCAATGTAACAGCTTATACTACCCTGGCAATATTTTCTATTAGGGGTAATTAAGAGATGTTTGTCATACTGTTATGTAGCCTGAACAGAAAAATATTAAACCTGGATTTTCAAGTATTTTTTATCAGTCTGCTTAGTAATTTTTATTCTGCAAAATGGCGTGGCTGTTTATTTTTCTGGTCAATCTATACACATTACTATATTGACAATATTGTAGGGATGTCTAACCCTACAGTTCGCGTCAAATAACTTTACCTCTGAAATTTGCTGACAGAATAAAGCCACACTTGCATATTGCTGTATATTTGTATTGTTTGTTATTAATCTTTTAATTTCAATCGTATTGTATATCTGTGTACTCATTTGAACTATCTAAACTTACTTGATGCGAACTGATCAATAAATTAGTTAATGGTTGTTAAGCCAAACCACAGACCTAAATGCTGTGAATTATTTTTATATCAACAAGTATTACAAGTGGTTCTACTGTCACTCCATTGAATCATTAAAAAAATAGGCGTTGCTAGAATGAAAACGCTTTCTAGTGCCGCACGCGCCATGTCGAAACGACAGTCTGACTTTTACCATGTAAACGTGTACAAGCTGTCGTTTCAAGAATACTTAGAAAGCGTTTAGATCTAGCTAAGCGAGTTATTTCATGGAGATATCTATACTCGTCTTGTTAAAGAATTTAGCAGTGTTACCTTGACGAACTGTCACAGCCATTATTCCACAAACTCCCTCTAACATTTGCATATTTCAGTTGCTACATCTTCGTTGCTAGTATTTTAACAAAAGAACTAGATAATGTGACAAATACGCATTTATCAGTTCAGATTATTGTCTATGAACTATTTGATTACACTAGAAACAACTAAACGAAAAGGAATATCGGGGGAAACGATGGCATATAACGGTAACTGTGACATTTCTCCTTATACGAACACATCGAAATAACGCAGGATAGTACGAAGATGCGGAACGAAAGCCCGTGTAAGTAAAGCTTAGACCAGTGTCCAGAATGAGCGAATTCGCCGCGAATCGTCGCGCGAGAATTTAGCGTATATACTTGTATTAAAGCAAATTCGCGTGTGAGGATTTGCGGTGAATTCGCACTTTCTGGATGGAGGTCTTAGAGGCCGCGCGGCGTTACGCGTTCGCGTAACGTAACGTTCGGTGTGTGGCGGGGCGCACGCGGGGGCTAGAGGTCACTGGCGTGGTCGAACACGGGCGGCGGTTGCGCCGAGTTCACGTCCGCCACGTCCCAGATCTCCTCCAGGAATGGGGGCAGCTTCCTGTTCTTCAGCTTGAGGGAGATGCACATGTTGGAGTTCTGCATCCCCAGGGAGCGCAACTCCGACAGTACGGACAGAATCTTCCCGTACACCACGGGACACCGCGTGGAGCCGCTCTGCTGGTTCAGTATGTACACTCGGAGCGTGTTCAGGTAGTACCGCTGGATCTCCTCCACTAGCTGCGGGTTCTCGAGGCCGGGCCGATCTGAAATTATAATAAATTGAATTGTTAAAATCGACCCCTCCTGAATAATGTATGCGTTTGGAGAATTACTTGTGTAAGCGGAAAAATACGATTTTAAACGAGTAACGACGTCACCTCGGCGAAATGTTTATGATGAGATATTCCATCGACGAGACATTGAGAGGGGACAGCCCTACAATATGTGGAATTGAATTTCAAGAACATGATAGCATAATGTACCTATAGTCAACAATTCCGTATTCAGAGTACGTATTTGAGAGATTTCTTCTGTTAAACTTGCTAATATGGTAAATGGAATGATATTATTATGAAAATTGACTAGGTGTGATATACATATAAAATTGTATAAAATATGTTGGCCTCACACTACACGTACATTACTCATTTTCTCAAAAGATAAACTAAGCAACTGGGCAACTTTTATTTGTCAAGTAAAATACGATGATTTTACCGGGATAACTTTATCATGAAAATGTGGCAGTGGTCTAAACTATGCCCACCAATCCGCACTGGACTGGAGCGGATATGGGAGGCCTGGCCCTGTATAAGGCTTTTCTGGGCCGTTAAAATAGGCTCATGAATGTCTGACCTGAGAAGATGACCACAGCCGTCAGTAGCGCGTAGTGCACGTTGTCCCACGACATGGCGTACATGCACCGGCAGAAGTGCAGCAGGTTCTCGATGACGTAGCCGAAGCCCGCCTTGTTGTAGATCTCGCGCGTGTACGCCTGGTTGTTGGCGAACATCACGCTGTCAGTCGACATGTCGTACCGCCGCGACACGCGCAGCATCATCACCTCGCTCGAACACGCCTGCCAGACAAACATGAACCTTATGAGTATGGATTAATGTTATACTCTACCTACACATTAGCACAGCACTGTGAAGAACTCGAAAATAGAGTCAAATTCAGCGACATAGTACATTGTTATTGTACCTACGTTATATAGATTCGATTGTCACTATATCGTTCCGTATGTGAAAACTTGTCATAGATGCTCCCCGCTCAGCATTTGGAACAACTTGGCTAATTCGTTGTTAAAGATATTTTAAGTAGTAACTTCATTTGTGTAAGATTATACAGAAAAATTAAGTGACGGTACATTTGACGATATACTTTATTATATTGGTATCTAGTATTACTAAAGTACAATATGTATCAACTGTTATGTTGCTATAAAAATTATAAACTTTATATAATATAGACTCTATCTTGTGAAGGGAAAGGGCGTTGTCCCTCGAAAGTGGTTCGACCAGACAGGTACATTTAATGTGTTAATGTCGGCACATATTATACCTTCGCATACGAGTATGGTTCCCTTGAGCTACTATATTTTACCAGCAACGTATTTTATTACTATCCCATTCGTTGCAAATAGTTCTTCATAATTATAACGCTCAGTTTCAGAAAGAGGATTATAAAGGTTGTCGTTTATAGGACTCATGGTATCAGGACAATGTTTAGGGTAATATTAAATTTAAATGTGGTTAATATTCCGGTTAGTCTGTATAGGACACCAGTGTCTGAGCAAAGTGTAGAACGATTAGATTTTAGATTTTTAATTATTAATTGTTTGACAGACAGATAATAGTTTAAAGCTGTGAGATTTGAGAAATGTTTTACCTTTAGAAGTGTGATTTGGTCGGGCTGGGAGATCTTCGCGAACCCTGGCAGGCCTTTGGCGAACTCGACGATCAACTGCACCGTCAGGATTGTCATCTCGGTGATCTGACGGAAGGGCAGGTCGGACGCCTCGCCGATTTCTTCTGTGTCTGCCTGCCAAGTCTACAAATAATACACTTTTTTCAAGATTCAATTGACCTTGAAATATTAAATAGTTTACTATTTTTATTTAAATGTCCCGCCCTCAAACGATCTTGTTGAAATTTTGCGTGAATGATATGTTATTCAAAATTCAATATGATGAATTCTCAAAGATCGATTTTTAAGTACAACAGTAAGACAAGTTAACTGCAATTTCATGTGATTTAAAGTAACGATGCAATCTAAGATGGAAGCGGGCTTACTTTGAACAAATACAAGTTTATATAGATGGTAAACCAGTTATCTTTATGCACCCCCATGATTCGGGTATTAAAATGTAAGGGTATGCAGGAAAGAAGCGAGAATACTTGTTTAAAAAGAACTAAAGCTAGAGTTCTTTTTAACAGTGGTAAGTATGGAGAAGTAATGTCGCCATACTTATGTCTACCGACAAATAACATTGGTTTTTTCCGTGTAAAGAGCATGGTTGTTGTTCTAATTAAAGCCTCACGAGACATAAAAATGCCTCAGGTTTATAGGTCCAGTGCAACACATTGTAAGACATGTTCCTAGCATGTTTCTGCGAAGCGTTTCTATAAGGATGGTTTCCCATTTAACATCAGATGGGCTATCTGTTTGTCAATTAGTATTAATATAAAATGGATTTCCTAAATTGAAGTTATCGGTGGAGTTTGCTAGACAGTCGGATGGAGTAGTGGTTAGTGACCCTGATTACTGCATTCACGGCTATGGGTTCGAAACTCAGAACTGAAAAATATGCGTGTGATGAGCATAGGTGTTTTCCAGTGTCTGGATGTGTTTCGAATCTGCTATCATAATACAGGCTGTACCTACTTTGGGGCTAAGATAGTGATGGGGATAAGATATTTATTAAATTAATTAATTCTGATAAGGTCCAGTACTAAAGAAGGCCCCAGTCCTATCAATAATGCCAATGTAATCTTGATTATTATAGATTTATTTTTTAATATTTATTATTACATATTTAGTATCTCTTACCTGTGTAACCCTTTTGAGATCTTCCTCTGAAGGCTGGTCGTAACCGTCTTGGTACCACACGAGCCTCGCGATTAAGAACTGCTGGTTCGGCGTTAGTGGAGGGATGTTCTTTAGCCTGTTCTGCTCCAGGAGCTTTTCGGATAGGAACCGCGGCACGACTTCGTGCTGCAAACATTCCAGCTTCACGTAGGAAACAACAAACATTAATCATTTGTCGTCGGTGACGTTAGAGAGGTATGTATGATGCATGCACTTCTAAATATATACAAATTATACTTTACAAAAAAAATATGCTCAGCAATTATTGAGAAGTATTTTTGAAGCATCATTCACAAACAAATGGACCGATTTTAATATTTTTTGCGAAAAAATTAACCTTTGGACTTTGTTTTACTGAAATAGGACGAACAAGAAAACTAACTCTTCAAAATATTATACCAAAGTTCTCGCAGACAATGTCGAGGGCAAAAAATTTACAGTGGAATTATTATTTTGTAAACATTTTTGCAACAAAATCTCATTAGTTTTAGTACTTTTGAGTTAGGCACGACTTAATAATCAATTAAACTAAAAATCACAGGATAGTTGTAACTACTATCAAAAACAATGTACTTGGTCTTAATTTTATGCATGCATTGAAGGCAAACTGCCTCATTTATCAAGTAACCTTATGTAACTATGCCCATTGGGATCATGAAGCCCTGGGGCATTAGTTTCCCAACCCAGATTTGGGAAATTAATGGTGTTACCCCTGGAAAAGCACCTTCAACCATCGCGTCGGGCCCAGTCATTGTCAATAACCTTACATTTAGATCGATCTTATAAATCAGACAAATTTTATAATAGGACAGCCGGTTGTTGATCCGGGTAGCTCATGAAAATATAACGATGAAGGCAACTTACAATTCTAGCAGCTTCAGGCGGCGGCGGATCGCACTGCATTATGGGCGGCATGTGATCGTCTACTGTGGTTGTGCTGACTGGCAGTTTGTCCTTCTCCCTTTGCGCCTTCTTCTCTTTCCTCTTGATCGCGCACTGGTTCTCCGGCACCACGCACTCGGGCCTCATGCCGACCGCGAGGCATTTCTTTAACCTGCACTCCTGGCATTTTCTCCGCATGTACATGTCCATTTCGCACGCGTGCCCGAATTTGCATATGTACACCGCATTTTTTGTGACACTCCGTCTGAAGAAACCTGAAATTTTAAACATAATTAGGGACTATTAGCATGGATTGGATTAAAAAAAACAGTAGTGTCTTGTTTTGGCGAGGCGAGAAAGAGGCGTTAGAGCCTCAATAGCCCACTCATCACAGAGAGGTGGTGGTTCGATGCCCGCCCCGTTGGTCTATTGTCGTATACACTCATTATTACTCATACAGTCTTACCCAACAAGTTGGAGGGGTAATGGGAATATTGGTCATATTAACAAAAGATATGTCTATTTGACATATCTTTTGTTAATATGACCAATATTCCCATTACCTTCTTCTTTTAAAAAAAGTGCTTTTATCGTTACAATAGCGCTGATAATGTAGCAGCCAGCCTTTAATATTAGTAATGATTTAAAAGTTAATCTAGGTAATTTAATTACAACATTATCCTATATTTATAGCTTATAGCCAAAATTGGAGATTAGGTTATAATGGTTAGGCAGATTTGAAAGCGTCGAAGTGCCATTTTGGCAAAACAAGACCTGTATCACAATGGAAGCCTTCCTAAACGCCAGCGCCGGCACGAAGTAAATTTTAAAATAGTAAGAGATCCAATTATGGCGCCTCTCCTATTTGTTCCTAATAATATGTAGATACCTATACCAAATTATGAGCGTTAAGTAAGAATGGAACGCAAAGATCTCGACCATACTCTGGGGTGACCAATTGAAAATCAGGCGCAGTACCGTCTACGGTTGAGTATAGGATTATCATTTAGGCGCTCTCTAGGATTTGGCGCCTGGAGCGACTGCTCCGTTCGCCGTATGGACGGGCCAGCTCTGCTAAACGCTATCAATAAACTCATCTGTGAATTCCACATCCTTTAGCTGTTCTGGCGTGATTCATCAAAAAAAAAAGTGCTAGAACAATAGGTATAGCACCTACTATACCTAGACGCACTTTAGACCGAGATAAGATAGCGCAAATTATAAGAAAGGTTGTCTTAAGGGCGGCGGGCATCGACACTAAAGTTACGAGGTGAACGTTTCTTACATCAAACAAACAGAACGCGTAGTTTAGAGGTTAAAAATAAAGATGTATTTAACACGGCCCGCCGTGAACATAATACAACATTTTACCGAATTTCATTACCTTTGCCACTTCTAATGCATTTAAAATTTAAATCGTTCATGAATATTAAACATTTACATGCGAACAATATTTTATTTTTAGGTTAATTTAGGATCTGTCAAATCAATAAGGAGTACAGCTAAATTCGATATACAATTTTTAAAAGTATGTAAATTAATATTTCCCTGGCAATAAAATCTATGCTTGCTAATCTTTGTGTTTTGTTTATGTTGAGAACCACATTTGACGGTCTCCGTGGCGCAGTGGTATGCGCGGTGGATTTACAAGACGGAGGTCCTGGGTTCGATTCCCCGCTGGGTCGATTGAGGTTTTCAGGTCTAGCTGGTGGGAGGCTTCGGCCGTGGCTAGTTACCACCCTACCGACAAAAACGTGCCGCCAAGCGATTTAGCGTTCCGGTACGATGTCGTGTAGAAACCGAAAGGGGTGTGTATTTCATCCTTCTCCTTAAAAGTTAGCTCGCTTCCATCTTAGATTGCATCCACACCTAACATCAGGTGAGATTGTAGTCAAACTTGTAGAATGAAAAATAAAAAAAAAAAATAACAGGCATCGCTCTAAAAGCTAACGTTACTTCTTATCTGTGTTTAGGACATACATTGGAGCCAATATTCCCATTCCCCTCTAACTAGTCGGAAAATACTGTATTAGGACTTAAATAGTAGGTATAAGTAGAAACCTTCCTAAATAAATATCTGCCCACCAATACGTTGTATACCACAAAAAAGTCAAGAGCACATTTATGTAAATGAAAAGGGAAGAATGAAAAAGAACACAAAAGAAACCGATATAGAAAATTCCATACAAAAATGGCCTCATTGTCAACGGGAAATCACAGAGGCAAAAAATTATCAACACGCACCTACCTACTTACTATGTTCAAATACATTTGATAACAATACAGGAAGATCGGATGAATCGGGCGAGTATACGAGTAGACGTGAAGCAGACGGGCTTTGTGACGTTCTGTCTCGCCATACAGTGTGTTAGCCTAACAGCCTTGATAACCGATACAATGCGCCAATTCAACGCTAAATTGGCGCATTCGTGGGCGCGTGGTGGACAAGGGCCTCGGTGATATCGCTAGCGCATAGATTCTCAACTTTATTGTGCCCAACGGAATATTTCTTACCCGAACCTCCTGAAATATTATGCTTAAGCTTAAGAAAGCATTTCAATTCAATTTCAAAGCAATTCCTTATGATATTTCAGAGCGCAATACCAGCAAAATCTCTCTGTTCTCTGCTTATTAGCCTTACTAGAAAACTGCAGCAATCTCTAAATGTATCAGAACAGCTGATATCCAAAGCTGCACTAATATGGTCTACCAAATTTGTCAGGTCAGGGAGAAAACACGAACAGAGATAGGGAGTGTTATCATGTCATAAAGGGACCCTCATAAAATTCCAAAAGCCCACAAGAGAGTTTTATCGCCCACTTTGAGAACCTATGGTTTAGCGTATGCAAACACGTGGTGCTTGTAGTAAAGTTTACGCCAATTGTGCTGATGAAACTGCAGTTGTTTTGTAACATTTGTCGTTGCCAAACGATCGCTACACAGGAAATGTATGTTAAAGTAGTTTTTCCTTTGGGTTTAATACGATTATAACTGTAGTGATAAGTTTCGTAACTATCTTTATTATATGTTATCAAACAAGCTAAAATCAAAATATTTGTTTAGACACACAAACATACAGTCAAATAACATATTCCCCCTCCGGTCGGGTCGGTTATTAAACTATGAGGATGTCCAAAATATTACAAATGACAATAGACAATGCTTGGCAGTGATGATGCGAAATGAAAACGATGCCTTCCTAGACTACTTACTTAAGTTTACGAGAATCATAATATAGTTAGTCCAGTTTTGGAAGTTCGTTTGGTTTTGGAAGTAGTGGTAAAGGGTACAGACAAAAAATCAACTGAAGACAGCGTTGGTGCGTAACTGGAGGAACGTTCTAAACCTTAGCATAAATACAAACAAACGCGCTTGGTGTATTCTTACCACTAAATCCAAATGGACTGTAATATGTTAAATAGATACACTACAAGAGGAGAAGAAAACCAAAGAAGATGTGTAAAAGGAGTTAGTGATAAGTTAGTGATAAGTTGACAAAAGTGAATGGAAAAGATGACATAAGTATGGTGCTGTCTTGAATGGAATAAGGATAAAGAGATGATGTTAATTAGATATACTATAGCTTGGCAAGTTCGTTGATGACACTCCCATGATATGCGGGCGACGGGGGGAAAGACTGGCGGGTATGAAGTCGGGCGTGTTACGAACGAATTTGCCAAGCTACAGTATGGATATGCGTGTTTACCTTTACATCCTTCACATGTGAGCGCATTATAATGGTATCCGGAGGCTCTGTCGCCGCAGACGAGACATAGCTCCTCCTGCTGCCGCGGCGCCGGGCCTTTCTTCTGCCGTCGGGCCTCGCCGTCTGTGCTGCAGCCATTCACGCTTGACGCTGGCGACAGCTCCTCGCGACCTGGAATAGAGGGGAAACGACTGTTAGTGCTATTGTATTAAGGAAAATGTTCGCCAGTAAAAGGCCTGACGACATAAACATATCAACAGGTGCTGGTTGCAGAACCGTAGAAGAAACTATAAAAGGCCCATGTCTATCTGTCTGGACATCCATGAGCAGATGATAATGATGCTGATGAGGGAATAGACAAGTGTGCGCACACATTTGTGCACTCATCTGGTGCGCTTTAATAAGATTGGTAGTCGTTAGTATGGTTGGCCAGATATACTTCAGTATAATATGAGAAACTAGTGCTTATTATGTAGGTAGAGTAAGTATTTTGTCGCGTAAAACATATAGAAAAACGTAGATTGTTTTATAAAAACTCTTCATATAAATCGTTATCAGGCAAAAGAAAGTGTTTCTAGATGTCTGGTGTTGTGAGATTTTGTTGTTGTTTTTGTAACATAAAGTGACTAGTGGAATAACAAGGTTTATTTATTTACAGGTTACTTAACATGATAAACTAAGGCTCATTAGGAAGGTAGAGTAAGTACAATATTTGCCGCGTAAAACATACAGAAAAACGTCGTAAAAAGTTTTATAAAAACTCTTCATATAAATCGTTATCAGGCAATAGAAAGTGTTTCTAGATGTCTGGTGTTGCGAGAATTTGCTGTTGTTTTTGTAACATAAAGTGGAATAACAAGTTTTATTTATTTACAGGTTACTCCCTTAAATTTAATGTTTACAACACATCAACAACAGGTTTTAATTTTAATGCAACTGCGCAATAAACGAAACTCGGTGTCCAGTGGTGGCCCAGCGAACGCTGTGTTGAAAACATCTAAAATCGGACGCTATAAAATTTGCATACATTTCATGAACCATTTACAGAGTAGGCGGGCGGGTGGAAATCTTTATTTTCTACTTTAATAATAATATGTTAAAGTAGAAAATAAAGACCGACCGACCGACTTCACGGCGGCTAATCTCATGGTGAGATTAACCATGTACCTACGCAGGTATTATAGTGCACAAATGCAGGCAAGCACAGGTGCACTCTCTCTTCCCTCACTCTCGAAATCAGGCGCAAGACCGACGGCTTTACGTGCTCTCCGAGGCACGGGGGTGTACTAACACCGCCAACTTCCCAACTCCAGGCTGCTATTAATAAAGAGATTTTGTACATTATTGTTAATGCAACGTTCCTTTTACGAGATGTTAATGACAGCCTCCGTGGCGCAGTGGTATGCACGGTGGATTTACAAGACGGAGGTCCTGGGTTCGATCCCCAGCTGGGCCGATTGAGGTTTTCTTAATTGATTCAGGTCTGGGTGGTGGGAGGCTTCGGTCGTGGCTAGTTACCACCCTACCGACAAAGACGTACCGCCAAGCGACTTAGCGTTCCGGTACGATGTCGTGTAGAAACCGAAAGGAGTGTGGATTTTCATCCTCCTCCTAACAAGTTAGCCCGCTTCCATCTTAGACTGCATCATCACTTACCATCAGGTGAGATTGTAGTCAAGGGCTTACTTGTAAAAAAAAAAAATGTTTTGTGTGAGTGAGATACGACTTGTATGTGTATAAGTGATTTTCGGTGGTAGTTTGGATGCTTCCTGCCCAAACAAAAGGTGGCTAGAGTCACTGTCCGCATACAAATGAGATTTGCCACCAGTTTTGTATTCAACTTGCACGTAGGTACGTATGCGATGCGCAGTGGAAAATAATTCGGCAATTGGAAATTAATTCGGCAGTCGGAACTCCTTAAAAGTTGAAACATTAATCGAACTTTTCTTTTACTAACCTTCCTCCGATAGGATTCCTCTAAGTAGACCAATATAGCTAAGATTATGAGAATAATAGTCGATCGATGGTTGATTAAGTAACCTTATCTAATGAAATAAAGACGCTACTAGAATGTTTGAAACAAAATCTGAAATAATTAAATATTAATTGGTAGATAGCGAAGAATATCCAGTCAATTGAATTATGAAAATTTTAGATGATTTACACCCTATCATCTTAAATTACCCTCGTACAAGATATAGAAGATGTCTTTTTTTTTTCCTTCTACAAGTTAGCCCTTGACTACAATCTCAACTGATGGTAAGTGATAATGCAATTTAAGATGGAAGAGGGCTAACTTGTTAGGAGGAGGATGAAAATCCACACCCCTTTCGGTTTCTACACGGCATCGGTACGGTAGTGGAAACTATCCACTGCCGAAGCGAGACCTGGAGCAATCGGCCCAGCCGATGATCGAACTCAGGACCCTTGTAAATCCACCGCGCATACCACTGCGCCACGGAGGCCGTCAAATGTCTTTTAATATACATGTTGATTTAAAGTACCTGTGGCGTGTATAAAGAGCGGTATGTTTTTGTATTTAAAAATATACATTGTAAACTAAACCTAAACATACGTGCCTCTACTAATCAATATTTAAAATAAGGCTCAACCAATAATAGCATAACATTAATAACGTCGAAAGAGCAAGCAGAAAACGAAAAAAAAAAAACAGCCAAATCGCCGCCAGATTTGTGAGTTTCACGTAAAGCGAAACAACCGACCCGTGCAAGGTTGTTTAGCCTCTCTCTAGCAATTAATTTTTATATTATACCTACATTTTATTATGGCCATTAACCAGAGTTGACGCGGGTCGGTGGCCTTTAGCTCGTTGCGTAACCGGCCGAAATGACTCCCGCCAAAAAACTAGCCCCACGTGAGATGTCAGATCGCCGGTATCACGGGCCATCAATGATGTTATACTATTTTAGATATATCACTAGCGCGCCAAAACTGAGGCGAACAAAGGTGGCTACTTCATTGTCTTAGTTTAATTTAGTCGCATAGTAAACAACGAAAGTTATTTATACAAATATCAATTAATCAATATTCGTTTATGTCAAATAGGCTTTCGAAACGTCAGGTAATAATATTATACTTAAGATAATGGTGATAATAATTAGTCGAAAACTTAAAATTAAAGTTACAAGGGTTTCAAATGCGCCTTGGTCCGAGAAGAGCCCACAACCAACTCAGCCAGGTTTTTCCTTTTTTAGTTTATCACCAATTAACAATAGGTGTATATGTAGCCTGTCATGTAATACTTTTAACTTTCAAGCAATTTTGTCGTTTACATAATCATCAACACTATAATACGACTTTTCTATAATAATACCTAAATATTGTCTACAATGTCGAGTTGTGTAAAAACTTTTAATGTAAGTAAACATAAAATTGTGCATGTGGAAAATTCGGGTCACTATTTTTAGATCATCATTAACACTTTAATACGACTTTTCTATAATAATACCTAAATATTGTCTACAATGTCGATTTGTGTCAAATCTATTAATCTAAGTAAACACAAAATTGTGCATGTGTGCGCTCAGTGAAAAATTCGTGTCACTATTGAGGTGATTTATTTAGGCACGTAAAATATCTAGTATGAAACATCGTTGGGGGCCATAGTACAAACATCAATAAACTAGCAGAAGCCGCGCGTTTCACCCGCGTAGGTCACGTAATCACGTTCTTGTGGTAATACGTGGATAGAATATAAAAGGTTACTCGTTAAAGATGCTGCATTCCATTGGTGTAGGAATTTTCAAAATCAGTTCAGTAGACCCAGATATTACAACCCCCTACAACCTCATAGGTTTGTGCTGTAGGCGAGTACCTACTTTAACGCATTGACTGAAAGAATATATTGCGATGATTTATAAGGCAGTTTATAAATTTATGTTCATAATAATTTACTGCTTACCTACCCTACTATAAAACTGTATAGTCCACGGTGACAAAAGAACTGTTTTATGAGCGAACCAGCTGAATTAATTTCCGTGAACACACAATATTCCTCGAATATATATTATTTTATAACAGAATTCATCAATCAATTCGTTAATCCAATTCATATGGGTACCTACTAAAAAAACGTACTCATTTAGGACGTTTATTTGCACTTTTATAGATTTACTAGCTGACGCCGCGCGGTTTCACCCGCGTGGTTCCTTCGTGGTCAGGAATATGGGGGTATTATATAGCCTATAGCTTTCCTCAATAAATGGGCTATCTAACACTGATAGAATTTTTCAAATCGTACCAGTAGTTCCTGAGATTAGCGCGTTCGATCAAACAAACAAACAAACTCTTCAGGTTTATAATATTAGTATAGATAACTGAGGCTACTCGTATACATATATCTGTTAATCCAATTCATATGGGTACCTACTAAAAAACGTACTCATTCAGGACCTTTATTTGCATTTTTATAGATTTATACAAATATTAAGTTTTGTTTTTGTGTGAAATAGTTACATTATCTTGGTTTAATTGGATATTGACTTTCATGAGACCATGAGATTAACGATAATAACCCATTCGTAGCGAAAAGGTAAACAAGATAAACATCAATCACAAGGTTTCGTGTCGTGGCAACAATTTATATACAAAAACATTGAGATTTCATTTTATATAAGTGAAAATTAATGTTATTGTTATAACTGATACAGAGTTTATCAAACAGTACACAGAATGTTAGCAATCGGCATATTATTTAAAAAATATATATAATTTATGTTATGAATTAATGTGCTTAACTTTACTAAGTATGTAGATAACTAAGTAGACTCTAATTAAGTCAAATATTAAAGACAATGTAATAATTTATTCTACAAAATCACAGAATACATACAGCACTTGAACTAGTGTTGTGGTCAAAATCACACAAAAGACAAACCGCTTAAAATAGCGCTCTTATATCTGTGGCCACAAGCACAGCACAGAAAAGCTTTTAAGCTAGCGCTCTTATATCTATGGTCAAAATCAAAGGATAGATAAACCGCTTAAACTAGCGCTCTTATTTTTTGGTCAAAATCACAGAACAGATAAAGCACATAAACTAGCGCTCTTATGTTTGTGGACAAAATTACAGAACAGACAAAGCACATACTCGCGTTGTGGTCAAAATCACAGAAAAGATAAAACGCTTAAACTAGAGCTCTTATATCTATAGCCAAAACCACAGCACAGAAAAGTTTTTAAGCCAGCGCTCTTATATCTATGGTCAAAATCAAAGGATAGATAAACCGCTTAAACTAGCGGAAACTCTTATTTTTTGGTCAAATCCACAGAACAGATAAAGCACATAAACTAGCGGTGTGTTCAAGACCACGGAATAGATATACCGCTTAAGCTAGTGCTCTTATATCTGTCGTCAAAATCATAACACAGAAAAAGTGCTTAAGCTAGCGCTCATAAAACTTTGGTCAAAATCACAGGATAGATAAAGCGCTCTTGAGTCTGTGTTCAAAACCACAGAATAGATAAAGCGTTTAAGCGATTGTGGTCAAAACGATGTCAAAAGAATGGTGTTATAACTTTAGTGGGTTATGAATATGATGACGCAATGCTCATCGCGGTGAAAGTGTCCGAGATGGCTAGAACTGGTCCGGCCCATTGGACGCGACTTTGGTAGACTGTGACAAGTTTTAACGACACCTTTGATTACGAATTCTTGTATAGCGCTTTATGAGCTAATAGGAATGTTGTTTGAATACGTAACACATTTATAAGAAGCGTCACTCAATAAGAACGCTGATGTTAACGTGCAAAGCTGGTGTTTCGTGAAGGTAAATGATTGCCACCGCAGTAGTACAATTTTGTAATGATGTTTTTAAAACAAACGCTACAGCACTGGAGGCACGTAGCGAAGTTGCAATGCTCAGCGCTCTTTTTTGTGACACCTACGATTTAAATTTTAAATTAGGTGAATTAAAAAATCTATAATAATAATTACTTATTTTTTATTATTATAGGTATATTAAGTATTTTTAGGTTACAAAATTTTGGTCATAAAACAACAATTTTTAAAATAAGTAATTATAATTCGGTTACATTACAATAATATTGATATTTAAGTGAGTTATGATTTAGGTAGGTAAAATGACCTATTAAGTATACGCAGATTAAGCTTAAATTTAATTTTATGATTTGTAAACGAATCATAAAAGTGTACCTACCTAGATAAAAATACATTCTGCAATAATAAATGATTCAACGAAAAGCAATTAATGTCATAAAATAAATAGAGCCAACAATCAAATCGGTGTTCATGAAAAAGAAAGCCAATCAAAAGTTGAATGCACGGATGACCGAGTCAGTGTGTTATGTTGTTACGTCTCAGCTGTTCTGGCGCGGGCGCATAGAAGGTCTAGTTCGTGAGAGTTCGGCGACCGTCGTGCGCGTTCGGCTGTGCAAGCGGGAAGGCGTGCGCCGTGCGAGCGAGAGGGTGTGCGAGCGACAAGTGGGGCGCGAGCGACGACCGGGGGCAGCGTGCGGCCTTGACTCTTACGTGCCCCTCCCCCCGCGCGCCCGCCACAGCGCTCGCCGCGCCGCCACATTATTTATGATAGCATCTGAGCTCGGAGCAAGCTCGCGATTCTCTACAAGCTAATAATAACTCGTTTTTCCTCTCACGCGATGTGACTTTTACACTTCTTTTGGATTTGTACTCCGAAGCGATACCAAACTTGGTATTGAACTATGTGAACAGGCGGAATTACTTGTAATCAAATTGCTGGTTATTCGAAGTTAGTTTCACTAACATTATATACTTAGTATTGGATTCTCACCGTGTACTGAGTTAATACTAGCTCTGACCACTTAGAATAAATACGCTTTGCAAAAGACCAGGAAAATAATACCAATTAGTAAGAAGTAGTTAAATACCACCTAGCTGAGAAGAAGTAACAGCACAACTAACATAACTATTTCGTTTAGAAACTTCTATCCAAACATTCAATTTGACTGTTTCAAATTCTCGATCTTATTTAAAGACTTGCTATATCTGATATCCGTCTCTATGTTTGTCCCATTTTTTGGATAGTCATTGACATTAATTTAGTCAATTAAATAAAATAGTCTAGTGATCAATAGGATGCCAGCTAGAAAAAATATCACTAAACAAGTTACAAGTTAAAAAGCTATAAAACGGTAGCGCAATTAATTAACTACAATTTATGGTGTCATCTAGTTGTCACATTAACGTCTGATGAAATTCAGTACTGTAATGAAATGTTTATAAACAACACCTGTTCCAAATTTCATTCAGTTACACAAAATCAACAGGAATTAGGAGCAGATATTTTAGTCTCAAAACGCAATGATACTACGCGATGAGACTAAACTTCCAGATATATTATCTCACGGAAATGAATGACTTAATTTATTAATGTTAGAAATACGAATGAATGAATGCGTGAGAAAATTAACACTAATTCTAGAAGTAGATACCAAAATAAAACGGCACATTGAATAATTTAAGAGTCGTTAACAACTAAATTGCAATTACATCCGTACCAAGGTTGATATGAATTAAGTAAATTTGGTTTCATTTTTTTTGTAATAATAAATTACATTAGTAATATTTGATTTAGCGTGCTAAAGAAATACAAAACAAGAGGTATGTATGGTAGTATTGAAAATGGTGAGAAATCAAGGTTTACATCAATCATCTTTCTGATATATCATTCTTTTAGGCACTGTTCTTTAGCGAGATGAACTACCAGTAAAATTAACGAATTATAAAAAAAATAACTCAATCAGTTACTGAGTAGCAAACACTTTAACCAGAATCTCATTATCATAAAAACCATATACCAACACAGATTACTTTTATTCTGTATTATACCTATACATATAAATGAATATTTCTCAATTTACCTTGTTAGGCATTATAAGGTTTTCCTCTTAGCAACATAAATTATCTTCATATACAAATCCATAGCAACCTACAAATTTGCAGAAGACTTGCAAATTCGATTGATTGAACAATACCTACAAACTTTCACTGTGACCTCAGAAACCGGCGACGCAATCACTCTGCAGGCGTACCGCGTAAGCGACTACTAGTCAGTGAAAGTTGCCCAAACTTAGGTATTGCACAAGCCTATGGTACACACACCTCATTGAAATTCGGGTGCGGCGAAAGTAAGCACACTCGTAGCAACACGCCTTTTATATTAATCAGCTACCAACCAATTCATATATTGTGATGTTTTTTAAAGTAATAATATAAAATAAGAGAAAATACTGAAAACTGATTTAATATACCGATTTATATTATGTTGCTGAGGAGTTCCTCAGGGAAGATCTTTATCTCCGAAAATGTTGATTACATCGAAAAAAGACTAACAAGGCGAGTTTGATAATAAAATAGAAAGTACAATGAAAGCATCAAGTGAAATGAGCAGTAAAATTCGATGCTGGAATAATCGAGGAATTAATTAGACGAATGATGCAAAAAAAGTGACGCATAAAAAAAGATGTACACGTGATCGATGCATCGGTCGGGCGGAGATCGGATCACAATATTACTTTCTACAATACTTTCTAGCAAGAGATGTGGGCCGGAGCCGCAACTAGAGCGATCGGTTTCTCCACGCGCCGGGAAAATTGGATTGAAATAGAAATCGCATGCGGTGAAAATCGCCATTTTCACGTCACACGCTATATCGTGGAAATTTCGATTAGCTATTACATTTTTAATGTGTGTAATTTTTAACACTACTTTGTATAAAGATATTCTTAAAACTAAAGCTCTTAATTTGATTACACTTCGGATAGGATATTTTTAATTTTAGTTTTACACTATTTCACGCATAAAAGACTAAAGACTGACTCAAATATAAAAAATAAATCAATAGACTAATAGATACCAGTAATAAATAGAGCTAGGTTAAACGATATGTACCAAAACAAATTAAGCAAAAAGAAAAATAGAGCAAAATATGTTTGATAATATATTGTTTAATAAGTAAAAAGTTCATCATAGTTTGCTTTTCAAACAAAATTGTGGATTAGAAATTGATATCGAATTTAACACTAGTAATTTAAACAAAATGTTTATGCTAATATGCAGCATTTTAAATAGCGACAATATTATAAATAAAACCTGTAAATAATTTTAAGTATAAAAAAGATACGTTTACTATTTCTGGCTTGAACTAAATACAAATAGAGGATGCAACTAACAGCAGATGCCACGGTTTTCAGGCGCGTAGAAAGTGTTTACATCCGTCGACGGATCACTCTTCGGGAGTGAATTGCATCCGCACAATACGTCACTAAAAAGGAACCAGCAATAAATAGACGTGCACACGGGAATCTCGACTGTAAGAAACAGGGATAGCTATGTTTTAGATGTTTTAAACAATACACGTGGTTGAAAATTCTTCGAGGAGGTTCTCAGTTCCCTTGTTGTTTTTACTTTGACAAAATTAACAGGCTGGAGAAATGTGCATGAAAATATGATGTACGATAAGTTGTAGCATAGTAAAGGATAATAAAAAATAACATTGTAATATATTACCGCTCGAATGTTCTTTTGTTGCGCCAAACAACGTCAGTGATAATATTTCAAAATACTTAACTAAACCAGTGTCATAGGGGTGATTTACGGCCTTGATTAGGTTTGGCCAATGGATTACTTCAGAATAAACTCTCTCCATTTTAGTCTGAAGTAAATCGTTATTTTTTTAATTTCAATTTAAGTTTGGTGTCTCTTCTTTCATTAGAAGCTATCAACACATGCCTCTCCACATTTCAACAATAATGGAACGAGCGACAATATTGTTTTAATGGGTAGGTACACAGTTTTCTATATTTCGTCACTCAAGTCGTAAACTAGAAAGTGGTCATCAGTTATCACTTACGCCTGTGTACATAGGTGAACGTAACAGATATGCCACAGCTCCCCATTCCATAGCATGTTCGGTGCCAGATTACATTGAGCTTCTCTTTTTTCCAAGCGTATAAACATAGGGCCACATTTTTTGTCTCTCTCTGCTCCCTAATTTAGTACACGAGGTGTGCACCCACGCCAGTACGCCTTTTCTGGTAAACATTGGAATGGGTAAATAGTAAAGGGAGGTATAATTAGAATTATTGCCGCATGGTTTCCTGAGGTTTAAAAGCTTTGACAGCTGCTGACTCATATGCCAATGTATTTAACAGGATGAACTAGTGTTTTTCAGTTCCGTTTAGATTTTATACTCGTTTTTGTTTTCTTGCATATTTATTTTTACTGTCAAAATTATAATAGGTATTTGTTGTTCTAAATAGAAATTCACGCTTTCTATGTTCTAGCGAGCCGCAATAGGGTTTCTCCGCATGTGTGTAGTCTACCAAGCCGCATTGGGCCAGCGTGGTGGTCTATTGGCCTAACCCCATCTCATGCTGAGATTAGACTCGAGCTCAGCAGTGAGCCGACTATGAGAAGTTAATGATGATGATAAATGAATGATGTTCTAGCTTCAGAATATGACTACCAATTAACCCTTCGATGGTTTTGGTCTATGGTTATCTTGGGCATGTTGAAACAAAGCCGTCAAGCAGGAATACGGATATTTCTTTGCCAGTTAAAACTATTTAAGACGTAGACCATAAAATATAACAATAATAACATAACATTAAGCTCGTTTTTATGACGGTGTTAGACCATGTGTGTAATAAGAATGCCCTTGATCTGTCGTGGTCCTACATTAATTACACCATCGCCTAGCAGCTCTAACTACATGTCCTTGACTTGTACACTGCACTATGAACTCTAAGTTGTACACAATATGGCTCACAATTCCTAAGAATCAGCTATGAATTCTATGAAGGAGGTACGAGCATTTTTTTTTATATTATCTCCGCCTACCGTGATGATTTCCACTGGCATCGCAACCCGTTTGTGTATAACAAGATTAAAATATACTTTTAATAGTATAAGGGTTTTTTCATCTATAATATGTAAAATACACTAATCTATATCTACTTTCTCACGTTATACTTCAATGTCTATGATATTATTGCGTGAATATTTGAACGTTTGAAGTATACCTTCTAGTTTAATAATCTAGGTTCAATTATAATAAACTTCTTAATGATCCTAGTCTTTACACCAGTCTACATTAAAACCTAGTTTGCTATTAGGATGTACAGTGATTCATTATATCGGAAGGTGTTTCTAAGAACCAATCATTACTAATACCTACCGTTAAGTACTTTCGGTATTACCGTCGTACCAATGCCCTTAATCAGTAACATAAACGTACGCAACTAGTATTATAACAGTTGACTCGACAGCTCTATGACGCCCTTGACACTTGTCCATTGCACTATGAACCCTTAGTACGTTTGGTATTTACAATTGCTCATGACCACAACATTACTTATTTATTAGCCTGATTCTATGAATCTTTTATACAGTCAGCAAGTGGGTCAAGGCGGGTGTGGGTGACGCGGCCGCGTTATCGCCCGTCTGTCCGTCGTCATAAGGGCTAATTAAAAAGACACAACCAAGTAGGTCAACGACTCGATGATGCTTTGTTTTTAAACTCGATTAAATATTTCGTAATTAGTTAATTGAGAGTTGAGACAGTATGCTGTATTTTTAGAGGTATGTTTTGACGCGAAAATGTCCATTACCCAGTGTAGGAAATGCTTACATTATTATAAGTACAGCGATATTTTGCATAAACGCAATTTCAAGGGAAAAATACAAAATACATGTAAAGGCATCTTCCTAAATCTAACACTGAAATATAGACTTCATTTTCCCATTGAGTATCCGTCAATTCAACGTAATTTCTTGACATAGTCGAATTCCCACTTCATCGAACCTACGGCGACTACACAAACGTCTAACCGAAATTCACTCTATTCAAAAGTATGACACAGATTTACTTCTGTATTGCCTAGCATACATAACAGAAGTTTTAGGTGTCAAGCTCAAAGATATTAGGGCGGAGCCGAATTCAGATGGCAATTGCCCAAGAAACCATTAACCTCCTTGCATTCGCCCCGTGTAGATCTGGCACACTGTCAAATCTGGGTTACAATAATCGCCCTTTTATAATTCGGACTAGTAGATTGATCCTAATTCTTTAATGACATTGATATCGTCACTACACGTGAAATGTAGTGAACACTAAACGTCGACTTTCACCGAAGCTTAGAAACAATATTTTTTTCAATCAATTGAAAAAGGAATCTCTCGAAACAAAGATCTTCAAAAAGTCTTTCAAAATGAGAATTTTACCTCTCCTTGAAGCATTTCTTGAAATATTTGTAATTATTAGTTTACTACCTTGTTTCTGAGCAATGTTTATTACAATTTGTGACATTTAAGAGGAAACGTACAAACAAAACATTTCGCTTTATAGGTCATTAACGTTCAAACAATTCGTGAAGATAAGACTAACCTCAACAAGGAAAACGTGCGTTCCAATGTAGGTCGAGTCTCCGTTTTAAAGGAATTTAGGCATAAATTACCCGTAACTATTACGTACTAATTAGTACGCATAACTATAGCTTTTATTGCATATCTTAGCAATTACGACATCGACACCTGCTCCACAATTGTCAATTTTTAATGTATCTAATGCTTTAATTTACTTGGATGCAAGTCTTATTATTCGATACGTATTCATTTGTGTGGACATTTGTTACAGAAATTCTAAATCTATTAAAAATATCACATTCGTTTGCTTACTTTTACTCTTTGTAATATAATATTGTTAATTAATCAATAAACATATTGCGATAAATAAAGTAAAATAGATGTCATCAAAAACTAACTAATCTGAACTAGAAAGTGGTCTAGATGAGTATTCTGTAGATTAATGTGCCAGGCCATCCGGGTACGTAGAGGTAAGTGACCGGGTATCAAATGAGATAAGCTTACTTCGGAATGCTTATCGGCCGCCAAAGAACGCCTTTGTTTTCGACAAACTTGACGCAGAACACTGATTAGGTAACGTAAAAAACAAAATAAATTATTATCAATCGCCTGTTTGACAATGCGATAATTTACAAAGATATAATAACTATTACCAGGCAGCCAGGCGCGATGTCACTCCTTCTTTTGGCCGTTGTTGGAGATTATAAAATTCATGAAGGCCACTGAGATTCAAAATTGTCTTACTTATTTCTCATGATTAAACTCATCATAACATAACTGGGAGATAAAACAACTGACGTGTTATAAGGTGGATTTTATAAGTGATCAATGCAATTGAAATACGTGCTTACGCTATTTTTCATTGATTAATAACAAATCTTAACAAAAAGAGACTTTATTTTAAAGGTAAAGTCTTTCTTAGTATAATGCACCGCCACAACTCTGCCAGCGATTTTAAAGAGTTTGCTGTTGTACAGTTTACTAATACTGTATAATCAAGATCGGTAATGTCTTTATTTGAACAATTTGACGTTGCCACATGAGGACTTAACAACGTGACTTCATCTCCGTAACGAGCAAAAACACAAAGACGAAAAAAACCTTAATATCGCCATTGCCATTACAAATCGGCAAGTCATATCCAAAAATTGGTAGGGCTAACAGCTAATAACATGTTGTAAGTAATTTATATGCTGCAGGGTATGCGTGAGCTAAGAATATGTTAAACAAAAGCCATCAATTGATATCGTTCATAAAATAAATGAAATTGAATTTTTGAAAATAATATGCGTGATAACACCGACACTTCTTTGCACATTTAATAAATCAACCTCACTTTGATTTACAAGAGAGAGGTCCAAAATAAAATTCTCAGAGAGGATACTGTTTATGGTTTCGCCAAATGAGTTAACACTGTCACGTTCGAGCTAGGAAACCTAACAGTTAATAGGTTGAATAAACCATAGCCATTTCAAATTAGTGTACATCTTAAATTGCACTATAAACCTACAAATAACATCGTCATAAAAAAAATAACAGAATTTTTGAAGTCTACATTAAATGTGTTTTAATTTAGTCAAATCAATTTCTAATTTCTGATTTCATTTTAATCAATATACGGCAATATTCAATGGGATTAGATATAGATATCTAATCCCATTGAATTTCTTTAACCTAGCAAGTAGTTTCTTAATAACTTTCCATAGGAAAAATTTACTAATAACAGAGAAATATTACTCGTAGCAATGTAAACGTATAGGTTTAATACCTACATTACCTTGAGAGTTAAAAATTTTATTTCTTATAAACTCTGTTTAAATGTTGCAGCCTTACATACTCGTAATACTATGTAATTTGTATTACCAACCAATCCGATTTCTGTATAAATAAGTGGAGAACGTAATTACTTTTTTTTTGTATTTAAAATTATGCATATTATGCGATATATTTTGTGTTGTATAAACTGTAACCGTTTTTGGCACCCTCATAGCATTACTTTTAATTGAGTGAATTGTCCGATCAGCATTACTTTGCAATAAAGGAAAAATAATTATGTAGAATGAGTAGTGCATGCTTCAAAAGCATTAAGTACTGCCAAGCTATTCTATAAATATGTTTTTACTAGACAGTCTTTTTTTTAAATTCGGATCTATCGCTTTGTCATCAAATGATAATGACAAATAGAGAATCAAAGAAGAACTCGAAACTCACACTGTCAAAACAAATGAAAAATGTGTAAAACATAAAAATATAGATATCTGTTGAACCGTGTCATGAGTATGACTTCTGATATTACTAAGATTTTGATGATTTTGAATTGATATTTGTTTAAAATATGGAAAATATGTATCAGAAACAATCGTTCGTAGTTGAACATCTCGTGAAGTGTGTCATGGGCTCGGCCCACGCCCGGCGGAAGGTCGTCCGCCCTCCGCACTCACTCCGCTCCGTAAAGCCGTCTGAGACTCGATAAACACACTTAATCTTATTTTACACTTATATTTAAGTAAAGTTTAACCTTGTTCACAACGCTAAAGGAACTCAGACTCAACATATTTCAACAATCTTATACAAATTATTTTATGATTATGTTTTATTATTATTTAATTTTGTTCACCATTGGTAAGTTGCTATCGTTAAAATATATGTTGGCTTTGAAACGTCTTAATTGTCTGATGAAATCTGTTAGGTTTGATTTCCTTTCAGATTTTATCATTTATAGTTTCAACAAAAACTAAACCGCCGTCATAATAGTTTACTTAACTACCTTTAATCTCAATTCTTTTCTAACCTTGGCTGTGTCGTTAAATTCCTCGATAAATTGGTTTCTTAAAATTAAGACTCCTTTCAAAGTTTGTTAAAACTCATATACATTATTATATTTCGCATTTCTTATGATCTCGTAGATCCATCTCATAGTATTCAGGCATCAAAATAATATCCATAGCAAGTAACTCAAAATCATCTTACATTTAGGCAGTATGCCCTACAATTTTACACGCGTAACAAATTAAACTTACACTCATTTTAATTTTTTATTTTGTTTTTGTAAAAATCGTATAGCTAAGCTACATATGTAGATTTATTATCAAAAAATAAGCCTAAATGATACATATCCTTTTAGTTACATCTAATGTAGGTTTTGACAACCCTTTTCGACGCCTCCGCAAATCCAGAAGGGTTTGCTAGCGCTGTGAGAACCACAATAATCGGTGTTGTCAGCTTGATGGATGGGCCGACGATGACGATGCGGAGACATATAAAACTTTCTTCCACCACCCGGCTGCCACCCACTTTCCATTCATCGTCTTTATTCGCGGTAAGGAGAAACTTAGAACATTTTCTAATAATCTGATACGCCTTCAATGTAAAATCTTACTTTAACCATGTAATTAGTTCTTTCAGTAAAATAGCACCGTGAGTTAGTGAGTACATACATTGTTTTGCTAATTGTTTGGTGCACTGATTTTTCTATTGACATAAAATTTCACACGTAAACAGTAATAAATTAGTATCTTTCTTTTTTATTTTTTTAAATATTTTTTTAACGATTAAATTTCTTTAATTTTTTGTTGGTAAATGCAACATTATAATAATTACAAGGCTGGTTATTAAATTCTATTCACAATTGACATTGTAAATATTCAATCAATAGTTCGTTTCAGAATTGCAAATTTTCATTGCAACTCCGTCGATAAAATCTGACGCCAGTGAGTGCTGCAGAAACAATATATTGTTGGTACATTTGCAATCGCTCTAAAGCAGTGATAGCTGCCGTAGTTAGCGAGAGCAAGAGCATTCCTCGGCCGGGCTGACCGGTTTCAGGCAGGCTGTTTATGGCTCGTTCAGATATAAATAGACCCTGCAACATCCATCTTCTTAATGTTTTTAGTTTTAACTGCTCTGTAGATTCTGAATATTATTTCATTACAAGGCCTATAAGTATATACTTAATAATTAAAACAGTTGATAATTGAAATAACGTAAAACTTCTTCAATTGTATCACTTGTATCTGCATGAAACAAAATAGGGCCTAACAGTCCAGCCCTGACGTACCCCAAAATAATTATTATTTCTTCTTGGAATTATTAAAATGTAAATGTTCATTATTTTGCATACATAAATGGCGCAAGTGACAATTATTAATGTGTAAAAATGTTATGTACCAAAGTGTACTGTGTAAAGATTTAAAACGAAGTACAAGAAGCGACAACAAAAACTACAACCGGTAAAGGATTGTTAAATCTAAACAATAAAGCAGTCGAACAATTCAGATACGGAGTGATAGATTGCCCCGGGACGCAGCTAACGTCGCGGCTTTTAATTCTGATCGATATCTCCTCACATTGTTAGTATACCGAGGCTAGCTCGTTGTAGAGTCGGAATATGCGATAAAATCACCAACTAGTTTAAGAGACGGGACCTTCAATAACTTGGAAAATCCACTTCTCACTCTCACTTACATAATATAAACTAATTCCGTTTAATCCTACTAGTTTAATTTGTCAACTCATTATACACTTAAAAAATTAAAGAGACAAGTTTATTGAGAAAGAATACAATAAGGAACTTAAGCTTAAGTTTATTTATTAACTAAACTCAATTAACTATTCACAAGCGTTGCATAAGCAAACACGTGGAAAAAAGATCGTTGACCTCACTAAATTGTCACCGATAATGTGTCTATCATACATCTGATAAAATTCGGTGCACGATAACAAATTTCAACAACACAATCATTAAACGAAACGCAGGCAAACGGCTGAAATCGTCAAGTTATCATTATCAATTGCGTTATACAGTTCACGTTGTTGCAAAGCGCGGCCTTGCTCAATCATCTCTACATTCTGCGCTATTGCTGGAGTCACCCACTTAGGCTATTGCATAAACGACCTCGTGGTGTCAAAGGAGGTCATTGCCGCGCTTTGCATTCGGCGTTCACCCGCGTCTTGCAGGTAAGCTGTAGACAAATCATATCGATAGGACGGTCTCCTTCGATGTGTCTGTGACCCCGATGTAAATAACCTGAGGCGGTAGTACTGTAAACAACTGACGCTGTTTGCGTCAATCGTTTGCATGCCGCTGCTCTGCCTCACCCTACCATTTCATGTAGGTACTCGCTATTGCTACTTACTGTTATTTCTATTTATAAGCGACTTCAAATTATAATGGTATGTTTAAAACTATTGATCATCTGAAAGTAAGGGTAATTTTTTTTACTAAATTGTTATATCGGTTTAATTGTTAATTACGCTGTGGACTTCCATTCTACGAAGATATTTAATACATAGGATAATTTCTAAATCTTCTAAACTTTTCTCTCTGACAAACTCAACTGTGATTTAAAATTAGTACTGAAACGGATGTTAAACTTGGCACTGTGGTTTATCCAACTTTTTGCGACAATGAGTAACGACAAACATACGAAACTAAAGTGTCATTGACTTTTCACACTATTGACAAAATGAACAGGTAATTTCCACGTCCCCAAGGTCAAATATTTAAACAAGATTTGCATTGAAATTGAGGCTAAAAATCGCAAATTCTTTTCTCGGATCAATTCTCGAATCAAATGTCCTCGTATTAAGTAAATAAACAAACTTAAATAAATTACTTTTTATTTTATTTAGTTCAGATCATTGCATTCCTTTAGCAGCCTACTAGCAATCAGTATGTTTATAATCTACAGTGTAAGGTGACCTATATGATAAGATTACTTCAACAGCACAACCACACACAGTGCGAGTTGTGTCAGTGTGTGAATTTGCGCCGGGCTCGTACAATGACATTGTCGACCTTGACTACTGCCTCGTATATCAAGCTTCATATACACACACGCACATATACAACAGGAATGTATTCGTCACGAATGTATTTAAAGCTAGCGAATGGGTATTATTCGTCTGATTTCAGATGTACGTTCAGTAGCCGCTCTTTCTATGATTTTAAAAATACACTCATGATATTTTTATACGTGGCAGTGTAAAATAGCTCTGAATTTAGACCCATCTCTGGTTTGTTTGATATAGAACAGTTCAACATACGATAAGGTGAATGCCAACGCGCCGTGCAGCGATGCACAACGATCAAGGCCAAGCGACCTTAAAATTACATTAGTAACAAGCAATTTTAATAAATGTAAACGTATCAGAAATTTTCTGGCTTTGTTGCGAAACTAATTTAGACTAATTAAGCACAAACTTTATATTTTTAGATCTTGTGATTAAGTTAGCTTGAGATTTTTTAAATTTCATTCGTGCGTAAATCGCTAAAGCCATGTTTTATCTTACAGATTAAACATCCGCGAAATTGTGGGATTTGTGGGCGCTGAATATGAGACATAGCTCACTAATTATGATATAAATTATTGCTTTGATGTTAGGTATTATTAAATTTCTGAATTAATGATTCGTGGACGTAATAAATATATCTAGTCTTTAAGTCAGTGATGATTGAGAACATGATGATTATGTCAAAACATTTTATTATATTATTCACTAGATCTAAGAACGTAATTGACGTTTATAAAGAGACATTATTTACAGAAGGACACAAATATAAATTAACGATTACATTATATTACGAAAATTATTTTCATCGCAACGCCATTTTTTTATAAGTACACCATTATTTTTTGTGAAAAATATTTTCTTTGAAGTCTTGTAAATGTTTGCTTCATTAGAGCGCATGAGTAGGAGGATGTTTGTTGACTTCTCCGAGATATTTCAATTAACTTCATTTGACCTGAAATGGATAGAGCATGTACCTTAACTTTTCATAGTTTAATAGGTTCCACACAACTTAATCTATTATAGAGGATTACTACTACTAAACCATCTGAAACCATCAAACACTAGAATTGTAAGTTGTGTTTGCTCAAAAGAACCAATGTCACATATATCATATATTCACTAGAATTTGGCTCCATAAATAAACGTACAAACGCTGTGGTGTCTCAAATTTCCCTGTGAACACACGAACAAGTCAGTACGAGGATCAAGTACAAGGAATCTAATATTTAGTGTGGGCTGTATACGAAGATGGCACAATAAAGTGTCGAAGTACACACGTGAGGGGGCGGCTTAACAAGTTCCAAAAGGAATATCGATATTATTCCGATAACGATATCCCGTCTAGGTTTACAGTACACAATATTCCTTCAATTGAATATATTCGTCAATACATTTGTTGCGTCTGGGAATAGTTCTATTTTCGTAAGTATAATACCTATTTACACGGTAAAATGCGTCTTGCTTGAATTAACTTTAGTAGCTTCATTTGCAAACAATCGCAAATACAATTTACGATGACGACTGACATTTTAATTAAGCAAAATTAAGACATTCCTTTAATTTTTCTTATAATGTTTTTTTACAGTGGGAATTTTCATATGCTTTTCAATATGGTGTTAATTCTTTGATTTGCGACACGTGCAATTGCAATTTTGTGTTTCGTAAAATAAATAACAAAAGCAAGAGCTAGTTACGGTTACTCATATACTTTAGCAGGGAAAACTATGGAAGATAAGAGAGTACGTATTTATATGAATAATGGAATACATGCAAAGTGTGCAATAATTATAAACCATTCAGAATCCAATTTAATATATATGTATTATACTTAAGTGATGGATAATTTCAAAACTATACAAGTGTGTGTGGATGGAGTCCAGCGCGTTGAGGAAGTAGCTACGTGAGTTACGCCTGTTATGCGAAACACGTAGGCGTGTTTCCTTTTCTAACGCTTAGTTCTTTTCCTAGTGACATAATTTAACGCCCATACTTTGAGTTTTGCACTTTCATATTATAAAGATCCATTATAAGCAAATAAATAGCAAGTAAACACAAATACACCAGCTCATTCCTTTTAAAACTAAAACCAGCAGAACAGCAATTAAATATGCAATCACAAAGAAAAGACGTTAATAGAAAATTTATAAATTCTAAAACAAATGATGCAAACAACAAAATAGAAATGTGGTAACTTTATAGTGAGGGGGCTCTACAAAGTTACCAGTTTAGTAAAGTTTTTATTTTATATTACTACGTACAGTTTAATTTGTTAGCAAAGTGAACCAAAACATGTTCTGGCAATAAGTACGCTCGTGACGAACGTTTAATAGTAACCGGTTCAAGATAATAAGATCATCGTGCTGTTTCTTAAGTACCCGAATCAAATACGAACGTATGACAACAATGCTTTCAACAGATCTCTGTGATTCCGTTATGAGTAGCAGATTTGGACCAGTGCTCCGATGATCAGGATATATCAGTTTTTGACGACACATGTAGATCTTAATGCTTTAGAATAAGAACTATAATGGCATGAAATTATTCTTTGATTCTGTCAAACAGCGTACACTGTACTTAAATAGTAAACAAAGCCAACTTTGTTTGAACGTACTTTGCGATATAACAGATGCCCTCGGCAAGATAAATGAAACCATTACTTAGTAGGTAAGAGGATAAAAAATCTACTCCAAACTTGATTATAACCAAGGCATTGTTTCTTTATCTGATTATGATCCATTTAAAATGTCATTTGTTCTTATTAAATTGCAAAAAAATATTTTTGGTAACAGCGTCTATTATGAAATAATGAAAATCGAGTAGCCATAATAATAATGATTTCAACTACTTTATTTTGTTTATAAGTAACTAAATCAGTTTATTTCCCTAATTTAATATTTTTGAATTCATTTTAAATAAACATTGCTAACCAGACCACTTGAATAAATATATTAGAAATAGCCAGGAAAGAAGTCAGTATAAAATGTTTTAATTATGGTAACTTTATAGTGAGGGGGTTCTACAAAGTTACCAGTTTTGTAAAGTTTTATAAAGTTACCAAATTGTTTTGTAATTTTAACTCAGGACTTGTTATTGCTGTAGCCACAAGTGACATCTTCTACAGATGCTACAGAATTTAACCAAACAGGACATTCAAACCTGCAATTTCGGATTATAATCTTGCTTTTGCATTTATCTATATGTTGCAAGTTATCTGAAACAATGTAACATGTGCACTGTAACTTATCCTATCTGCGATAAATCAAAGCTCCTCGAGATATATTTAAATTTCCAACTAGATAACATCTCAAAATTATTGGCGGAACGGAAGACGCGAACATAGTGGGAACTTAAGTCATTATTTAGATTGACAAAGATTACATCTTGGTGTTGAATAAAATGGATACAACCTGTATCAAGGTTGTCCATCTCCCAGTGGTTACGAAGGGAGATACTCGTAATAGAAGTAACGAGCGACGATGGCAACGCGTGCTCTGCCGACCGAGACGGGCACTCGACCACATATCCGCTGCGATGCCTTCCTAGATCAACTTTTCTACACAGATTATAGAATAGTTGGCAGATAGAGCGTACGGAACAGACGGTGTCATAGTAGTTCCAAAATTCAAAAACTAGTACAATCTCGAGTCAGTACGACACGAAGCGTTGCATCAGTAATTTTTAATATTATTCAAGAAAAATGGCTTCTAAGTTTTAAATATTTTAAAAACTGTTAACAAAAATAAAGAAATAAAATGGAGTATTTTATTTATTGGTAATTATTGATCATTATATTATTTGACGTAATTGTTGTTAGTGTTAAATTTTGAAATATAAATAAAAAAAAGTTTGTATATGCGGATGTCAAGGAGACGCGTGACGTTTGTTTTTTATGGGTTTCATCGGCTTCAGCACGCTGCTTGTAAAGACTCATTCTGGATCATTCTTTATTCTGTGATTTTCTATAAAATGTTTTACGTACTTTTAACTAGACCCTCTTTACTTTACTAGATATCAAGTTACTTGAGGCAACAGCTGCCACTGAAGATAGTCACGGATAAAACATTTAAACGAAAGTACTTATCTCCGTAAAATAGTGTCCTAATTTCGGAAATTTTATTCTAGTGTACCAAACACTAAAATAAAGTAAAATAATGATAGAAATTATAGATATAAGTTTAGATATTTTTGACCAATATTATCTCATAATCACGGTCTAGACCCTAATCATAATCATTAAGAGAAATAACATAGTACACGACAAACTAGTACACCATACTTAGTTTAGCACGATCTGATATGTTACACTAAAAATTACAGATGTGAGCTCAGCCTAATGAATTTTAACGTCATGTGCGTGAACATAGAAAATCAAAGGGGGCCAGCACAACCATTAGATATACAGCAAAAGGGTTGCAAAATCACGGGTCTATTAATAAAATCTGTGCCCCTCATTCGCCAGCTGCTTGAGGGTTAGAATTCAATTGAATACGTGTATTATTCTAACACCAAAGCAAAACTTAATTTTACATGTTTAGAATAAATTCCACTGAAGTTTATATACGTTAAGCAAAATATTACATCTCTTAAACATAGGTATATATTACGTAAGTCGATATGGAAATTAGAATTCGCCATAGAAAACAAGTTTCAACGATTTGAAACAACATATTACCTATAATATAGATGATATGAATCCAATTTTATTATTACATACGTATAATATTATTTAAAACAGATGAAGTCATAAGCTATCTTCTCTTTATACGGAGGGAGGTCGGTGACCTTTTTGATTAAGGAATCATCAATCATGACTTGCGTACCGTACACGAAGAGATCGCGTTTCACGCCATTGAAATGTTATATATTTTATCGCAAGTAAATAGGTAATTGAACAATTTATTCCTGGAACGTTATTATATAAATTTCATTTGAGTTCAGTGATTACGCAAATTATACTCAATCTCAGGTCTGATGAGCACAAATTATATCGACTTCCATATCTCCCATAACATTACTTGTACCTTACTCTATTTTTAGTTCTAATGATTAATAATTATATGTACATTTTCACATAAAAGCTTTCGGGTTTCAGTTTTATCTCTAGCTTTTTAGCAAAACAGGATGTTAGCTAGATAATAAGCTTCGGTAAACCAGTTACGTAAGACTAAGTAAACAAGTAAGAGTGTGTGATATAAGGGCTTCTTCCATCTTATCTAGCCCACCCCGCGGTTTCACCCGTGTAGTTCCTGTTCCCATGAGAATACGGGGATAAAATAGCCCATGACACTCACAAATAACGTGGCTTTTTAGAGGTAAAAGAATTTTCAGTAAAAGCTTTACCTTTTCATAATATTAGTATAGATGTCACTACTCAATGTATCGATATCTAATCGATAACTCGTTGCGATTTTCATAATTAACAAACAAAAAGAATTCATTAGTTAGACACCCTATTGTTCTATTGTACGAGTATCTGCATCATCCTCTTAAATAAAAACTAGAAAACTCGTAATAATCCATAATAATCAAACTGATCCAGTAAATATTTTTCATTCAGTGTGCTCGACATTTAGATGGCAATAATTCACAATATATCTCCGTGGACTATCTACAATCTATATTTTTATTATGAAGTGGCTATTCTACGATTTCGCCAGCGTCATATCCGGACTATAATACTCGTTATCTCAGCCCATTATAAAATTTAAGTCTTTAAAATGTGTTGAGTTATTAGGTTTTAGGGTTTCGTTTGTATGAATAAGAATACTCATTTAGCATACATGTGCTGATGTCAAAGAGAAGAGTTCCTTTAAAGGTGTCCCAATTATAAGACCAATAATGAAACCCAAAAAATTATAGACCCACGAATTCTCACCCAAAAAGTGTTGACCACGAATTCTACTTCGACCTAATAATTAATTTACAACTTCGTATCCGTAAACTAAGTTTATATTAGTGTGAATATGTAAAAACATAATAATGTATAAATATTCCTTTCAAATTATTAAGTAATCATACCAGAATGCGATTTGGTATGATTTTAATTAATGAATTTTCAATCAGTTAAAGGGCCAAGATCTTTAAGCGTGTGTGTGAAAAAGAATTAGGCTGCCCACACACTGCCAGTGTTATTGACAATATGCGTAAGGTAAAGTTCATCATCATCATCATTAACAAACACACGAGGGTCCAATGCGGTTTATCCAAAAAGATAGAGGTGCGTTCCTCGGACCAGGTTCAAACCTACGCACACCGAATCTAAGGCAGAGGTCATATCCACTTGGCTATCTAGGCTTCTAGGCTACAGTTGCCTCTACGGAAATAATAAAGCCAAAGTCAAAATTAACTAATAATTGTCGAGCTTTTTTATCCTCTAAATAATCTTTAACTATAATAATTTTTTTTCTATTAACTTGCGTTTAATACTGTCATAAAGCCGGGGTACGACTTTACCCTAAATGCAATGATATTGACAATATTGACGGTGTGTGAGCAACCTTACAACAAACGTGGTGAGCTAGGTACATGACGGTTCGATTCGCCACTATTTATATTTTGACGTGTCAAAAAACCGCATTGACCTTGGCGCCCCCACTCGGACGTAGATACATTCACCTCAGCTCGGGCCTCTGAGGTATGAAAATGTGCCCTACAGGTTTTCGCCTCACGGTGTATTTTCTCATGGCAAAAATAGACATGGGATTTATTTACCAAAGCAAGGTCCGAACCTTACCATGTTCTTGCGTTAGGAGAAGTAAACAAGTGATCATAGATTGAAGTGAGGTTTCTTTACTACGAGTGTTACTTTATAAATTGTAAGATTTGAGATTGCATTGGTGATTGTTGAGATTCTCAACATTAAGTCAGCCATTGACGATCAAGTAAGCTTACCGATAAAACTGATCGTGTGCTGGTCGCGATGTGCATGACATCATGCCGATCGCGACCAACACACGATTACGTTTATCGGCTGTCAAGCTGTTAGCGATGCAGGCATGTGGGCTTATCGGATGGTGAGTGGCTAGCATTAGGATTATTATGGGCCAGGAAGATGGATGATAATAATTAAAGTGGCAACATTTTAATAATAGGGCTTTTCGAGCATTATAACCGTTTTATAAAATGTAATTTTCAATTTCATAGGATGGAGGATCCTACTAAGTTTAGAAGGATCCCTTAATGCTTAGTTCGGACTACTTTAGTATTTTAGTCGAGTACTAACGTTGTGTTATAAACACATTTTTACGTATAATATTTTCCTATAATTAAAATTAAGTATTATGAGTAACACACCCGCATGTGTTCGTTGCTACACGAGTTATCGCTGATAGTTTAATTCTCGGTGACTTAGAGAAGTTTTATTAACGTTGTGTGTCGACATGATGCGGGTCACTTTATTAGGTGGAGGATAATCAGCATGGAATATTATGTATTACAGAAGATAAAAAAACAGTCTCTACTAAAAAGTACTAAGTTGGAAATCTGAGAAATATTATGTAGCGAGTCACTCTTACAATTAAGACGAGTTAACGACACATTACGAGTATATGAGACAATCCGTGAAACAGTGTACGATGTAGATCGTGCTAAAGAATTAGCCACACACATACTTTGGCGACCCCGCACGGAAAGTGCAGTGTTGGTCAAACCCCCACTAGGTGGTCCTAGGACATCAAGCGGGTTGCAGGGAGCCACTGGATGCTGGCGGCTCGAGATCGTTTTGTTTGAAAGTCCACGCAAGAGGCCTGTCTAAGACGTCCATCGGCTGTTTATGATGATTATACATACTTTATACACTTTTAAAACATGTCCCCGAAAACCTCCGAAAAACTAAACTCGCCAAAAAGGATAACTTTGAAATATGTAGTTCTAGTTTGTTAAGTAAGCTCTCGCTCATCGTTGATCTAAAACATAGCTAACATATTTACAGGACAATGGTGAAATACCCAATATTTTTTTCATGGTTTCGGATTGTATTGTTGTCTCAAAAACGACAAATGCAAAGTCACATTTCCTCTAATTCTGCATAGAGCCGGATATATGGTGCACAGTGTGATCTACGTTCTCAGAATTTAACATATAATTTTCTGCCTGAGCCGAGATGGAAGTACTACCACCATACTTATAATACCTACGTTGAGTTTTAGATGGTTTAATCGCTGATGAAGCTACAGCAACTTGATACGTACTTAATCGCTACGCCTCATCTAATTGTCGGACTCGGTCGGCCCTGCCAGGTGGACCTTTGTTAAGGGCGGCTGCTTTCCACTTTACATCAGATAGACCATCTGTTTGTTCCGTTAATTATTTCAATTAAAAAAATATTGTAGTCCACTTAGTCCGATGAGAACAATCGGGTTGAAGGAAGCTGCTGTATGCTGCTGGCTTGAGATCGTGAAGTCCTTGCATGATGATGATGATGATGATGATGATGATGATGATGATGATGATGATTATAATGACAATGATGACAATGATGATGATGATTATGATGATTCTAGTTCTAAATGCTTTCCACTAGAAAGATTACGTGTCACTAGGAATGTATTATTGTTAACCGTATAATGAAACCGCCATTTTCTTTGTTTTAAAAAGGTAGTAGAGGAGTAAAAAACTGATATTTTTTTTGTTGCAGAACCTCTCTCACCACTAACGAAGTGCCAATTAGCTGAGAGACTTCGTGAAATAGTGGCTTGATTTTGTGGACGCTTTGTTTTAACGGAAAATTAAAAAGTTACCTATATTTTGGATGAAGATAATTTTATTTTTGTAATTCGGGTGAATTTTCAAATATATTCCTAGTAAAAAGCTAAAATAAGTAATAAGCGATTATAAATAGAATTTGATATTTTTTCTGTCTAGAAACATCAAGTTTCTAAAATTTTAAATTTATTAAGCATAAATATTTTTATTATACTTATTTTTACTTTTATTCGCCGCCTATTTACTAAGTTATGACTCAAACACGTTAAATTTGATATTACTTAATAAGTATATCAATATATAAAAAGAATTAAGTCTACGCTCACAACCCAAATCTGATCTCGCATGTTTATAATCAAATGAAATGGCTAATTTAAAATACTTACCGAAAATATTTATTAAATTATTATTATTTCCTTCATTTCTGCCCAATGCGTTCGGCGATAGGGCGTGATCCATCAAAGTTAGGGGCGACAGTTAGTTAAACAAACACTGTAAGTGAAAAATACTTTTGTCCGCATTATTTTAGCGGTCACTGACATCCACATCACTTGTGTTAGCTAACACAAAAACTACATGCGAAGCTGTTTGCTATACCTACCTATTTAATTATATTTAATTTTATCCTGTTATCACAGAATAAAGATGATCCAGATTGAGTCTTTACAAGCAGCGTGGTGAAACCGATGAAACCCATAAAAAACAAACGTCACGCGTCTCCTTGACATCCGCATTTTCTTTTCTCATAATTTGTATTTCAAAATTTAACACTAACAACAATTACGTTAATTATTATATATTAAGTAATAATATTTAAATCTTTAGTTTTTGTGAAAAGTTTTTACTTACAATATTTAAAAAGCCATTTTCTTGAATAATATTAAAAATTACTGATGCCACGCTTTGTGACGAACTGACTCGAGAATGTATTCGTTTTTATATTTTGTATTCGGAGCGGCTACGACACTGTCGTATTTCGTGCGCTTTATCTGCCTATTATTCTTTAATCTGTGCCTGTTACTAAATCTCCATAATTAGACTCGTATCATATAAAAATTACTTACTTAATTGTAATATGATCTATATTATTACAAATAGGTATAACATATTTTGTTTTAACTTACCTGCAATGTCTGTTTATTTAATAACTAGCTGACGACTGAAACTAGTAATAGAGAGCTAACTTTACAGTTTACATAATATACGTGTATAAACTGAAATTATAGTAAAGGAAAGAAAACTGGTTAGGTTAGCCTAAGAAAATCCTATGCTTAAAATCATGGAAAACCTTTTTTAGAAATCTCCAGCAGTAGCCGTTCAACATTTGGAACGAAACGAAACAAAACGAGAAAGAATAAAACAACAAAAACAAACTATAAATTGTAAACTTTCATTCAGCATAAAGGATCTTTTATATAAAATAGAAAATAATTAGTTCTCAATATTATCATTTCACAGACAAGAATAGGTAAAGCGAGTACTTATTTTGAGAAACAACAATGAAACCATCTAGGGACTATACGAGCGATGGCTAGTGTTGCCAGGTTTCCGGATAAAGCCAACCATAGTTAGGCTTTTCTGTGCCGTGTCTGGCCGATGTTAGGCTTTACATTTCGCAAACGAGCGGAAAAAGAGTGTGTGTGAGAACAAAATTTACGGTAATAATCATAAATTAATTAAGTTAAGTACATAAAAAAAATGTCGGATCTAATAATGTATGTAATGTAGTGCTGATGTACACAAAATCCTCAATAATGGCTGTCCGTCTTTTTACCCAAATGTCAGACCAAAGTGACTGGTGTTCAAAACTAATTTATCACACTATAATTTCTTTACATTTCTTTACATAATACAATATACTCTAAATAAATTGATTATTTCATTGATATTTTAATAATATTGCATTACATACCCACAAAAACTTGATAGTTGTTCTCGCGAAGACAGTTGAACAAAGAATGGAGCCCGCTATGACAGCCAGTATCGATTTTTGTAGCCAAAAGAGCCAGAGATTTTGCTGCCATATTGGCGGAAGTCAATGTTCAACTGTGTTCATTACATTCAGTCACCATATTGGCGGCATATATAAACATGAATGATATTGATATTGAAACTATTACTAACAATTGCTAGTCAATAGCTAACACTGGATTGTCCGGTTTTTAATTTCGGCGACCTGGCAACCCTAGCATGATGGCATTATTTAAATTGTACACAAAGTATAAACCATTTACTCTAGCAAACAACAATAACTATTTATTTACATATTCATAGACTGGAAGCCGGTAAGGATATACAGGTGGGAGTAGAATTCTTGCTACCATTCTGATGCACGTGGCTTGTTTGACAATTACATCTAAGTAGTTTTATATGTGAACTAGCGAATGCTCGCTATGCGAATCGCTCTTTTCATTAAAGAAGCTTTCAGAAAAACCAGCAGGAAAGTCAACTTGTGTTTCATGTCGGCTTTTCTCGGCAAAACCTGTCTTCCAAAACGGTGGTAGAACCTACAAAATCAAACTTGATGTTTCAAAAGTTTTTGTAAACTATGCCTACATACATGAAATTAACTAATTTCAATTATGTAAATTGTAATCAATATTCCAATATACCAATATTCGTGAATAATTGAAGGATTTTCAATACAAAATATGCTGTGCTATGCTTTATTATATAATATATTTCTAGTGACAAAAAGTAGCCTTTTTACCTCCTCTTAAGAGTAAGTAGGTACTGGTAGTAAAGAAAGAATGTGATATTGACGTATAAATGTATTAGCCATTTGACTAGTCTTACACGTAATTGTTAAACACACGTCACTATTTTCGTCCTTAGTTATCACCATCAAGATGTATTTTGTTTGTTAAATTTCAACTTAACGTAGTGCTAATCTTTTCTTTTAATCTTAGCTAATCCCTATGATAATTAAGTAATAACTATATACGGTATCAGTAATAACACTTAATTATAACTTAACTCATTCTATGATACCGAAACAAGTAACTAATTAAATCAACATGAAAAGCTTGAAGAAGGTTGGTAGAGTAGAAAATCTCAAGGTAGAAAGCAAAAAAAAAACAATAAGTCAATTAACTGAGATAATAGTTGTGTGAAAAGTCTGTACCTATTCATTGCTTCGTTGCTTCTTTAAGAAAAGTGACTGATATAGTCTTATTAAATACATAATTATATTCAATAATTTCCAACACGTTATTTGTGTAATCATCATCATCATTATAAACCTATTTTAATGGCCTTTACTAGAGGAAGGGTTGGAGTTGAGACCCACCACGCTGTTCCATAAATAATGTTCGACTCTTAGGAACAGCTGGTCAATAATGTTAGTGATAATGACCGGAACTGGCTTAACGAGCTCACTGATGTAAGGGATGTAACACTACTTGACTCATGATTTTTGATATACTACTGTTAGCCTAGTGGAACCTCGAGCACAGCAGTGAGCCGAATATGGGTTGATAATAATGAATGAATAATTTATAATGAACTAGCGGACGCCCGCGACTTCGTCCGCGTGGAATTTAGTTTTTCACAAATCCTTCGGGAGCCATGGATTTTTCCGGGATAAAAAGTAGGCTTAGCGTTAAGCCATGCTATAATATATCTCAATACCAAATTTCATAATAAAATAAGTAGTCGAGGCGTGAAAGAGTAACAAACATTCATATCATTAAAATCATCAGTTTTCGCAAATCTCGGGAAACCATGGATTTTTTTGACATAAAAAGTAGCCTATGTGTTAATCCAGAGTAAAATACATTTCCATTCTAAATTTTAGCCAAATCGCTTCAGTAGTAGCGGCGTTAAAGAGTAACAAACTTCCAAACATCCATACAAACTTTCGCATTTATAATATTAGTAGAATAGGATAAATAATTTATTTTAATCATCATTTTGCTGGGCAGTAAGTCTTGTATTATGTTAAAATTGCTGCATGTATAAAACAAATTGTCTTGAGTCTAGGTACCCATTACCCACCCTTGCCAACAAAGTACAAATGAAGTAAAAATAGTCAAAAACACGACCGCCGACGTCGCTGTCTGGAGTAAATTGGTTTTGAGTAGACCAATTTCTTCATAATGGAACGAATATTATATTTTCTGTCAGTCATACTTTTATATCCTTGAATAGGTGCTAATACATGAAGTTATGTTATACCAGACAGTTTTAAACTTTATGTGTATATACCTAATTTTTTAAATTAGGCACATGAGGCTTAATAGTTAACAGTTAACACCAATGTCACTACAAAAAGTGCTACAAATTAAAAAAAAACTGATTTCGTTTTTTTTTTGTGCTCACGGAGACTGGATGTCAGTTTATAGGGCGTGTTCCTTGCATGCCCTGCAAAGTGTTAGTCTGCTTCAAGGCGCTGCTTGTCCATTCGTTATCAACTCATGTACGGCAGACTCCTGAGCTCGAGCCTCAGGATGAGAGGGGTTAAGCCAATAGTCCACCACGCTGGCAAAATGCGCACTTCACACACGCAGAGAATCAAGAAAATTCTCTGATAAGCAGGTTTCCTCACGATGTTTTCCTTCACCGTTTGAGGCACGTGATATTTAATTTCTTAAAATGCACACAACTGAAAAGTTGGAGCTGCATGCCCCGGACCGGATTCGAACCCGAGGCAGAGGTCATGTCCACTATTTCCTTACTTTAAAATTATCCTGAATACGAGTAGGTACATACATGCGTGATTTGCATAATAATTTTATATACTGTCGAAACATTATGACACTTCACTGAACGTAGGTATATTTCATTGAATATTTTAACACCTACATACGTTGTCGCAAATATCAATACCGATTGATTTATGCAAAGGTCGTAGGAGGGGCTCATCAGTAATATGATGGAAACATATTGTTATACCTAATATCTATTTAAGTAATGCTATCATATAGAGTTAACATTTCTTTGTTTTTTTGCATTGAATATACTCTAAAAGTACTGAATCAATTTTAAAAATTCTTTCACAGATGGAAAGCGACATTATCAGCGAGTAACATGGGCTATATTATATTCCTGTATTTCCACTTGAACGGGAACTACGCGGGTGAAACGGCGTGGCGTCTGCTAGTTAATAATACACGTATTATGAACATTTTGTTAAATTAAAATTAGTAGGTCCTGGTACTTGGTGGTAAATAGTTCAAAATTAAAAAAAAAATCCTAAACTGTACAATATCATGTTTTGACACCTATGACACAGGCTAACCTACAGTAGGTGTCAAAGCACCCCTCAGATCTAATAATATACACTTGGTTTTTACGTATTTATGTTGTAACTTTTAATTCAAAATAAATATATAAATAAATGAAAACTATAAAATATTTAAGACTACTAAGTAAGATTGTATTCTGTGTAATTTGTATCGCATTGTAAATGTATTGTAATGTATCTCATAGTAACAAGCTTTGATATATATTTATTCCGCGTGTTTCAGGATCGTTGACTTGTTACTTCCATTTTCTAATCTGAAATCACTTCTGACCCTTGTCAACTACAAAAAAGCTCGCTTATTCGTACAACACGTACCAATTTTATTCTGCTTTTTAACATAGTAGTACAAGAGCCTGCGGTAGGCAGACACTCTTCATTTTATAAAGGCTGTGTTTGTCGACCCCCAGAGGTGTAGGTGGTCCACCTAGTGGGGGGGTCGACCAACACTGCGCCTAGCACATCAAGCGGGTTGCAGGGAGTTGGATGATGGTGGCTCGAGACCGTTGTCCTTGGAAGGCCATGCAAGAGGCTTGTGTCCAACAGTGGACGTCCATCGGCTGATATAAAGATGATGATGAGACAGTTTGTCAGCCCATGCTACTACTGTAGGTTACGTTGGAAGGTAGCCGGTATCAAAAAATCCTCATTTAATACGTATCTTTTTGTAAACTGCTACTTTTTGTTATTTACTACGGAATAGGTATTCACGAGAAATAATTTCTCCAGTCATCAGACCCTTAGCTTATCTGGCAACCTTTCGCTAGAGACCTTTAAAGTTAGATCTTTAACCGTGTTTTTTGAAGTGACATGATTCCTTCTAATATCCCGTATTGATCATAATCTATACTATAATATTATGAAGTTGAAGAGTTTGTTTTGTTTGTTTACTTGAACGCGCTAATCTCAGGAACTACTGGTCCGATTTAAAAAAATATTTCAGTGTTAGATAGCCCATTTATCGAGGAAGGCTTTAGGCTATATATTATCTCCGAATTCCTACGGGAACGGGAAACACGCAGGTGAAACTAGTTTGTAATATATAACGCCGAGAAAAATATAAAAATAAAACATTAAGTATACTTTGTGGAGCTATGAAAGCTACTACTTTTCAGTTTATAACTGACTATTTACATATGGTAGGAACAGTGGCGTGCATAAGGTTGCTAACTATGGCATGCACTATACATGAAAAAAAATACGAAATGGAATCTTCCTGCCTTAATACAGATTCGTAATGTGTTCATATTATGTCTGACCAAAGCAGGCTTTTAGTCCATAGCGATACATCTGACCATATAATATGTCATACGATCTATATCAACATGTGTATGGCGCGATACACCATCAGAAGTGGTATCTAAACCGGTCGGACCGGCACGGCAACACCAGCTTCTTTGAAACTCATGCATCCAAATTACTACTTAAATTGTTTATATAAATTGTATTAAGTAAGGACTACTCGGGAATTAATGGCTCAGAAAATCGAAGTCGATCAATTTCACTGAACCATACGTGATGTGGTTATCAGTGCTATTCAGGGAGGCTATTCTGTAACAATGTTTTTATCACTTCGACAGTGTGAGTTTCGAACTCATATCTATCGCTCTCTGTCTATAGTATCGTGTTAGACAAAGAGAGATAGAGGTGAATTCGAATCTCGCCCTTGCGAGTTATACAAAGTATCGTTACAGAATACTCGCACTTGCGAGTTATACGGTATTTAACCCCAGATGCGAAAAAAGGGGTGTTGTACATAAGTTAGACCGCTATAATATGATTGTGCTGACACAGCAAAATTTGAAGCTTTTAAACGGGGGAACCGATTTAGATGTGGTTCTTTTTATTAGAAAATAAAAGAAAATTTAAACAAAAATTTAACGACACTTCCTTTTATTAGTGTAATTAATTACATATATTTATTTTTACTAAAGACGACCTCCAAACCGCCTACGCATAGATAAAATTATCTCTTTTGTGATAATTTATTTTCTTTAACTATAAGATAAATCGTTTATAATCAAAATACATTAGTCTGCAAAAAAAGCCGACATATTACAAATTGTTAGCTTAAATTGAAAAGCCACAATAAAAGGGGAGATTAACAACGTTGAGTAACATTATAGCGAATTTCCTGTAATTTCCTTCAAACGAATTTTCTTGATAAACACAATAAGTTGATTTCTGTTATAAGCAATTTATTTACATGGTCTTAAAGATATATTTTATAGTTCAGTTACTTAAAATACCAAAAATAGAGCGGTGCAGGATGACAAGGGCTGGCCATTTTTCCATTGCGGTCTAAAAGCTGTGTCTAAAGGCCTGGCTTTTTATAAAAGCTTTAAAGTTTTGCTCAAAATGATAGGTATACAGTATGCCGCTATAGCAGGGTTTCTCAAAGTACGCGAACCCCTAGAGTTCGCTACTCGACGGCAGGGGGTTCGCGACAAGATTTACGTAATGGTGACGGTCAGAATTAAGGTTAAAATTGTTCAAAATTACTCCTAACATTGAATCCATTTGCGACAAGAAACAAGCACAGCCAACACATTAATATTACAAAGACATTTCTTTTGGTGCTTTATGTGTTACCTTTTATTCAAATAAAAACCTTATTTTTTTCAATAGTCAATTATTTTTTCTTTGGGGGGTTTAGTAAATTGAAATTTTAACAGGGGTTCGTTCGGAGCCAAAAGTTTGAGAAACCCTGCGCTATAGAGTTGGGTCATGGTAGCTAGAGGTAATCGTAACAAGTGACAAGGATCTTAAACCCTAAGACAAGGGACTGTAGCCATGATGGCACGTCGATTCTCTTTAATAAATCTACAAAATATAAAGAATGAGAATGATAGATCCGATCGACAACTTGATCACGTGACCTGTCGATAGCAAATGTCATTCCCGTACATTTTTTATTTTTCGAAGCGTTTGCGATTGTAGAAGACAATCGATGTGTATGTGTATGTGTATGTGATCTGACTTAGAGGTGATATGAAAAATCTTAAAAATCTATTCTTAGTCGTAAGACACTTGTTGCACTATAGCAACATTTTGATTAAGACACCCTTAGAGTTACTTCCCTTATCTATATTCTATACTAATATTATAAAGCTGAAGAGTTTGTTTGTTTGGTTGAACGCGCTAATCTCAGGAACTACTTGGTCCGATTTGAAAAATTCTTTCAGTGTTAGATAGCCCATTTATCGAGGTAGGCTATATGCTATATATTATCCCCGTATTCCTACAGGAACGGGAACCACGCAAGTGAAACCGCACGGCGTCAGCTAGTTTCTTTTATATTGTTAGGGTTACTTGGTATTACAGATGGTAAGTTGACAACCCTACACTAGTCTGAATGCTAATGGGAGGGAGCGGCCCTCTAACCCCTCCCAGCTATTTCTCCCTCGTAGATTGATGATAGATTAAGTAATGTACTGAAACGTGACAACGTACATATGAGGTTTTAGGACAGCTATGTAAATACGAGTGTAATGGTGAAGGAAAACATCGTGAGGAAACCTATAAACTTGAGAATTTAGTCTATACTTGAGAATTTTCATAATTCTCAAGTATAGACTAAATTCTGGTAAAGGTCTGTGAAGTCTGCCAATTCCATTTGGCCAGCGTGGTGGACTATTGGCCTAACACCTCTCATTCTGAGAGGAGATTCGTGCTCAACAGTGAGCCGAATATGGGTTGCTAATGATGTAAATAGTGAGATATGATTATATAATATTTAGCTAAAATTAGATAGTAGGTATCTATCCAATAGATAATTAATAAATCAGCTATTTTAGTTCGAATTGGAATCAATTCCCAAGACACGGTTAGATGTATTTCGGGAATTCAGATGAAAATTCCCATCCTTTGATCAATGTCTAGTCGGTTCATAGTAATCAGAACATTTAATTGTCTTGGAGGTATAACCTACCACGCTACTTAAATCATATTTTTCTCTGTAACGATCATTCATTAATCAACCCATATTCGGCTCACTGCTGAGCTCGAGTCTCCTCTCAGAATGAGAGGGGTTACGCCAATTAGTCCACCAAGCTGGCCCAATGCAGATTGGCAGACTTCACACATCCGCATTAGGTGGCGGTGCTCGTGCTCAATAGTGTGCCGAATATGACTTGTCATGATGATAAAAGTATGTCAAACCCATAGGTAAGTATGACAATATAGTTAAGTAGTAAAGTAGGTAGGGAAGAAGTGCACATAAGTCAAAGCAAAGCATGACCGGATCCCGCTAGTCTTATGGCGATATCTATCTATACTAATATTATAAAGCTGAAGAGTTTGTTTGTTTGGTTGAACGCGCTAATCTCAGGAACTACTGGATCGATTTGAAAAATTCTTTCAGTGTTAGATAGCCAATTTATTGAGGAAGGTTATAGGCTATATATTATCCCCGTATTTCTACGATAACGGAAACCACGCGGGTGAAACCGCGCGGTCAGCTATTAGGAAATAACGCAAGCTAAAATAAGTTTAGTATGGTAATTCTAACAATGTTGTTACCTTAGTAGTAAGTAATTTCTTGGTGGGTCTGTTGTGTCATTCATATCGAAGTCGGATTAAACTGGAATGCGTTTCCGGACCGGTATTAGCGTTAAATATTCCAAGTTAACCTTGAACGAGTTGCGATAACGCGAGGTATTAACGCCTGCGTTTAGTTTATTAAACGCTTGTTAGGTCAACGTAGAGAAGGACGTGTACGACCTTTTGTAATTAAGACTGGAATTTTGGCACTATTTAGGTACAATGTTACACGTGTTACAATAAACACGTAACCTGGCGTATACCAGGGAGGCTCTATACGCACAAATTGTACAAAATGGAAAATCCTTCTCCAACGCCTATTCTGGGTTCTTTTAGGTTGCCTCGAAGAACCTGGATTTCTTGTTAGCGATAAGGTCACCTATTGTGCATTTTGTAATTTTATTTTGTATCTACTGTATTCTATGTTCTTTGTGGTGTACAATAAAGTGTATTTTGTTCTTTCTTTCTTCCAATACAGGGTCGTACTGAATCCTCAGGGTAGGTAGTACATTAATTATACATCTATGAACTTTTTTTTTTTTTGAAGTCACGCCACTAGTCTTATACATATGTATAAACTAACTACTATTGTTTAGAACCTGAGTAACAATTTAATATTAAAAAAAAATATATTTTAAAAATGTCCAATATTACCATTTTCACCTTAAACAGTTTCTGCTAGGATTAATACAATAGTCCTACCGGTGGGGATCGAACCCTACATTTTTTTTCATATTTGTCCCATTTAACCGCGGAACTTTTGAGGATCTATAATTTTATAACTAAAGTTTAAAAGCCTCAAAGTTAAAACCAAATATTACAATGAAAAACTTATAAAATTTTGTCGTTTCACAAAAAATACACGCAATGAGTCATACGTAACCCCTTAACGGTCTCATTTAATTTTCTTTCCAAAATTTAAATTTGACATTGAAGTCAAGTTAGTCACCTAAAATTACATTATACCTAGCTAATTAATAATAACTTGTTAAAGTTTTCCACGCTAACCTTGAAAGGCCTTGATAAGAAATATTTCATAATACTGTTCCTAAAATAATGTTAATCGTTCGTTAGGTAATAGGTTAATCGGTCATTGGTATTTAATCTTTGGGGTTTTTAATACATTTTCTTTTTATGGTTCCGAAGGTCCGATTACAAAATTGGAACCCTTATAAGATCACATCAATTGTCTGTCGCAGACATTTTATCATTTAACGGATCAGCGCTTTAATGCTAGCCACTCACCATCCAATAAGGTCACGTGCCTGCAGGCAGGACATCCGATAAAACTGATCGTATGTTGGTCTGCATGACATCATGCAGATGATCATGCATGCAGAACACATGATCAGTTTTATCGCAATTCCTGCCGTTTGCGCTGCAAGATAATGAGCTCATTGGATGGGTGAGTGGCTAGCATAAACATACATATAAGTCTGACTAATAACTAACCAAGGCACAACACTCAAAAGGTAAAATTAAGAAATCAAACGCAGGACCTCCTGTATAAGGCATTCTGCGTAATATTTTGAATATAATAGACACACTTACATAAGATGATTTATTTAAAAAAAAAATTAAGCGTTATTATTATAATGTCTTTTGGCGAAGTTCAAGTAATCATTTGCATAATCCTGCTTAATGGTTTGACAACGACACAGAAAAACGCCAAAAATATCGCGTATTTTTTTTAAGAATAGTTGCCATATCTTTTTTTATATGACCAATAATCCCATTACTCTCCAACTAGTCAAGAAAGACTGTATTAAAGTGTTTTTCATATAGCATGGGTACGGTGACAGTCGCCTGTATGACGTTCATAATACGTACTATTGTCGTGAATCGCGGCAAACTTTCAAGAGTGAAACGAACTGTCATCCGAACCATCATACATGAAACGAAGTATAGGAGTGGGTACGACAATAGACCAATGGGGCAGGGATTGGACCAACACCACTCGGTGACCTTTGTTCCCACATGGAAGTCCTAAGATTCGACATTCTTTATTCTACTATACGTAGAAAGCTTCTTTTAAATCACTCACACTGAATACAGCATTAAAATCCGTTGCTTAGTTTAAAAAATCTAAGCGTACAAACGCGAGAGGCAACTTTGTATCCTATTTAGTGATTATAATATTTAAGTATTAACGACTAGAGCTTTAGAGTTAAAGAATACGTCCATTAGTGAACGTATAACGTATAAAAAGTAGGTTCTTTAAAAAATATTCGTTCTTTAGGATGAATTACGAAAGTTCCAACTCTTGGTTTATTCATTCAGTTACTGTCCTTAATATTTTTTATGACAAGCCCGAATACTTCCGGGCCGGTAGTTAAGTAGGTATTGTTAAATTTTCCATGCCAGCCTTGACGGTGTTGCGATAAGAATTACTCATACCTGTACCTCCTACGTCTTATGAGTTATTTAGCGGTCACTAATCAAACATAGGCAGCATTGTTTGCTGAGAATAGATGGAGCGACGCTATAACGCAATATAGGAACTGTAGTGTTTGTGTATATATACACCGGTAGTGGGACTACTATGTTTTATCTGTAACTAGCGATCTGCCTGCCTTCGCTTAGGTTGCACCTGCAATGTACTTGAGTTGCTGTGGCATTGTAAAGGACACTATAATGCACGCCATTGACGATCAATTATTCTCACGTTTCTGCAGCACCCACGACTATAACTGATCGTGTATTGGTCGCTGCGTGCATGACGGCTCGACTTATGAAACGTCTTCGCTGTTGTTTGTGCTGCAGAAATGTGAGAATAATTGACCGTCAATAGCCGACTTAAACAATCAATTTTTTAGTCAAATCATAAGTGTTTGTCAAACAGTTTGATCGTCTGCGATTTTGTTTGAAAAGGTCAAGATTATCAGAAATGTATGATTGTTAATAATAATAAATACTTAGTTAACATAAGTAGGTTACAAATAGGTATTTCTATGTTTGCAGCTTTTGCTTCAATGTTAAACTGTAGGTTTAACCGAGTTTTTGTTAGTCACAAGCATATTTGACTGGTTAAGAGCTTAGACTGTTACATAAAGCTATACGTCATGCAGTCCAGTTCCATAATATTCCTTAGTTTGTCTAGTAGAGGGCATACGATGTAGACATTTTTGAGATTTTATATTCTACTTCTTTTTGAGGCTTTTTTGAATTATTTGACTAATTCGTTTATTGCATACGTACTCGTAGATATACACTTACATACAAGCATTTTTTTTAAATACACTTTTAGACTAAAATTTTAGAAAAAAAAATGTGTGAAGTGACTATTGCAGGCTCGGAAAGCCGACTCTTCTAATAAGAGAATGCAAAAACTCAGCAGTTGCTCTTTAAAAAAATGCAAATGTCACTAAAAATATTTACGGGGTATTCTGTTGTGTGTGCAGAAGAAACCAGAGTTGAGTAGTACTTCCATGTATTTTTGTCATTAACAATACAATTGCGAAATGTGACATGAAAACCGCAAGCTACAGATAGTGGCTACAGATTAAATATGGCGCTTGAAATACAGAATCAGTGGATGTAAACAAAACATTAGGATTTTATCAGTATTGTGCAGCGAGCGGAGACATCGGCCGGGGCGCCCGGTCAAGGTATCCGGGCCAAAGGTCGATGACAGGCCGTCACAGCGCGCGGCGAGAGCGCCTCTGTACCGGCACCGGCGAATGCACCACCAAAACAAAACACTTCAACCCGCGTTCTTTTCTTATATAGACTTGCGCTAGGCAAAGATCACGCCTGATACAGCCAACGGTGGAGTCGTTTGACTGTCTAGAACGTTATTCTGGCGAATACACCACCAAAACAAAACACTTCAACCCGCGTTTTTTTCTTATATTGCTTGCGCTAGGCAAAGATCACGCCTGATACAACCTATGATGGAGTCGCTTGTCTAGAAGGTTCTTCAATTGACAACTTTTTTAATTTATAATTTACTAGCGGATGCCCGCGACTTCGTTCGCGTAGAATTTAGTTTTTCACAAATCCCTCAGGAACCATGGATTTTTCCGGGATAAAAAGTAGTCTATGTGTTAATCCATGCTAGAATATATCTCAATGCCAAATGTCAGCAAATTCGGTTAAGTAGTCGAGGCGTGAAAGAGTAACAAACATTCATATCATCAAAATCATCAGTTTTCGCAAATCTCGGGAAACCATGGATTTTTTGGGATAAAAAGTAGCCTATGTGTTAATCCAGAGTAAAATCCATTTCCATTCCAAATTTTATCCAAATCGCTTCAGTAGTAGCGGCGTTAAAGAGTAACAAACATCCAAACATCCATACAAACATTAGCGTTTAAAATGTTATTAGGATTTTACGTGGACAGATAAATACTTGCATGCCATTCACTCTTGAATTGAAGATACCTACAACTTAGGTGGTTGTTATACAAAACAGATATCTTCGCACGAAAATTTAAAAAGTTTTTATTTGAAATAATTAAGTGAATTCTGACCTGATGATATAGATTCGTTCTCAGATTTGGGTGTTGTGGGCGGCATCGGCAGAGGCATCGACGGCAGCGGTTGTATTTGTTGCTGTTGCTGTTGCATAGTGCATGCGTTGCCGAGCAGCGTCTGAGCCGGGTTGTACGTCATGCCGTCCTCGTAGCCCCAGAGTTCCAGCCCTCCGTACTCCGGGGACGCGAGGGACTCCGGCGACATCACCATAGCCGCTTGCAACCCCAGCGCAGACGACGAAGTCACTTCCGAGGAGCTCTCTTCCAGCATACGCAGGGGGAAGCCTCCGTTGTTAGACCAGCGGCGTCTCATGTCGAAGAGCGTGTCACACGCCCTCGGTTCCTCGACTGCCGACGGACATCCTACGCTCCTCCAACACTTCACTTTTGCTTCGCACTACAACTATCTAACGCTGTAAACATTAACATCCACTAGCGCGGCGTCGAAACCGAAACGAATCGTTTCTCGCCGGCCGACCGGCTTCGGGTTCACTCCAATAAGATTTCAAGTTTTATATTTCACAGGGAATCCCTTGCTGGCACTTTGCACTACTGAAATGAAAGCTCTAAGAATTTGCACGGTGCGATGATTTGAAATCGCAATAAGTTACCGCGAACTTTGATGGGAATTTACAACACGATCCACGCGTGCGACCGTCGTCAACGAAGTACGTAGAGCGAGCGCAACGAACAAGCGACGCGGCCGCTCTCACTACTCACTGCCACGGTCGAGCGTGACGTCACGCCGCCCCGCGCCCGCAGCGCCCCCCGCCCGCCGCCGGCGCGCAGCCGTGGCACAGAAAGTCAAGTCACCGAGCCACAGAATGTAGCGCGCTGATAACACCACTATTCTATAAAGTACAACTTTGTCTCCAGTCAGTAAGCAAATCTGAACTGACCGTCCATTACAAATATCAGACTAGCGTCGTTATTTTCAATGATTATGCCATTGAAAAAAAATACGGTTGTCTGTAAAGTCGGTTTACTGACGATAGTTGAACGTGACAATGTCCTAAGAAAATACTGATGGAATGGGAGCATTTTTGGAAAGAAAATGTTCGTTTTTCTAAAATACTGCTTAATAATCTTCAGAGACCAAAATATACTTTACTTATTGTAAAAAAAGTTGGCAACCCTAGAGCGAGGGAACGACGCATGACGTCATCTTTTTTCGAGCGTGCAGCCGGCTCTATCGAATTATAAGACAATTAGGTTATCACGTCAAAAACATTTTGGTAAACATTTTATCAAAATTATTTCTTGTCTACAATCATAAATAAAGACATTTGCCTACAATCATATAGAGATTTGACAGGTAAATAAAAGTTACGAGTTTAATTCGCACTAACAACACAATAGAAGAATCAAAAAAACTAACTAGACAAAACATTATCAAATCTAATTAATAATTATGTAAGTATATAATTATTATAAATCAAATCTAATTAGATACAGTACATAATTATTACGACTCAACTCAACTTATTCATCATTATCATCATTATCAGCCATAGGCTCCTCCAAGCCACCACCACAACTCACTCTCTCAAGCCGCCAGCAGCGGCTATCTACAGGTTATTACTGTTAACTGTTCCATAAATGGGTATTTCGATATAAGGCTCCCAATAGAGATGATGACAGTTTTTTAAATTGTATATAAATTAAGAGTATACTAATAGTAAAGCAATTTTGTAAAAGGAACAGGGTATCTGCGATCTTTACTTTCGGAGCTACAGGGATTTAAAGAGTCAGATTTGCGGCGCTGCCACGGATCCCTGAAAAACGCTCCATACAAAATGGCACGAACTAATGACGTCGTAGGCAATGTAATGATCGTTAAATTTGTATGTGCGTTCAAACAAAATTACTAATATCTTTGTTATTTGTGCGTTTATGTTTATAGTTCATATATTTAAAAAATGTCACATTTAATGTAAGGAAGCTAAAACTGTATGAATTTTCAGATGAAAATTCATACAGTTTTAGCTTCCTTACATTATTATTAAAAATATTTTATCGTAATTAGATAATTACGATAAAATATTTTTAATAGATTTTGAAATTTTATAATCTCATTTATTTTGCAAATATCCAGACAATCTTTGCTTTTTATGTATAAATTAGTTAACATTGACCCTATTTACCCGAATGTATCATAAAAATCAATATAGACAAACCTAGTCATCATCCCCATTATAATATTATTTGATTATTTCCTGCACAATCGAAGTAGAGTCATGTTCATGTATGCACTAAACTAAAATTAAATAGAAACGGGTACCTATCGTGTCTGTTGGTTAAGTTAGTTACCTGTCTAGATGAACCTTTATCACAATATTTCAAGATGATAAAGGTAAGGTCGTTACCAAAATTGGCACATCATAGTTGCCCTAAATTGCATGTAGGTTATCTGTATTTTTGCGATGGCACACTTCATTATCTGTCTCGAATATTCCTGCATACCTACCTCATGGTCATTTGATTTTAGAATTAGGAAATAGAGGCACAGGTAACAGACTCTAGCTTAAATTATTATAAAGGCCAGAACTTCCTCCTTAAAGAAGAGGTTGGCAGGTTTATGATACGTCCACTGATCTGTATCGTAAAAAAATTTAATTTTACGATAGATAAAATCCGTTCGATGCGGACAAGTGGCACTGTATAATTTTCTATACAAAGAATACTAAAATCCATTTGATGCGATGCGTCTAATGCGGATCTATAGTGTGACAAAGTTTGACTAAAATAATTACCACTATTTACGAGACTAAGGGCTTAACTCTTTGACTCTGAGGCACAGGGGTGTATCACCACCATCTTTCCAAGTCCGGACTGAAAAGTTTTACTGAAAATTTATTGCAAGAAATACTTAAAGGTTCAGTTACTAACCCGACGCAGTAGCGTTATTCCACAACCATGTTTTTATAGCTCGACACTGTGGGTTTTGAATTTGTATATCTTTCTCTGTCTAATAAGATACTAGAAATAGAGAGCGACAGACACGAATTCGAATCTCACACTGTCGAGTTATAAAACATGTTACAAAATAACGCTACGGACTCGAACCACAATACTCGTGATCCATTGGCTAACCAGCCACCAAGGTAGTTGTAAGTAATAGAAAGTTAATAGGAACCATAGATACCCACATTATTATAGAGCAATATATTACCGACTGACTGAAAATGATGTAGATTAGATTAGGTGTTGTGACGTCACACATCATGTTCTCGCCACACGTCACGTGTCGCGGATCGTTGACCTTTATGTTTTGGAAATACGCATCTCGAGTATTCGCTACACCGGCCAGTATATTCGGTATCCGTGACATTAAAACTATTTATCTACAAGCGTTCAATGGTCCAAGAAATGAATAATTTATCAATTTTAATTTTCCATCCATTTGGGTGTTACACTCATTTGTATGCTTCGCCCAGTTTCGTCATGATATATTTTCAATCGTTAGGGCTATTTTTCACACTAAACAAGATTATTATTTGTATAGGTTTTGACTAATAACTTGTTTTGAATGTTCTGCTTATATCTATGAGTAGATCCAATTAAAAACAAATTGTTAGATTAATTTTAGATAATAACCAGCTTCATACTTCAAATAATTAATTTTTTATAATATACACGTAGTTATATAGAGTAGATAAGTACTTGGTTATGTAGATTATTTTCTAAATTCATAAGTAGCCTGCCCTGAAAAGCTCGAGCCGCCAGCATCCAGCGGCTTGGCAGCGGCGCTTTATGTCCTTGGTCCATCTAGTGGCGGGGGGGTCGACCAACACTACGCTTTCCGGCGTGGGGTCGCCATTCCAGCACCTTGAGACCCCAACATCCATCGACTCTTCGAAATATGTGCCCTGCCCATTCATTGCCACTTCAACTTCGCGACTCGCTGAGCTATGTCGGTGACTTGGTTCTTCTGCGGATATCTTAATTTCTGATTCTATCACGCAGATAAACTCCAAGCATGGCTCGCTCCATCGCCCGCTGAGTGACTCTGAGCCTTTTTATGATGCCCATAGTTAGCGACAGTTCCCTGCCTAGCTTGGTAAGATACTACCTACTAGAGCAGCTTTGGATACCCTAATACTAAGCAGTTATACACGAAAAGGTTAACTTTTTCAGTTTGCATGCAGTACAAAACTTACAATGTTTATAAATAACAGCTTACAAGCCTCCATCACAATAATCGTTGTAAGCCCGAGAATTACAAAACCTCCTGACATAATGCGTCAGTAACATCGATCGACCAAAAATCATGACAAGTCAAAATAACAACAATGGGTTTTTTGTTCCCGCCTGTACTGTTTGTGTTTGTACTTTGTACAGTCGCAGTCGTGAGGTTGGCCAGTCGTGCGTGCATTGGAGTGCTCGATTGGTTCCCCCCACTTCTTACCACCACAATTCGCTCTAACTCATCATAAGGCGGAAACGCATTTGTCTCACAGCAAAAGGTTCAAAATATTCTATCGTACCACCTGAATAATTCTTGATGAAGTTGGGAGACATCGCAATAAAATGGTGGTTGCTTTGTTACAGATGATATCAAAAATATTAATTGTTTCTAAACTTTTGTGTCATTGTGAAAGTGTAATTGTTAAAATGTCAAACTGTCAATGTCAAAATAAATAGTACGATCTGAACCGCCAATGTGCTTTTATTATATGCTTCCAGAATACCGCAGTGGGCCATTAAAGATATGCAATTTCACTGAAAACAATAAATTACTGAAGTCTGACTTGTAGAAATAAAAAGTTCTACGTATGAACTTTTTGACCAAAATTTATTGGGTTAGAATGTTGAACTTGGGGAAAAAAGTTTTGGGAAGCTTAAAACCAAGATCCCTTCATCCGAAGAAAAGGAAATAATATTCATTAAAATATAAGTGTCTCAGCAGACAGAGCATCGTTCAGTGCTGCAACCTCTAAAGTTAAATCTACGTAGAAGAGATGGTATTTAAAGAAGAAGGAGTATGTGGCAATTATTTTTTAAGTATGGGAACATCGGTTATACTAGGACATAGAAACATCCAAACGAACCTCAACATTCGTGCTGCAACAAGCTTCGTGCTGGGCTTCTGAAACCAGTTGTCTTACCTGTAACAAATAAACAAAAATAAAATTAAAAACGATGCCAGTTTCTTTTCGATATAGATATTAATCATAATAAATTATATTTTTGCTTTACATGGTAATAAATAATTTGAAATGTGACATGATTTAGGTTTTGCTTTTTTGCAAAGCCAATTCATGGAAAAATCAAGTCACGATCCGACTTGATTTCTTCCATGAATAATAAGATGTACGACTTATGAAGATAAAAAAAGTTAAGCATTAGATAAATTATCGAAAAGAAATAATGGACCAGTGTCATTAACGCAAAAAAGATAAGAATCTGTAGGCATATTACATTTTAAGTAGGTAGCTAAACATTACCTATTGCACAACGAATTTGTGTTTTTATTTATTTACGTTAAAAAAAAACATACAGGCGAATTGAGAACCTCCTACCTTTTTTGAAGTCGGTTAATAAAAGAGCTTTTGGTGTCTGCATCTTTTCTTGGCTGTTCTCTACAGAATGCAAAGCACCGAATTTTGATGTTGATTTCATTATCATTTAGAGAATTTCTTCCTGAAGATTAGATATTAAAGGTAAAGCACTGTAAGCTGTGTTTGCTTGAGATTCTGTTTATCCTAAATCCTATTGGAACCGTTAATTTATATCCATTCCAAATTTTAGCCAAACCGTTTCAGTAGTTGCAGTGTTAAATATAACAAACATGCACACGAATTTCACCCATATAGTTAGTAAGTATAAGTGTGATAATGTGAAATGTACCTCAATCGGTGGAATATTTAGAAAATCAGCACTTTCCAGTCACGGGAAATTAATATTTTTAAAAGTGTTCAATATTACCAAGCTCAGTCTATGGATCACCAGTCCGCAATTAAAAGTGCTTTCTTGGTAGAACACTCGATTACGCGACAAGTTAGCATGTACCCAACCGGTTCGCATTTTCCTTGACTTGTCGCACCTTTTTAAGTCGGGTGGGTAGCCGTTGTCGTGTTTTTACTAGTGATGCAGGCGCATAAAAAGTGGCCGCGGCGGAATGGTCTGCTGAAACGCAATTAAGACCAAGGTCTCCGGGTTATCAAACCCGTGTCGGCGACTCGCGATGCCTGCCGCGCCTCGTTGCCAGTGCAAAAAATGTAGCGCATAATAAAGACGATGGTATTAAAAGATAATGGCTGGGTTAACACGCCGGCTGCATAGTCTTAAATGCCTGCATAGGACTGGCAATTCGTCACGCTTTATAGCTGAATAATAAGGCAACCGTGCCGCCGGTAACCGATGCCATTATCCAGTCCTTTAATTGCCGGTTGGTGTGGTCATGAACCTTTAGACTGGCATTTATCTCATGTCATATTTTTATCTTTTAGTATCGGAATAAGTCGATTTGTGTTGGAAATACCAAACCGCCATAACAGCTAGGTGCAGCTAAAGGAAGTCAAGGCATCTATTGAATACGCAATGCTCAAATCCTGTTCATTGACTCCTATGCACTTGACAGTCACTGATGTCATGCCCACTAATGTGACCTGGTAAGGAACCGTTCTGTTCTTCGCAGTCACATGAACACTTGCATAATATCTACGCAATGCGCATCAAATGTCAGATGAAGCTAGCCTTTGAGTGAAGAACCTTAGCTTTACTTTCGCTTGCGAACGCCATTGCTTCACACTTTTCATCTATGCGCTCGTGTAACGATTGAAAGTTTTCTCTGTTTTACAAATGTGAAACTAAAATCTCAGACAATAAGGATACATTTCGTTCAATCATTAAAGTATTATATGATTCTTTGAATCTAGTACATGAAATCCTATCATTTACGTGATGTAACTAGCGAACCAGAGAAGTGATAGACGTGATTGAGGTTTGTTCATGAATTGGTAATGTGTAAATTTTGCAAAACGATTCAAGATATTGTATCATCTGGCATATATGGAATTAAAATCGTGGGTCATTTTAAGATATCGGTTCTCATTCTACATGCGCTAACGCCTCGAAAACTAAAAAAGTTATTGGAATAATATATCCGTTTGATAGGTTGATCATGTGAGCTATCAAGAACGAATGTCATTACCATAAGTACACGTTTTAGTTTTTATAGTTTCACTATATGTAACATGGCTAAAGACTTGGATATTATTTATGGCAAGGAAACGGAAGACGAGGATATAAAATCTAAACTTTTATACATAAAACTTCAATGCCAAAATTGTTACAAAGTATTCCCAAAGAGCTAAAGGAATATCATTAATCATTATTAAAATCAGAAAAATATTTGCAACCAGAACAAGCAGTCGGTACTTTATGGGCTAATTTACGAGTATCCTCGAAGGAACCGGTTATTTTTGCAAATAACAAACTTAATGTGAGATGTCGATGTTTGTTTTATGTGTTTATGCTGGACTCTTTATTGCGAGCCTGTGCAAATAATTCTCGAAGATGTCAGGAAATCGACCAAAATAAACACGGACCGGGGAATGTTGTAATTAATTGCTATTCAAGTAATGAACATGAATTATTAAAAAAAAAACTAAAATATTTTTACAAGAAGAAGCTTTGGAAGTAGTAGGTAATGAGTTAATAGCAAATACGCGGCTAGTGTGTAAACCAAAGGAAAGTTAGAACAGCTTTCATAAATCAATTACAGTCACACTAGGCGTATAACATCCACACCGCTTTATCCAAAAAACCTTTGCATAGCAACCATTCACAGGCACATGATAATTAAATAATACTAAATTTCTAAATTGCTGACGCTTCTTTAGTTTCACACGCCAATGTGCCTGTCTAAACACCAACAGATATTCATTAAATGGAAACACCTTTACCTAAATAAGAGACAAACAAATTACTAAAATTGCATAAAGGTAATGTTTGTGTTGTGTATTTTTATTACATTTTCAGTTTATTTTGATAATAGCCACAGATTTAGCGGACTTACATGTAGATTGGTGGCGGTTTAGAACGACCCGTCACCACAATCGGTTTGCCGTGTAGCATGGACTCTCCAATGGACGGAGTCTGCCAATCCGCATTGGGCCAGCGTGGTGGACTATTGGCCTAACCCCTCTCATTCTGAGAGGAGACTTAATCTCAGCAGTGAGCCGAATATGGGTTGATAATGATGATGATGAAAGTTTGTGTTGTATAATAGGGGGTAATCTCTGGATCTGCTGAATGGATTTTGAATACACTTTTATGTCTAAAAGCCAAATTATTTGTGAGTTTCTTATGCTATATTTTATCCCCGTATTGTCACCGACACGGGAACTACATGGTTGAAACCGCGGGGCTTCGGCAAGTATAATATGATTTTGAAATAATTGTAAACACTTGCAATTCAAATACTATACTAGACTCAAATAGGTCAGCAGCAATGCATCGGTGCGACGTCGACCGTTGTACGATGCGCGTGATTTGACTGCAGATGTGTACAGTAGCACAATCGCATAAGAATGCAGCTCTTATCACTTTACGCATAAAGGATACAATGTCAGAATTATGTGCACCATCAGTCGCCCACCGTACGAGAATAATATACCTATTAGTTGCGTAACATATTGTCCTCGCTACAGGATAGTGATGATTCAATATGGAATTGGGTTAACATTGTTACCATGTGAAAGCTTAATTTCTCCAATTAATCCTCAGAATATCCCTGAAAGTGAAGTCATATTTTCTGGTGGGATGCTTTCTATTAAAACGTTACATTAAGGTCATTAACACGTACCTAATGGTGAATAAAATAGCTTCTTAAAATTGAAAAACAAATTAGTTAAACAGTAGGTGGAAAGAACCATTTCTCATGATCACAGCGGAACAATATGTAGACAAACACTTTTTTATATTTTTCATTCTGTAAAACTAAGTATCTATTTATTTTTCTGACATGTACCGTGTAGCTGTCAGGGGAAACGTTGACTCCAGCTAGGTGTTAGGGAATTTGCCAAAAATCCAAGTTTAAAAGTTTAATATAGAAACGGACAGACAACCTGGGACGTCTTCGGCGTCTCTGCCAACTTTGCAATTAGAAAAAATAATAATGGTCGCTAATTGAAACAAAAAATATTCATGTGTTTGTTTTACTGACAGACCGAGATCATAGTTTTTATTTAGATCGGCAAGTAATTACCAGATGTGCTATAATATGGTTTGTTCGAGTATAAAATAACCAGACTCATTTTATAGAAGTACTCGTTACTTTTGTGGAAATTAATGATTGAACAAAACATTTTCAAAATTCAAAACTCGTTTTTAACGACTTCAAAAAAGGAGGAGATTCGACGTGTATGCTTTGTTAATTTTCTTTTACTATTAAAACGCTTTCACCGGGGCTTTCTTCAAATATTTTGAAACAATATAGCAAAAGTTAGCAAGTTATACATTTAAGTATTGTAAGAAAACGAACGAAACAAACGAAAGAATCAAGCTATCAAAAAGCTAAATATGAGTTTTAATTATTATTTAAAAAAAAATGTTACGTATAACTATGTCAATAAAAAAACAGCTTTTCTGTAGCAAAATGTTATTATATAAACAACTACATCTTCATGTTGCCTTTTTAACAGTTGGATGAATTTAAAAAAAAAAAAAAGCAAACACTTTTTATCACATATGTTACACGAAGGTAAACCTTTGAAGACTGTAATTATACAGTAAGTGAAACGTCACGTTTGACCACAAGTAATAGCATTGATAGTAGTATAAATTGAAGATAATTATATCTAATTGCGAGTCACGGTCATGGCCAATAAGCACCAATAAGCAGGAATATGAGAAGGAAGGAACTGCATCTTTTACTAAATTGTTATCTATTTGTATATTAGTACATAATATAAACATTATAATATGTATGTATATAAAAATAAATTAATTCCTAATACTCTTAGGTTCTCACGACTTAGCCGATTTCATTCATCTCTTTTTAGGTTGTCTTATATTTATTTTAGTAAAATCATATTTAGAAAGAAAGAAAAGACAATAAAAGAAGAACAGAAATTGAAAGTTAATAAGGTTGATAGTAAGTGTTATTTTAATTTCAACATACCTACCTATGTTTGTACAGGAAATGACACAACATCAGACATGGACATGACGGTTTTTGAAGAATTGATATGTTATTTTAGTGGAAATTCATTATTATTCGTGCTGATACTAACAATACTTTTTTTTTAATGTGTTTAATTCATTGTGGATGCAATATAAAATAAATACATGTTTTAATATACAATAATAAATGCTATCACAGAAATGATTAACAAATTCGTATCAAATCCAATATCTTCCAGAATTTAGCTACAGACATTGAGAACCGAAACGTTATTCAATTAAAAATAATACGGCAAGGCATTCATACGAGTACAGCCTTGGAACATCAAAATTTTGCCGCTCGGAATAGTTTCCATCATTGTGTTAGCTAATACGTGCTTGAGGTGATTCGTGAAGGTATTTTTATGCAATATGTGAGCCTAGCGAATTCCGGATACCCTATTATGGAGATTGCCAACAACGGTTTCTAGATAGACACCTACGAGCGCCTGTCCTAGTTGCAACACTGGACAACGGCCAACACTTCACTCACCAGACGGAGATTTAAGTATTTTCAACCATTTTACCAGGGATTATGCTATTGATAAATAAGAGTAATTCTATTATAAGCAATTTTGCACAACAAAATCATTTCTATTCACAATTCAAATTGACTTTCAATTTTTAATTATAAATGCCTTAATGCTTGCCTCGGCTCTGGCTTCTGAGTCGTTAAGACATCAGCATCCCTGACGTAGAGAGTATAACAATTCAAAGGAGGAAATTCTAAACAACTGATTATAATTGTTGCCTAAATTTTATATTCTTAAACCATAGTCGAGCGCTGAGAATATAACAAAGAATTATTATTATTGCGGAAAGAAATACAAACAAAATTGGCAATATCCTAACGCTGCCAAAGTCACGTACAAAGGAACAACACACGGCCCCCTCAATGTAACACGATAAAATGTCCCAGCATATAACACGACTTGTATGAAAATAGTCAAGTGCAAATACTTGGATTGTATTACTCGAGCGTGTTAGCTACAATTCAAATGCCTCGCGGTCGATGCTTATACGTTTCTATATTAAATTTATGGCATATAACTTGTTGCTGTGATCGAAGAACGGCAACAAAGCCGGCACTAACGTTGGCGTGGGCAAGCCCATTGTTTCTGGAGAATAAAAATGGTTATGCGGCTTACCGTGGCGTCAGAAATGTGCAGTTGCACTTGTTTAAACTCTTGCCTTACTCATAGCCAGGAATAATAATTCAAGTTTTACTACCGTATCGGGTGTAATGAGTTCCTGCTGGTTGTAATTTCTTGCATTTTATTTGGCTCCAATTTCAAATGACTTCCAAATGGAAGGTGCTATCAAATCGACATGTTATAATTTCTTTACTACAAAAACCTTTATCCGGTAGGTTTTGCAGATACTACAAACACGTAGGTATGTCGGTTTTATAAATCGAAACACCAAAATTTATACTGTGAAAAGCTTAAACTGCACAAGATGTCGTCGATTAAAAATTTATTACAAAATAAGTCTATAATTACAGGTACAGCTATTACACGATAAACAAGAAGAATGGGGCAACCTTTTGACTCTTAATTATTGAACGTAACCGACAATGGCGAAGTGGAGCGAGTGGCCTGGTTGAATTGAGGTGCTGCCCTTTAGTAACGGCCGCGGAATTATAAATTATAAATCATTCCTGAGGCTCTATATCAATGATACATGAATCAGTTTAATGCAATTTATTATTATCACTTTTTGTATCTTCACCAACTTTACAATTATTACGTTAAATTCTTCTCATGCGGTATTCAGTATTTGTAATTAATGTTTTCAGATAATGAATAGATCGTAAGGAATGAATCGTTAGCTTTTATAGTCATTCTATTACCACAAGTTCGCTTAGCTTTAAATTTATATACCTTCAGTTTTACAAGGCTGTAGATACTGCCTACTATTAATCGCTGCTCTGAACATCATCATCATCTCCTATACCTTATCCCACTTACTCAATCTCCTCCATTCAGCTCTATTATCCGTCAACTGATCATCCACTGCCTTTACATACATGTCCTATTTCACATACTCCAACCATCTCTTCTTTGGTCTTCCTTCAATAACATTCTTCTAGTAATAAGACTTTCCTCCCTCCGCATTACATGTCCATACTAATCACTTGTCTGAATACCTGAGCAATAATCCAAAGCCAAACAGACTACCAAAAGTAAACAGACTATAAATCAAATATTAGAAAGGACATCAAACTTTTTAAGGGTATAATGATCTGAGTCCGCAAGATGTTTCTGTCAACTGTAAGAAAAAAATGTCCTGTCTAATACTCGGTTGCTGTCTGTTTTCATCATTACATGGATCTTTCCATAAAAAGCTCCAACAATATTACATGTCTCTGCAGCTGGCTTCGTTACAATGTGGGCTCCGTGTCACGAGTTCTCGGATCACGTCGCGAGAACATGAACTTTTTTACTGACTCTATACTGCACATTAAGTCTGACATTTCAACGGTTACTATCGCTTTAATTATAGCTACTATTATTTTTTCCCATCCTTATCTGTCCATTTATTTTATGTCACGCGTCCTTTCTTCGTGTTACTCGACATTTATGAAAGTTTAATAACTAGTATTTTTTCATAGCAACTACGTTTAACGTCTATTTTTAAATAAGCATAAACGATAACATTACAATTATAAAATTGTTGTTTAACGATTATTTAAGTATAGAGTTACAACCTGACTTTGAAGCACCGAAAATGTTGATAAAACAAACATAATTAACTGAGTCAGGATGTTCTACAAAATAGCTCACACTAGGACTGTCGGAAGTGATAAGTCTGACGTCTATCAATCAGAATATCCTACATTTTGTCTGCCCCCGTTGTCTCCTCTACAGTTAACTGCTTCCGCGGCAGTAAATCATCCACTTTACGTCTTTGTTATTACTGAACGTTTATAAAACAAGCGTAAACTGGCAATATACTCAATTTGTTATCTGTCTATGAAGATTAAGCAAAAAACCGTCGTTAAGTCTTCATATAAATGATGGCCTCTTGTCACGAGTGGGAAGTACGTCTTAGTATGGATAATGAATATTTCAGCTACCCACGCCGACTATTATGGAATGGATACAATATTTTAAATTTAAATACCTAGAGAGTAAGTCTTCTTGTACAAAATGTAATTTGTGAATTTTTAGTACTAAGAATACCACTCTTTCTAATCAACTAAAATAGTCGCTACTCGCACAAAGATATGAATCTTAACAATGAGTACTTACTATCTCATCTCTTCTCTGTTAATATATCGAATCTTTATTCGAAATAATCTGAAAGAGTTGCAATTAATTCAATATATATTTTTGTAGTTTTACCTGTACTTCCACTTGTAGCATTTTATAAGATATTGTTTATATTAATTTTAACCAGATAGTTCAATCGACTTTGCGGTGTACTGCTTGAAACAATATTTCAGATTTTCTTAAATCTATTAGTAGTAGCTGGTCTTAGTGTTTGCTATCACTTAACAGTGATTCTATATAGTCTCTATAAAGAATGTCTCCAGTAAAAACTTATAAATTCTCGGTTTTACTATTTTAAGACAATAAACACGACATTAAGCGTTATCTATGGAACGCACGACCATTATCTATGGCTAAACGTTATGACGACGTCTATACTCATGCCATGAACAAATCGGTTGCCTGCACCAGTGGATGTGCCCTTGAAAAGTGATAATAAACGCTTGTCGTGTGAGGAATTACGTAATACAATGCACCGAGACGAGGAATGTACTCGTATCTTGTATAATATTAAACGATTGGACGTATCCAAAGATTTTATGGCTCTACACTCTTTGGCGTTTCCAATTTAAACTAATCTTCTGTTAAACGGCCCTCTACCTTCGCATTACTTTACATCTTGATTTCATTGCACGAAATCACGCACGCCGAACAAAATATATCGGTCATTAAACTAAATAATACGTAGTACTTTGTTTCATGAGGTATATGTAAAGAAATTCACAGCGAAAATGTTTTAGAAAATATTTCACGATCTCTTTAATAAATTAAACTTTTTATGTCTTCATTAGCGAAAATAGATAATATTACAAAACATGTTTTGCGTTTCTCAATATATTTTATTGCTTACTGGATATTATTTTTTCATTTAGAACAACACTTTATACAGAATAATATGAAACAGGATAAAAATCAAAGATTATATAATTAAAAATGTTATACAGCTCATTATTACTTAATAAAAGTTAATATAATAGACAAAGTTGTTTATTTCGGTTACTTAATGTATTCTTTTCGAAACGTTGACCTCGTGTGACAAATAGCTTTTGGATAAAGCGATAAAAGTTCAAGACCAGTCACATGAGTTCACCAAGACTGATAAAATGTTACTCAATATAGCAGAGGTTACAAGCAACATTCATATACAAAAAGGCAATAAGAGGAATTCGAATAACAGACAACATATTAAAAGAAAATTGAGAAAAATGTAATAAGGCAAAATAAAAAAGAAAGGTAAATTATATTACAATGTCTTCTAAAGAATGATCGGTAGCTATAAAATATAAAAGTTACGGTGTATAGAAAAGTTGCATAAAATGTGAATAAAGCTATAATATTCAATATAAATCTCGGTGATCCTAATTCTAGAAGTCATTGACAAAATTGTATTGGGAGCATGTAACCAGGTCATCGGATCGTGCCGTCAGCCTTGACCTGGCCGCGCCTGATTCAGCGTGTCGCGTGCATCTGCACACAGAGCGTTTGCATTACGTTCTATTTATAATTATGAAAGATTATGAAATAGGTATTTGTGACACATTCGTGGTACTTGGAAAACACCTTCTCACATTTCGACAAAAAAAAACAAAACTACAAAGATTTTGGCCATTTATTGACAAGTTTACAAAAAATATTCAATTTCTTACTCAGAATTTTATTTATATCACTATTACAATTTAGTATTCCTTAAGTATTTATTACTTACGATGACATCTATACTTGATGATAACAAATTGCACGCATAGCTATTAAGTTAAATCATAAACTTACTTAATACTTAATACGTGACAACACCATGTTTTTGAACTGATAACAGTAACCATTACCGTAGACAACACAGTCTGTATTGTAGAAAAAAATATTAGAATACGTCCATGATGACTAAAGTACTGACAATGAGACTAATATAAGAAAGACAATTTCATTATTAATAAGTATAATTTGGTTGGTAGATAACAACAAAATCCAAACCAGTGTTGCTTATTGATTTACGCAACAAATCTACCTACGCAATATTTAGCAATCAATATAATGTTAGTTAAGGAAATCTTAATAAAAAATTAATAGCTATGGAATGGCATGGCATCATAACAAATATAAAAAAACATTGTGAGTCAGAAATTTCGTTTCAGAAGTTTCTCTTTAAATTGCGGAATTTAGTTTAAAGAGCGTATGACTGTAGAGGCTGGTTCTTCCCATACCGTAATTGTTGACGTAAAAACAGCATCCTGCTCAGGAGATGCAACTGGGTCACCGAACGAGGACAAGGCTGTGGAGGGAGCATTATTCTATTAACTCGACGCTGCGCTATTTGTAGTGCTTGAGCGGCAATTACTTGAGATAGCTGATCAAAAATATTTTCCATAAAGGTGATTTTGAAGCAAATATCAATCGAAAACTAAAATATTATCTTCGAGAAAATTGGTATTGAAAATAATCATTATTGACAATAAATATAAGTATAGTTAGGCAAATAAATGAGGGGTGGAACAACTAAGGGCGTAATGTCTTGTGTGACTTGGATCTTTGCTTAGAGGGAAGTTTGGATTGACTGGACTTTTGAGGGAGGTTAGATAAGTTCTGACTCTCCAGTGCCCATAGTTCTTTCCATGCTGGTTGATGTGAGAAACCGACGACCTCGTGACAAAAGAGTAAAGGTATACTACGACAGAAATATTAAAATATCGACTTAGCTTACGAGTATGTTTATTTAAAGCGAGATGGCAGACAAATGATATAATACTTAAAAAAGAGGTTCACAACCTCTTTCATTGTAATCCTACTAAAAATCTTACGGCGGATTTTTTACAGACGTCTACAACGTATATCCTTATTTTGACGCGATAATACAGACATGCTCCAAATTATCGCGTCTTTATCTACGAGGTCAACCTTGAAACTCCTTTGTCGGCGACATATTTACAATGTTGGTCAGACAAAAAATGTTAGCACTACGTATGAAACGTTCGTTTGTTCGCAAAACGTCGTCGTAATTTGGTAAAATAATATTGAGTTTGTTGCTTCCTCGTTCACAAGGTCGTGGATCTGTTATCAGTTGTGACCTCTATACAATGGGTACGATGCATTCGTTTATCAAACGACCTTCCTGATTTAATACGCTCGGATTAGCTGGCGGCATGGCTGGCGGTGATTTAGTCAATGATAAGTGGTTTACCTCTAATAAGAATTTGCAACCAATAATATTATACTATTGAGTAGTCAATTAACATGTATATTATTAGGAGCTAGATAAATAATAATAATCCTTAATGATATTTAACTGCTTTAAGTTATTCTTAATGAACCACCAGTTTAATTAATATACATGCATCTTGAAATTAATGTATTTGAATTGCACAAAGAAATAACAGTTCAACTTTTGCAAGCTGCAAAACTAAAGAACAATCTAGTAATTAGTAATAAAGCAATATACCATATTATGTTCGTAGGTAGTAATTGATATATCGTATGAGAGGATGGGAAAAAAAAATTCAATGATCATATAGGACAATCACACGTGAGTACGTAAACATTTTCATACGTTACCATATCTTATAAAAGTTCTATTATGCCATGAAAAGTCATCGACCGAACACATTTTATAACAATACCTGACGCAACAGACCGTTGCAAACAAATATATAATTGTCTTTGTTAAATATAGAGTTTGCGAAATTATAAAATCGTGCAAACAGTTGGCAGAATTTAATTTTTTAATGAATTCTGGCTGCTTAACAGTGTCATCGTTTACAATGCAACATTTTCGTGCCGTTTAACCTTTATCGATAAGTAGTTGTGTCCTTTTTTGTAATTTAATTCGATTTAAATAATAATAGGGGTATGGAGTGAATAATAATTAATTTTAATTTGTAATTATTATTCAGTAAAGACACAATGTGTCTTCACTTTGATGGATAAGGTAATTTTCAGACTCTTTAATTTGATCACTATTTACCTTATATGAAGTATTTTGTATGCAATTGTAGATTTCTGTTTTACTTATATTTAAACTAGCCTTTGGAAGAGAATATAAGTTAGTTAAATAATGTTTCTCTGTTACAGGGACCTTGTTATCGACCGCCCTTGGACTACTTTGGTACGTTGATAACAGGCGCATCGCCATCTGATCGCTTGTTACGAACTCTTTTTACTGCAAGCGTTTGAACAATCGACCTCGTTGTTTGAACTTAGTTCATTTTCAAGAATAGATTGTTAATTTTGGTTACTATAACTACGGAGCTCGTTAAATCATCGGTCTTACGAACGTCAGTCGGCTTGCTTTAAACTGCTCGTTCAAAATGTTGACTTAACTTATAAAAGGTTCTTTTTAGTAAATCAACATCCGAACCGGTCTTTTAAAAGAGACGATTATTTTCCATCGTTATCGATTCATTCGAAGGGTCTTATGAATACTAACGTATACTCGTAATTAATTTTATGCCTCTACTAAATAAAGTTAACAAAACTGCAATTAAATTATTTAAATTAATGATATCAAAATTACAAATAATTTTGTACATCGCATCCATACAGATTGCTATTCCCAAGTAAATCCTCATCAAAATTTCGACATGTATAGGCAACAATCATTATAGCATAGCAGTGGTAGAATGTCCGTTCGATGACTAACATTTTTCCACTGTTTGATATAAGGACTATACGAAAATTTATATAAATAATAACTAAGAGTAATCTTCATCATACATAGAGAATCAATTTGCGGTAGACAGTAGGCATCTAACGAAATAATGATATACCTAAATAAAATATTGTTTATCACAAAAAGCAATCAGAACGTGATTCGATTTATTCTTTGCCGTATTTTTTTCGCCTGTCGATCGCAAATTAGATACGTCACTGCCAAATTCTGCTGGCAAAAAATATGACACAATGGGCAAAGCCGCAGACTGAATTATGGTGACTGATGGCGATTAGAGTAATTCAAGTTCTTAAAAGTTTAATAATATCGGTTTATATTTTTGCTAACAGAACAAGTATTATACTTTTGTAGATATGGATTTTTGCGTTTGTAAGATTAAATAACCAACTCTCTTGGCAGACTTCACACACGCAGAGAACTAAGAAAATTGTCTGGTATTCAGGTTTTCTCACGATGTTTTTCTTCACCGTTTGACACACGTGATATTTAATTTTCATAAAATGCACACAACTGAAAAGTTGGAGGATCCTGGGCTATCACGTATCTCATTTCAGTTATTATGTACACTCTATTTTAAGTGGTGTTTGAAAGTAACATAAGGTTTATGTCCTGCAGTAGACGTCTAACGGCTGATGATGATTTTAATATTGAAAACAAATTAGTCGACTCCAAACGTATACAATTGACACTAATTAATAGCGCACATTACATTCGTAGAAACCCATTAGCATGAAGTACTTACTCCACACACTTTGTATTACGGTGCAAAACTGTATTCCTTATGCAAAGGTCATAGCATGCAGTCGACAATGCGACACCTGCGCCGCCCCTAGCACCTGTATAGAATTCATAAATAGCAACGCCGGCCGACCATCAGACTTACGTGTAACAAAAATACTTGAACCTTATAATAATACTTGAACCTTGTAATTTACAGAAGGGTATTGACTATTTTATGGATTGAGAGACTGTTGTAATATCTTCATCATTTTATTAAAGCTGAATGTCAGCTTATTCTCCTACCATAAGTAAGTAAGGTAAGGCAACAATGGAATGACCATGGTGTGTGTATTTAGTGACTAAGGTGAGTTCATAGTGGCTTTGGGGCTGGAAGGGTTGCCACCGTTAAGTGGCTGGCAATTAGGGGCATGGTGTTTCATATTGTGCTTATTAAAATATGCCCTAAAATAATAAAATGGGTTGAGGGTCTGGACCCTTAAAACCTTCCAAAAACACCACAGTCTAAACATAGTTGCCTACCATGCTTACATGTGGTTGGAATAAAGGCTAAAAAACTTGCAGCTTTTGTAAAATCACGAAGATTCTCTAATAGACTAAACAATACGAAACGATACGATCCTAAAGCTAAAACTTATGCTTTACGATCTCACGTCGTTACTGAAAAGGTATTAAAATTAAAATCTATAAAATAAATTTTGTTTATAGCAGGAACCTATTTAAATAAAATAATATAGAAGTTTGTCTTTGCTAGAGATAGTGACACTTGGCAGTAAATTTAAACAATAAGGTAGGTAATGTAAATTTCAGCAAAGATATTCCAACAGTTGATGATGAGTAGAAAAGAAGAATATAAGACAAAAAGTATTTTTGTAAAGCAATGGGCAATTTGCCCTGACTGGTAATTACAGTAAATATTTATATAATAATAAATAATAATTAATAACAATGAGACTTCCAATTGGTCATATCACAAACAATTCCAGATAATAGTATTAAATGCATTCTTATCACACACATTATAGAATTTTATGATTTATAAACAATTTAGTTTTTATTATATTTGCGAATACAGATTACACCTCGGTGTGAATGACTTCCATTATATCTTGAAGTACCTACGCGTACAATACAAGTAAAATTGTTAACGGTCAGTTATTGCTTGCAACTATGTACTGTAATTTGTAACAGGACAGTTTAAGTATGACTTTAATTCAACTATTAACGAAAGGTAAAAATAGTATTTACAAAAATGAAAACTTGGCTATAATACTATTTAATCTATTTTATTTATCTTATAAATGCAATAACTACAAATAATAATGTTATTTTTATGAAATTTTCGAAAATTCATTTTTAATACGTACTAGATCTCATAAAAATTTTTACTCTTAAGTTGAGTTCATTTTCATTCATTATCAACCCATGTTCGGCTCACTGCTGAGCTCGAGTCTCCTCTCAGAATAAGAGAGGTTAGGCCAATAGTCCACCACGCTGGCCCAATGCGGATTGGCAGACTTTACACACGCAGAGAATTAAGAAAATGTTCTCGTATGCAGGTTTCCTCATCGTTTGAGACACGTGATATCTAATTTCTTAAAATTATTGTTAATAATTGAAAATAGCATATCAAAATATTTTTCAATAAATACATTTCAGATACTAATTCTGAGAAAATAGAAAACGAACAGTTAGTGAGAGAGCTAAATTTTTTATTTAAATCAGCGCGTATAATTCTAAGAAATGACGACATTACTCAATTTGTTGTTGAACTGAATAACATCTAAATGTTAATCCGTGACGGGTAAACTTGGATCTGAGAGAAAACGGTGATGGTTGCGCAAGCCAACGCCGTGACCCAGAACCACGCAGCCATCGTCTCGCTCCAGTGCGGCACGTGCTCTTTAGGGAAAGGGCTATGTAGCTCACTAACTCCCCAAACGCAGCCATCGTCTCGCTCCAGTGCGGCACGTGCTCTTTAGGGAAAGGGCTACGTAGCTCACTAACTCCCCAAAACAGATGATTAGGTTAGGTACATGGATACTTAGCATATGCTTGTGGCTAAGAACCTATGGAACTGCTGGATACTGGCGGCTCAAGATTGTTGTTTGAAAGTTCTTATAAGATCCATCTGCTGACAATGATGATAAATTTTATATATTTTTTTCTTGTATACCTAAAAGTAATATCTTTCTCGACTATGTTCACGATCTTCTATGAAAATTGCACGTATAGAAAGCATTCGAGATAATTTAAACGGTTAGATTACAAAGAATCTCGTCCAAATTATAAAAAATATTAACAGTTTAAATGTTATTTACGTAATATTTAGTCTACGCAAAGGGTTGAGTGTCACTTTTTATAATTAATTATTCTTTCAGTAATACAGTAAACGTTTAAATGGAGGACACCTCCATTAGGTACTTCAATATTTTCCAATTTTCAAGTAACTTACTAGCAATTAATTTTATTAATAACTCAGGTATCTAATACCATATTGTTAAAAACTTGCGTACCAACAACCAAAAATATTTAGTAATTAATATCTAAGAAAGTGCATCATCGATTTGATAAAATACCATAAATATTTCTGAAATTGGTATTATTTTTAACGAGCACTACGTACCTACGTAGACGTTATAAAAGATAAAGAACAAGGGCAATGAATTATAATTCCCCGTTTATCAGTGGTACAATCTGTTTTTTACCGAAAGATATGTGTGTCACTAAATAGAAATTATTTAATTTCTTTCAATGTGTTTAATAACTGCCACTTTATGTACTTTGTACTTTGATCAGTGCGGCCAATCTCATCTCGAGACTAGCCATTTATGCTAAAGATGTTCAGTATACAATTGTGTATCCAAGCGAAGGTGCAATTTCTGTTCCATTCTGAACCTACCTGAGCTAGATCAGATGCGGGACTGGAGGCTTTATGTGCTTTTGGAGATAGGTTGTACTATCATTAAGACATCTTAAATGCAGTATTCTGTTAAAATTTCTAAGACTTAGATTTTGGACCTCACGATCCAATCAGACAGTCAATAATATCAGACTTCAACTAATAGAAATGTTGATGATGTTGATGAAAATTAAAAACGCAATATTTCTCAAGATCAAGGAACACAAGTCAGAGCTTTTGCGGTTGATGCGGGATAAGAATTAAGAATCGAGTTGATGGTTGAGATTTATTTTTGCCAACCCTAGCTACAGATAGAAAACACATCATTGTTAGTGTGAGTTGATATAAAACAACGCTTCCATACGTGAATTAGTGTGTATGTGTTCAGATATTGCGTCCGTTGCCCTCTCAGCAACTCGGTGACATTGAAGGAGTACTAATATGCTGATAACTACGCGTAAATAAATAACTATGGTACCATTTTATATCTACGAATCATTTTCCGAATAAAAAATATTAATCATAGTTATCAAAAGAAGGATCTGGAACAGGGAAAATATCATTGCTTTCTTTACTTGGAATATATTTTCGTATCTTACAAATCCATGATCACTTCTACTTTATTCGAATTAATTGAACTGGTATTAAAACCAAACTTTGACGGGCTGAGCGAATTGATTTATTTAACGTCTCGCTAAATTCACAAGATTCTAACTCTAGTTTCATTTTCAACTGTGTCGTTAAATTGTGCCAAAATACTTCATTTTTATTACACTTTTTTCAATGTCGTATGTGCACTGAGGCAAAGCACACTATTAACGTTTTCAAATACTTAATGTGTTTGTTAAAAATATTTTGACGAGGACGACACCGAAATATTCGTCATCTCAGAGGCGAGTGGGTGGGAAGTAAATATGTACGCTACTACGGCTTATATATTTTAGGACGATAGTGTTATTACGTAAATAGATTCGTTACATTTATTTTGCAATTCACTAGAGACGTGTTCTTAATGGCAAAATGGAGCGTCTTCAGTATTTTTGTAACTAATTTACTGTTATGTAAACATAATTATGAACATTCTGATTTTCTAAGAAATAATTATGATAAAGTGACAATTGATAAGATATTATCAAAATTAAGAAAAAAGTTCAATATTCTGGTCTGCCTAAATATGTGTGTGATATAGATATAATAAATATAAAGACTGACACGAAAATATTAGGAAATAATAAATTTAAAACAAATCCAACATTGATTCCAATCACATTAGAGAAAAAAAATATGTATAAACATATTCATTAACAAACAGTTAATTGGATTGATTTTATTAAGAGCGATATTTATGTTCTCGGGTATAAAATCTTATCTAAATAAAAAAAAAAGTTCGATATACAATATTCTGATCTACCTAAATATGTGTGTGATACTGTATAATAAATATAAAGACTGATACAAAAATACTAGGAAATAATAAATTTAAAACAAATCCAACAGTGATTCTAATCTCATTAGAGAAAAAAAATATGTATAAACATATTCATTAACAAACAGTTAATCGGCGTTCAAGTTACATTACAGAAATCGTATAAACAACGTAGTATGAGAGACAATTTAAAACACAAGACTGAAAACGAAGGCAATATTCCGACCGTAGAACTCGTGATGGAGGCTATTCATCCAAACTGTGTACCTACCAAAATACGGAGTGACGTAATCACAAAGTTTAGTGAACGCAGCGCTGCGGCGCATTGCTCGCTCTAAGTTGAACAAATTCTCAATTCAAGGTCCGCCATGATCAAGGTCGCAAGTAGGAAATCATTGTCAGTAGGCGAAAACGTGTTGCCTGCAATAAAAAACGTATTGCCTGTAATAATATTATTTTCAGACGAATTTATCTTGATGTTTTACAGCAGCAATATTTCAAACTTGAGGTTTTACTGCTAGCGATGAGATAATTACAAGTTTCCATTGAGGATATTATTATTTTAATTCTATTAATAATGGACTATGGACGTTTATAATAATAAAGAAAAGAACTAACGTAGTTATTGAAATACAAATTCAATATTTTAACCCCAGATTAAATTATCAAGACTAAATAATGTTATTTTTGCTCTAAATCAACATTCGTTTATTTCATGTAGTTTTAGTTTATAAGCACTTTTAAAACATCAAGTAAGACTATTTGTAGAGACTGTACCACCGTTTCGGAAGGCAGTTTGTTCACAATATATTTAAGAAACAAAGACTCTGAGCGTGACACTAAGCGTAGTATCAAATGTCAGCATCAGAGAACAGTTTATCCATTTAATTAGTTGTCTCTACGCAATTAAAATCTCGAATTACTTAATTTATGTGTAATTGCTTCTTGATTACTATATTCATGAGTTAAATGGTTATTTTGTGCTAAGTTTGCAAGGTATTCTATTTAGTCTTGCTAGTTTTAATTGATAAAGACGACCTATGGTTATTTTTGCAAGATATTCTGTTTAGTCTTGCTAGTTTAGATTGATAACGACGACCTATGTTGTAAATGCTCTTCAAAATGCGCATTCTACGTGCGTCTCACGTTGCATTACGTCACGGTGTGCCTCGAAGACTTTGGAGGCAAAATATTTATTAAGCCGAGCCAAAAAACCTCTTGGAATGTCGTCCGCCTGGGGGACATTGACTAATTTTTTTTGCTTCCACGTCTTTATATAATCTAATACAACAGGTTGCATTTTATGTAAGGCATAAGGTTGAGTTTTCGAGAGATGTTTTTATAAGATTCCTTATAAAACATACTGGTTTAATCTGCGTAAAACTTGCATCTACGAAAATGAAATATTTTAGCTATTCATTTCATACTTACTTGCTTGAACACTTACTTCAGATATTTTACAGCATAATTTATAAGTAATCTTGCAAATTAATCAACAATGATAATAAAGAGTGGACTTTAAAAAAAAATACACAATTTATTTATTAAAAAGAAGGAATGACACGATAAATTTATTGTTTACTAATAAGTTCCTAGGTCCAATGTACGTAATAAAAACTCTCATGTTTTGTGGCATAGATGCTCCCAATTTAGCTTTACAAAAATGGATCATTGATAATATCAAAAATTGCAATTATCTGGTAATTGTTAAGTTTCCACATTGCTTCTTATGATTCTAGTCATGGGAATTGCGTACGCTTTTTCCATTGGGGAGAATAATTAGTTCTGATCTATGAACGCGGATCTGTGATAATACATTTTTTTTATTTCCGCACTGTTGGTTAGCAACGCTACAATGACATTCAAATATAACAAGCCTTGTTAGTTAATAATTGTATACGCATTGTGTACAGAGGAATAGAGTTTATATATTAGAAATAAAGCTAATAAGTTCAAATTATTTTTAAGTATGAGTATCTCTATTGATATTATGCAAAAAATTTATTAATTTGAGTATAGTATTCATAACTCAATCTTAAGTATTTAGAGAAGGACCTTCAATAACTAGTTTGAATAGTTTAAAACTCTCCAAAATAGTTGAATGTAGATTGATTATAATTGAACTATTGACTGTTTTGGTATCCAATTCCAAGATAAGCAAACTTTAAAGTGAATTACCTAGTATATAAGCGCGAATTGTTTGGCATCTATACTATTGAACGTTTATGCTTTTAAAGTTCAAGACATAACTATTGCAGCTGTATTCTCTATTACTCTTTAAAGGATTTTTTTTATTGCAATTACATTGTGACTCTATTTTTTATTTCTAAAAATGTCTAAAAATTATAAATAGGAGTCTCAATGTATACATCAATATAACAATTTGTCATTTAATATTTTTGACTGCTTTTAGTTTATTGAATAATGCAGTTATCCTTTCCTTGTTGGCTCTGAGATAAACTAACATTAACTTATACTTCCTAAGTAATCACGTTTTACTTCACGTGACACGATTACTCATAAAGACGAAGGCAGGCATTACTTATGTGTTCTGTACGTAATGTTGCCTTCCTTTACAATCGTCTAAATTCTACACTTAAAATTTTCTTAATAATCAATAGTATGGATTTTCCACAGATTATGCTAAGTTATTGTATCTATTAGTTATTATTTATGTAACTAGAAATATTACATCATTATCGTAGCCACACATAATGCCTTTTCAAGTGAATGATGATTTTAAAATTGCTTTTTTGGCCATAACTCAAGAAAATACGAGTAGATACAATAAAGAGATTGACGTATAAAATAACAAAGATCATGTACAAAAAAAGCCACTAGTAATAAATACGAGTAGTGGTGGCATTTTATGAACCTCGATATTAGTCATCCACTTGAACATTAATCCTTCGGACAACAAATAGCCGATTGTTGCCTATATATTTTTTTAATATTTTAATTATAAAGTTATTTAGACCTAAATTACACTATTTGTTTGTTTTAGATATGACTGTAGAGTTATATCTAATAGTCGTAAAACGTGACTTGAATTATCAAGCACAGAAATGAAGGAAAATATCTAATTTAAGGAAGGAAGATAACTCTTGCAAAATGGTCCTAGTTTCCATATCTGATGTCTATGAAGTTAATTGAATTTCAATATACCGACATCTCAATAATAGAAAACACCAATGCTGTCTGGAACATATTTTCCATCGATTGCGATTGAAGATAACTAATAAAAAACAGAAAAAAGTAATTAAACTGACCATATTATTATTTATTATCTGCCAATTTACCATCAATTTGGGTCAGCAGCTTGTTTTGATTTCTCTCAAGAGAATGATCCCAATGGCCGATAAACCGACGTTAATGGCATGAGCCAACATTATTTTTGCTTTTGGCGAACCGAAATAAATGCTCTTTTGAACATATCGCTATGTATTAATAACAAGATCGTGAGTAATTAGATGAGATAGCGTGGTTGAAATGGTATATATCAAAGAGGAACTTCTAAAAGATCCTATTTGTGCTTAGTTAAATTACTACGATGGAATGTATACAGAAAAATATCTGTTGCAATTTCTATTATTGTTGATTGAATGTAGGTTTTCTGTAATAGAACACACAAGATCATCAAATAACAGCAATCAACAGCACTACCACAGAATATAGAAACCGATAAAGCTAATGTGGGTCCGTTACGTTTCTTGTCTTTAAAGTAATGGCTTCATACTTCCTCCACGTTCCCTATATATTTAAACTGCAGGTGAACAAAGCGGACAATTGGTTCCATAATTTCTATGTTCATGGTGGAAAATAATAAAATCTTGTAAATTTGATAATTTTAAGTTTTTACTACCAGGTAAGAAGATGGTGACAATGTATTATAATCTACTGTGTTTTAAATATTCAACTAAAATATAAGGTATCAATTTTATGCTTTTCCAAATGTTACTTGTCCAATCAAATTTACTTATGTTGACGACTTTTGTGTCATAAATTGTAATTTAGCGATGTAATATAACGAATCTATAAGCTTTATTCGTTAATATTTCCTTTAGTTTACGGTCAATCAAATTCATTCATGTGAATCTAGATTAATTATATGACTCACGATGTTTATATTGTCTAGCTTTTAAAACATAGTTCTCCCATTACTCATAGATTTATTCATGTCATCTACATTGCGTCATATTATATCTTAGATGTGGACACCAATCCACCAAGATGTGGTGTGTGTTCGTATATTATCAATTTCATGGACTAATGGACTAGTGTAGTGTCATTTCATGTTGTTGTTGTTTTTTGTTATATTATTTATGTTTGACTAAATAATATTCCGTAAAAGAGTTACAGTATTTTTTTTTTATTTATTCTATGACAAGTTAACACAATGCTATGTCACGATGAATCTAAGATGTAAGTGGAATTACTTGGCAGAGGTTTTTTTAACAAGTTCATTCTATAACACATTAGTAATTATTTATAAAAATCAGAGGTATGGGACCTCTGATTTTTATAAACCATAACTAAAATCTTTATGTCTAAACTTCTTACGCCAAAACGTAATAAGCAAATATCCAAATGCTAGTTAAAACGTAAATCTACATTAATATTACACAACAATTTATAAAATTGTAAATATGTTGACAATTAATTCAAGAATACCAAGATAACAAATATATATAAATTGCAATAAAAGTTAAAATTAAAAGTTAATTTAAAAAAACTCCATTAAGTAACATCGAAAGTCTAAATATATAACAGATGTTTCGTAACCCTTTTTGCCCTTCCGTCGCAACTTGCAATGTCAAACAAAGATCAAATCCCTAAGGGCTTGCGTCATATGTAATTTTGTCCATCTGAGGCTCGGCACAATTTCCTCTTGATTCTTAGAAGGAGATGGCAAAATTTCCTTAAGTAAAAGCCAGAGAGTATCCTGACTCATGTCGGTTCGACATTTTTTGTTTCTTTTTCTTTATGTTTGTGACAACTTACCTGCTCACTTTTAATGAATGATTAATTTTAATTTTATTTTCTAACATTTGGATTAATATGAATGTAATTATGGTAAAATTTCATTATTAAAAATCCACGTATTTTTGTGTTTGAAAATTCTCCTCATCTTAAAAAATGTTATTCGCAGATTTACATTTTGTTTACGAGAGCAGTTGAGTTGTTAAAATGAAAATTATTTACATAAAGTTGAGGAAAACCGATTCACAACAAAAATATTTACTTTACAACAGAACCCATAAGTATAACAAACATCAAGTATTATAAAGATTTTTTCGAGTTCTAATCTTTGACATTCTCGACAACTAACCTTTCTAAGAGCTGTCAGCAAATCCGACGTTATTAATTTAACGTCCGTCCCCAACTAATCTGATTAAAATTTTTGGCCTTCAGAACCTCACTGAGTTATTATAATAACCTATTCATTTACAATTAATAATGCCTCATTTCCTGCCACCAGTATAATATTATGTTTATTATGTACTACGAGCTCTACTTAAAATGTACGCACAAATTATGTTTATTTTGTACTATTACTAGTAGGTACTAATACTTGAATTTTGCGCACAAATTTTACATTTTTTAGAAATGTAACATGACCGAACAAATAACCATCACACACTAATACAGATGTATTATTTCATTTATTTAAATTTATTAACATCTAAAAGACGCTCGCAGTTTCGCCCGCGTAGTTCCCGTTCCTGAGAATACGGGGATAAAATATACCTTATACAACATACAACGTGGCTTAGTAGTTTTAAAGAATTTTCAAAATATGTTTAGTAGATCCAGAGATTACCCCCTACAACACCACAAACTTAAATTTAACAACTCTAAATATTAGTATCGTCATCATCATCTCAGCCGATGGACGTCCACTGCAGGACATAGGCCAAAATTTAGCGACTTCCAACCATCACGATCCGCCTTGTACATGGACCGACAATTATTAGTATAGATTATTTTAATTGATCACTGAAATAATGTTTATTACTTTTGAGATTAAGAAAGTTTCTAAATTAAAAAAAATATTGTAACGCAATATCCTCAAATAGTTGGACCTGAAGCCGTATTACATAACTCGATAAACGAAACAGGATCCAATTTTCATGGTCATACCGATGGACCGAGTGGAGACCTTGGAGCGTGGGTTGCTGGATAGTGATAGTGTGGCTTGTGTATCCTCGCGGGCACCTGATCAAACATGTGGGGAGATAAGCGGGACACTTGATGTGAGACTTGACAGATAACGATGCCTTCCTGGCTCTAGACTGGCACTTGAGATCGTTAATGGTATACAAGAGCAATTTTTTACTTTTACCAATCAGTACGTGATTTGATGCAAGTGAAGTTGTTTGTCTCTATCTATATACAGTATTTAAATTGTGAGAATTTTGTTTATAAGCTTATTTAGAATTTTTATATTATCTATTTCGTCGTTTACTTCAGTTAATGATAGTTGTTATTACATAGCTTATTTTACTATAATTATTATTCGGAATGATTCGAGAATGTATAGGTTTAAGTTAATAACGCAAATATGTTCAAATAAACCGATTTACTTAATTTAAACATCTACCGGAAATCATATTTCTTAGTGCGTCTTGTGCAATCAAATGTTAATGTAATTGTGGCTTTGACTTGGTATGAATAATATATCAACTTATATGTATATTTGACATGGTATATTTAATATGGAATATTAATAACTATTTAGAACATAAATAGACACAAATCATATATTCGAAGTCATTTGAAAAGTTTGCAAGCAAAAGTACTTATACCTTACAGAACTATCATTATAATTGACAGAGACAAACCATATTTGTAAGGTAATGCAAAATGGGCAACTCACGACGACAGTAAGGAGTTTGGACAATGGTCTTAAAAAGGGGGCATTAAAAATGAGAACATCGAAACCCTCTTCCGTCTTATATGCAAACGAATACGTGAGCACGATACAAACGAACGTGACAAGCAAAGGGGGATTAGTTGCTGGAAACATTATAGCTATGCATGCCAGTTTCACCCACTGTATTAAATACAGTGGGTGAAAATTATACAGCTATCAATTTTAGAATTTGAAACTACCAAAATTACTAAAATTACTAATTGACCGGCAAACGTTCTTCTTCAAATAGGTATAATATAACTTTTGCTAATGAAAGAACATGCAGATTGTATCTATTAAGCTTTAAATGAAAATTTTAAAAATATTACTTGTTATTATATATTCTTTAAGAATATATTCTAAAGAAAGGCACAAAAACTCCCACATTTTGTACCTTAGATTGTTTTTTATAGTCACTATTGTGAGGCTACTTTGTATGCCGTCTGTCCATGAGTCGAACTTAATGCGGACTAAAATACAATGTAGGCGTCTATAGGTATAGAGCGACTAAGATGAATGATGGCCGATAGCAATTACTTTCCCATAAAATAAAATACAATATAAAGTAACTCGTTCCACAATAAATTACTATTATACCTAAGTTTAGAAAAACAGGAATTAAATTGATCACATAGTTATTAGATGTATACGATCCAATGAAAAGTAAGCAAGCGAAAATTTCATTTTGCTTTATATTGTCTGTATCCACTCTTCTCTTTTCTTTAACACCGACAGGAGAATTGATGTCCTATTATACCTGAGCTGGGCCGACCAGGCACGGTCAAAATTTCAATAGCCCTGAGCGATTGTTCTGGTCGGCACGTGTAACTTTTTGTGCAAAACTCCTTGACATTCTTTAATACTATTTCGGAAAGGATTTCTGAGTTGAATATCTTATTATGCAACTTATTAATATGTTTCGGGGAAGATATTTTAGTAACAAATCACTCAAATGTTTAAAATAGTGCCGTGACTTCTAAATTATAAGACAGTATTCATTTTGCATATTCGTTTTGTTCTTCGGCGTCGTGGGTTCGCGTCGACGATGTCTCAACTTTGCCATTCACAAGATCTGTGAGGCCAAGTGCATTCATTGAATTCAAGTTTGTTTTAAAGAGGGCATTGGTAGAGATGTCTTTGACTGCGGCAGAGGGCGGGCGTGGCGGTAACTTTCTACGCGACCTCGAAATGCTGCATTCACTTTCCTCACGACTCGACACCGGTTACGCAACCACTACGACCGACATATCATTGCAATGAAAGCGCACCACTGTCACCCGGTGACATATTCTACGCAATGGCTACAACAATTATTATATACAAATACATTGTCGCAATCCGAAAGACAAAATGATACAGATGATAAACTGGATCGGCTATCATTTTCACACAAGACGTAGAATTATTAATCCTATGTATGTACTCGTAATGTAATGTAAAGAATGATGATTTTAAAGAGCAACTACCTACTGAGTTTATTGCCCGAACCGGTGATTAAGTCTCAAGTATCTACAGAATTAAATAGTCAAACGATACATGCTTCAAAAGTGCTTGTAACCTAAGCCTAATTGAAATAAACGAATATTGAATTTCTCTCTGTGTAATGTTTTGAGTTACAAAAACAATGACTACTTTCAAATTACATATTTTTTCAATAAAATTTGTTATAATGAACATGCCGAAAAGTTTCTAACAATAAAGCGTTATAAAGTGGTTCGCAAATTTTACGAAGGACAGATAAAAACGCCAGGTGCCGTGCCTCTTGCGTCCAAGGTCAGCGTTTCCTAGAGGTGCATTTAGGTTTCTTTTTATTCGTTGCATGTCCCTTCGTTGGAGCAGGATCGCGTGCGGCCAAACCAGTTTGATGCTGGTCTCCACTACAAACATAAGGCAGCACGACCATTGCGCTTTAAAGTATTTCTTTTTTATGCATATTGAAATTATAACGTTAATCAAAAATAAAATTTCCGTCAAACACAAATTAGAGCCTGTCAGACGCTAAGTTATTGCACTTGAAAATAATTAGAAGCTATTAATTTTCATGGGTAATTAATTCGTATAAGATCCCACGAAACAGGTAGCTCTTTATACGCTAATAATGATGAATAGTGAATTAATTCATAAATATCAAAGTAACGCATGAATTCATAACGAATTAATAAAAAGCTATAGTTTGAAACCTGATGTGGATTGGGAACCTAAGTGCGTACAACTGGGAAAACAACACGAGCAAAACAATAGGGGCGGGCTGCGAATTCGGCTTTTTCTTAGAAGCCTCCGACAACTGCAAAGCGCGCCAGCAGGAAGTGGGGAAGGACTTAGTTTATGTAACCTAATCACCTGCCGGCTCGAGGCCAGCTTCGACGACTTGGAAAAAATCAAGGCCACAACAGACTAAACGCGAGCTCAGTCCTTACACAAGTTTTATATCTAACCCTCCCTACCGTGCGGTCATATAGCAGGATGTTGCATAAGCTTTGTTGTTTTGTTATCCTTCGTGCAGACCACGTCGCATTTTAGATTAGTTTTTTTTTGTACGAGCTGAGGCATTCTTCACATCTGGAGTGGCGTGGGATATTGAGCGTTAACAAAAGACGCGTAGAAGTTATTTTGAATACGCTTCTGTCTTCCAGTGGCCTCGGCATTGGGAGGGAGAAGGTTTACGTATTTAGAAGTTTTAGTATGTTACCGAATATAAACTGTTTCTTACTTCGTTTCGCTGCAACGAAGATTTAAAAATTTCTCTGAGAGTGTAAAAGTGCTTCAACTCACTTGGAAAACTTTATTCGCTTTACTCGTCCAATTTGGAATTTTTCACCTTATTCAACGTAGCGGGTTTTTACGGAGTGAAACTTTTAGAGCAAATGGTCTGGATAGAAAATGAGACACCGCAGGGCGGAGATTCGAGTCTTAATATAGCGAATCTACTAGAAAATTACTCCTACATATTTCCAACAATTGCTGGACTTTCCCTGATCTCTGTCATCAAGTAAATGAAAGTTTAAATTGGATCTTTTGTCGCAAATTTATCTCTAACAAAATGTATCTTTTTATATTGATCCGAAAACTTTAGGAACTTATTGGCACGCGGCTCTAAATAATGAGGTAACAGAATACGGTTGAAAAAAATCTTCTCCGGGGGATTTCCGTCGGACGGAATTTCGTGGGCGAGCCGCATAGGGTAGCATCCCCTGCTTAATTCCCGTTGCCATGGGTGACGTGTGCTATCTCTGCATCAATGAATGCATTGTGCACTTGGAACACGAATGTGTACAATAGTCGATGAGTTTGAATAGATCATTTAACTATTTTATTATTGTGTTGCCGTTGACATTATTTGGGGCTGGAGTCGGATTTATCGTCAGCTGCTTGCGTATATTTATTGATTTTTTAAATTTCAACTGTATGTTATAATATGTTGGTAAAATCTGACGCAAGAATTTCGTGATAAATATTTTCATCCTCAAAAATAAATTTACAAGTTTCGGAAACATTCCTTAAATCCAATCCAATTATTTCGTCTTCTTTGTCTGTACTTTCCACGTATTGTTTGATGTGTAATGTGTGTAATACAAATTACATTACGCAGGCTTGAAAGAGCAATTTAAAATGTCATCAAACTTTGAGAGTAGGTAGAGTGACTAGTTTTGTTAAGTTAATTATAAGTTTGATTACTGTGCACTCTCTTGGGGGTTCTCGTAAACACGGAATATATTTTGTAAGTCAAATTAGATTTAAATAGTCACGTACATTATTAAGTTCATAGTGAACTCATATGTGAAATATCACGCAGACGAATTTACTGTACTTGATCTTTAAACCATATGAAAGTCCAATCAAAATAATATTAACACTCGAAAAATTGGTGCTCACAACTTAAGTATAATAATTGGTCGGAACATATATGGTTATGAATCAGTGAGTTGCGTGATTCAAGTAATAAATCTCATGCTCCAACGTTTACAAGTAAGAGTTTTATAGCTGCCAGAGATAAGAATAAGTCCACAGGAATCTACAAGTATAATGCGCCCGCGCCGCCGACCATAATATTTTTCAAAAGATTGCCATGAATTATTTATTTCTCACGTAGACACCATTACAATTATTTCTTTTCTACTCGGAGGCAACAACTCGTGAATAGCAAGTACCTGACTGTTTAAGCTACAGTATATGGCAAGTCTCGACTGAAACTCGTTTTAAAACTCGAAGAATGAAGTTTGTCTGCGAACGTAGCTATAAATAGTCTTATAAAGGATACAGGAGCCTTTAATAGAGTTATTCTTTTTTCTCGATACAAAAGGAAAACGTTAACATATAGAAGACATTACAAGATTTTTATTTGTGAAGTTTTTAACGTTCCCAGAGCACTTGGTATTGTGACTTGTTAATTGTGACAAATGAAACAAGTACTTGAGCGCACAAGAACGTCGTTAAATTATTTATTTTTTCCTTTGTCAATTTACAAAAACCACTGTTTTTATCCCACAATCCCACTATCCCACAGATAGTATAAACATGAAATTTTGGTCATGGTCTTTTACGCCGCTATCACTAAACCGATTTTTCTGAAATTTGGAATGGAGTTATACCCTGGATTGAGACGTACGCTACTTTTTATCCCGGAAATATCCATGGTTTCCGCGGGATTACAGGAGGACGAAGCCGCGGGCGTCCTCTAGTCAATTGTATTTTTATTAACTACTAAGAATGTCGCGAAAACTTGTCATACATTACTGCTTTTACATGTTCTTTCTGCTCTTCAGTACGATAGTTAGTTACCAGTATAAGCATAGTATAATTCTTATTACAATTTTGAAACATTTTCCTTAATGATGCTGAGCTCAACCGCCAACGTAGAATTTTTAAAGACAAAACAAAGGCTTAGGCACTGTCTCAAAAGTTTCGCACGCATCACCGAGAGTTGTGATTAAAGAACTTACGTCACGGCATTGCGTCGCGAAAGAGGTAAACATTCGGGGTGAATGACCCGTTTTCAACTTGACACATTTTTGGTCGGCCCAATTGTAGGGATCAGCGACCTGCGACGGCTTGCGCAACGGGAACCCCGTTGGTTCAAGTAGGGCTCTGGGACAAGGATGTTCCCGGATGGATGGATGGATGGGCATGTTCTTTATAATCTTAAACATTATCTGAAATAATTCAAATAAATACAAAAATCAGCATCAATACAAACGACATCATCATTATCAACCAAACGTTTATGGTTTTTGTATGTTATGTAATTTAATCAAAAAAGTAAAAGAATGAGCTTAGAAATTCAATTTAATAGTAAAAAATAGAAATATTGAATGCAATAAAACAAGGATAGTGATATACGACTTCATTGTCATAATAGGAAATGTTTAGTTAGATGGACAATTACTAACGCAATGAAGCACATTTTTAATTTTGGCTGGCACTTTCACACTTGGATCAAAATTAACATGTCCTTTATAAATACTAGCGGAAACCCGTGACTTCGTCCGCCTAAAGTCTTCGTTAATCCGACACTCTCGCTAAATCTGTTCTTACCGCTAAGAACGGATTTAGCAAGAGGGTAGTTTATAGTTAGTCTGTCTCCCTTCAAAATTTCATTTCATTTCATAGGGAAGCGGTTTTCAGATAATATGATGAGCACATAGGCTAATGAATCTCATTACGAATATAAAACTATAATTTTACAGTACCTCGTAGTAGTGCGTCGGCAAGATGTATAATTTCATTACTTACCATCTAATCTTCCACTTTTACGACTTCTGTATCAATTTGCAGTATAATACAACTTTATACGACTTTTCACAGTTGTTGTTTCATATAATTTGCAGTTAACTAAACTGTTTCTTTAATAAGGAAGTTTAACCTAAACTGGATTTAACTATTATCGAAAGGAATGTTAAGATGAATACAAGAGGATTTTTTTCTGTTAGAAATACTGTCCCTTTTTGTAGACTGTTTGCGTCACGAAGGGATGCAATAAAAAATGCAGGTAAAAGCCCGTGCATCGACCCCATGGTTTTTGAGTGACGTCATCTTCACCATAGTTTGGATTCCAGAATACTACAACAACTGAAGCTGTAGAAAGAGGATTAAAAACTTTAACATTGAAGTATATAGATTTTATTAGATCTAGATTTCAATACGTAATCATCATTAAATAAAACGTTTCTAATAGTGTATTTAAGTTCACGAAAGATTCAAGTTTAAATATTAATTAAATAAATAGATATCTAATTATATGGACATAAACAAATAGTAGAAATTAATGAGCTCAACTTCTTCACAAAGCTATTTCAGTCAGTTACATTCCTTCATTCCTTGAACAGGTAGATAAAGGGATCGAAACGGTTGTTATTTTTTGTTGCTTAAATGTGTTTCTATACAATTTGCACTAGCGCACCGGTGTCAATGACCTCTCGACAGCTGTTTAACTATTGTAGTGTCTGAGACAAGTGCAAGATGGGCTGCCACAGAAACCATTCCGGTACACACGATCCGGAACAAAAGAGCCGTGGATAATAACATCATTATTTTCCTCTTCGACAATTGCTATAATGACTCTGACGACATAAGCAAAATCTTCTCTGATTCATTAACGTGACTTCTCGTAATTATACTTAGTTGTATAGCCTCCAAAAGAGTTATGGTTAATAAGCACATTTAATTAGCAATAGAATATGCATGAATAGAAATATAAAGTGACAATTCTTATTATAAAGTCCTGCATAGAACTTAAAGTGGTCTGTAGTCACGATTTTAATGCTTTTTCACTAAAGTCGGGGCGTAGGTCATGGGGAAGCATAAATTTAGAAGAGCCGATAGCGGCTTGGCTCTACAAACCCACAACAGCTGTAGACGGCACGCCACACACATGCTCGCACCCCTAGACTCGCACACACCCAAACGATACATAGACGTAAACAGACGCAGGTTTATGTATACCAGATGCCCCTGTAGAAAGAGACGACCATAAAATTATCCTTGAAGGTAGAACAAGATGGGACTAGCGCTCAGTTCGGATCGACAACGTGCAGAGAACTCTAATTAATGTAGTTGAAGGCCTCGAAAAAATAAAAGGAAATAATATGTGACATTATAGCAGCCTGGATCGCTATGATGGAACTGGAAAAAAACTCGTTATAGACGCAGCTGTAAAAATATGCGCCAACGAACGCGCTCAAGTACGTTTCGAATAGGATCTCCTTAAATAGCAAATAAACGTTTCATAGAGGCGAGCTAACAGAAAAATAAACAGAAGCAGGCCGAGCGGCGAGGCCGTTGTTAATTAACATACAGATAGTTTAATAAAAGGCAGGAAGCAGGCAGCGAGGGGGAAGCAATGAAGCGGTAAAAATAGAAGCGGGGGCGACAGACGCGCAGGGATCGATCCCTCAAACAACGCGATGCATCGTAGTGCCAATCAATATAGGACGCCCAAGTAGTTCCGTGCCATACTTGCATACATACCGTGTCCACAAGTCCACGAGACGATCAATACTTTTACTTAGGACTCGACCACGCGTCTAACGCTTGCATTTATAATAATCACATAACCTATTTTCTTTCTTCAACTATATTTTGGTATTAATTTTCATGCAAATATTATTGAGTTGTTCGTCTAATAGGTACTATAACATCTTACATCATTTATAGACTTTTTAGTATACTCGCTTAAATATTTTTTGTCAAAAATCTCCATATCATTATTGCTAAGCATTGCATAGCGTTTAGTTTGTTATAATAATTTTGTTTTAACTCATTGAAAACGGCTTTTTTATTACAAGCATTAATTAGAGTCGAATAATTAACGATATAAAATTCAGTACTCGCCTGACTATCATTGAAGAGTATTAAGATTTTATTAGGGGTATAATTTTTCATGGCACGTTTGTTACCCTAAAGCCATAAGCTGGAATTAACTTAATTAATCTTGCAGAGAAATGCATTAATACAAAGGGCTAGTTTTATATTTATAAATATGGGTGTTTTAGTGTCTGTAAATTAGAATTCCATAATTATACAAAGAAATAAAGCTAAAGCTGCGAGTATGAATATTGTAATAAATTATTTTAGGCAAAAAGCTAGTTTTATATTTAAAAATAAGGGTGTTTTAGTGTTTGTAAATTAGAATGTCATAATTATGTAGAGAAATAAAGGTAAAGCTGCGAGTAGGAATATTGTAATGAAATTTTTAGGCATGTTTGAATTAACTTTAATAATCTCGCAAAGAAATGCATTAATACAAATGGCTAGTTTTATATTTATATAATATAGCTTAAATAAATATAGGTGTTTTAGTGTCTGTAAATTAGAATGCCATAATTATGTAAAGAAATAAAGGTAAAGCTGCCAATAGGAATATTTAATATTTTTTAATGGTAGGATCACTAAACTCTTGCGGGTAATTAAGGACTTTTTGTAGTACTTCGTCTTAAGATATTTACTTAAATCCTCTTTAAATTTATATTTTGAAATTATTTTTGCGTTATTAAAATGATTTTTCATTAATTTTCAAATGTTACGTCTTACAACAATATCGTAAATGTGAATATTGGTTCCATTGTGGTGGAATATTGGTTATGTTTGTGTGAATATAATCTTGTATCTGTACATGTATTTGAAGTTGATTATAATAAAATTGTAAAAAATATATGTATTTTTAGTCGTGTAACGAAGTTCTTGGTAAAAACTAATCAATATCTGCTGGGTGATTGAACTCCAGACAAAGATAGCTGACCTTGGTGTGGACAAACCAATATCGGTAATTATTATTATTACAGCTTATGAACTTGATCTTTTATTTATTCTTTACTAGTAAACGACCGCGATTTCGTCCGTCTGGAATTCAGTTTTTCACGAATCCCGCGAGACCTGTGAATTTTTTCGCGATAAAAAGTAGTCTATATGTTAATCCAGGATTTAACCTATATCTATGTCAAATTTGAGTTGATTCGATTCAGAAGTCGCGGCGTGAAATAGTAACAAACTTTCATACCATCAAAGTCATCAGTTTTTTGCAAATCTCAAGAAACCATGGATTATTTCAGGGCAAAGAGAAGCCTTTGTGTTAATAAAGAGTAAAATCTATTACCACTAAATTTCAGCCAAATCATTTCAGTAGTTGCGGCGTTAAAGAGTAACAAATATCCAAACATAGAAACTTTCGCGTTTATAATATTAATAGGAATAGTACAAGTTAGTCCTTGACTACAATCTCACCTGATTGTAAGTGATGATGCAATCTTAGATGGAAGCGGCCTAACTTGTTAGGAGTAGGGTAAAAATCCACACCTCTTTTGTTTTTTAGAAGAGACAAGTCCTGATTAATGTAAGAAATATTTTATATCTGCCCCAGTAAAATAAGCAAGAAGAAGAAGTAAAATTTTATTTCAAATAAATCAGCATAATAAAACCAAGTGGTTTAAGTTATTCAAGAAAACAAAAAAACATCACCGAATCGTTAGTTTATTTGGGTTACGATTTGGCAACTATTTTGTCTTTTTTTTAGTTCATTTAATATTGTCATTTAGAGCATAAAGATGAATGGACAGATTTTCTTTTACTTTTTTGTTACCTAAATGATTTTGATCTATAGTTTTCTGTATTTTAGGTAATGTTGATAGGTGCCATTATTCTTAAAGGAGAAAACAACACTGAGACATCTGTATACTAGGTAACCTATAATTTTAAGTAGACGAGGCATCCTTTTTATTTTTAACTGAACATTGCGACCAAGACTTGTACGAGACGCGTGGATTTTTCAAACAAAATCGTCAACACTAAACTGTAGATGATATAACTATATGCATAGTATCCTTCTTTACATTTAGAAGTCAGAACCTTACATCATGGGTCCTTAATTGTAACTAAGGATAAGGATCCCTTTTGTAGACTCTCGTCATGAATTAACGCAACAGTAAAAGTAATGCGGAAGCGGCTAAGTATGTGGGACAACTGATTCGCGTCCCGGTTATTTTAGTTAGCGATCGCAAGCACGTCGCAGTTGAGGCAGGTCAGGCCCAGGCACAGGCACTCTACTGTAAACCCTAAGTGACGGGGGAGCGAATATAGGTCATTAAGGGAACCACACGACCGCGGTGCGGAAAGCAATTTTTGCTTTCGGCCTCGCTTTGTCAGACTAAGTACAATGTACCAGCGAGTGTACTTTATCAGCGATGCGAAAAACATTGGGGCAGGTCGGGGTTAATGCCCTACGTTCGTATCGTTCACATTATCTACCCATTAATTTATTACTTTGTTAGTATGTATTAAATATTTGCTTAGCTCTTTGTTGTGTGCGGTGGTATTTTTCGCTTATAATGAGAGCTAGACATTATTTTTTAATAGCTAGTAGTTTGTCAGCCTATGCTCTTATCTTTGGTAAGTAAACCTACATCATCATATTCATTATCATTAACATCCGATGGACGTCCACTTCTGGATATAGACCTCTTGCATAGACTTCATAGGGTCGTCATTCCATCAACTTGGGACCCCAACGTCCATCGGCTCTTCAAACTATGTGCCCTGCCCATTGCCACTTCAGCTTCGCGACTCACTGAGCTATGTCAGTGACTTTGGTTCTTCTGCGGATGTCCTCTTTTCTGATTCGATCACGCAGAGAAACTCCAAGCTTAGCTTGCTATCGCCCGCTGTGTGACTATGAGCCTTCTTATGTGGGCCACAGTTAGTAACCAGGTCTCGGATCCGTAAACCAACAGTAACTGTACTCCAATTATAGCAGTTTGGACTGTAATGGCTCTGGAAGATTTCATGGTATATTAGTAACACAGTAGGTACCTACTTAAACTCTATATAATACCTACCTAATATATACCTACTAAAACTACTTAAAACAACACATACAGAGGTTTTCAATAAACTTTTACTAGGTAACCTTTTTTTAAACTTATTACTTTTACTTTTTTTCTTTTGAAAGCGAGAGAAAACAAAAGTAGGTAGGTCTAGAATGGGTAAATGGTAGGTGTTAATTAGTTACTTAGATGTCGAGGCACGAACATGTGCTTTGTTTTATTTATTTCATTTTAAAAACAAACACCTCTCAATGGACAAAATTGTGTATAGCATTTTGTAAGCACCTCAAAAGAAAAAGCCTTATAGGATCACTTTATTGTGTCTGTCTGTCAGTACTCTACAGTCCCATGAAGCAGTGAAAAATATCAAATTATAAGTCAACGTAACAATTTTTTCTCTCATTTATTTAAAAGTCCTTTTTTAATTTTTAACAATGTTAACATAATAATAAAATACAAAACACTAATAAATTAAAAAAAAAATCAACCATCCCGCTGCGGGACATTTGAGTGCCCAAGCAACCGGTGGTCAGGGCTCCAGAGTGAGGAACCTCCTCACAATACGCGCCGTCTGAAGAATCACTGCCTTCTAACTCTTTATCCAACAGTTAAGTGAAAGCTCGAAAGGTCGAAGCTTTTTGTTACAAGACCATTGACTAAAACGACTATATATCATAATAATAACAAATAATAGAGTGTATATAGGTATTATTTTTCTAATCAACTTCTCGTATAACAAAAAAAGGTGTGTTTCTTGTAATAAGCTCGTTCAGTTCTGTGGGAACTCGGCAGGGGCTCACCGCAACTCGTAACGAGCGGCCGAGCCCGGCGGAGCAAAACCGCGTCTAGACACTGCCTGTACCCATAGATATCTCAATATTACAAAAATAGAAATGGCGTGTCACACAAACCATAGGTAACCAGCGTTGGAGAGAGTGGTAGGTTTAAACTGTATATGTCCTCTCCTATAAAAAGTGCTGCTCCTATAAACTGTGGAAGGCTGAATGATGATAATGACGGAAACCATTATCGGAGGATATACAAGGTAATAAGAGAATTATATAGATTGTCAAATGCGGAAACTAAATCTAAATTCGTTTATTTCAAGTAATTTACAAGCAATTATGAAACGTCAAGTTTGGCAGTAGAGACTAGCTTGGCAGTTTCGTTCGTAACACTCCTGATGTTCCGCGGTGGGCGGGTGGCGTGTAGCTATGAATGAAAAACCCACAATTGATGCACGTGACTTCCCCGCACGGACGATTTCACACCCGCGCAGTCTTTGCCCCTGTGGCCCGCATATCATGGGAGTGTTATCAACGAACGTGCCAGACTATAGAGACTAACAATATACTAAGCAATGACAAACATTTCTTTTCATTCAACGGCAAACTCCTGATATAATCGAAGACGTCATATTGTTGTAAGTTACATTACAATCGGTTATTGTGATGAAGGTTTTTCTTTATAATTTTTGAGGTGTATTAATAAGCGCGCGCGGCGATAGGTTCGGGTACACGCCATTTCTATTAACTTTTTATTAGTATTTCTATGTAAGCACCCCACTACGCTATTACACGCTGCTTCATCCTCTTACTTTCCTTTACGTTATTAGATTTGTTAATAATAATAAACTGGTCTCATGTAGATAGTACATTAATAGATAGTGTACATTAACTTTTTAACAAATTTAAATGTAATTTAAATACTTATTTAAAAGTTACGTTTACTGCTCAAATATTTGACAAATATATGTATATGATACTTGTTTTTTATTTTAACCTACAGCACAGCAAGTTAAAAAAAATAATAAAAACAGAAACTAAAGTAGATGATAGTAGCATCTACCAGTATATCTGCCAGGCAACTTCAAGACAAAAACTAGATTTAAGTAAAAAGAAAAATCTACTGTTTTAAGCCGATATTTTCATTTTACTCACGTGATAATCTAATTAAGAGCTGACAGTCTTAAAGTAACTATGCTTACATTGAAACTAAAAACATGACAGTGATATTCTAGTGACCACTGGCCATCTCACGCAACCATACCGCGGTCAAACGAAAAGCCTCCTCCAACCAAAAAAATAACGAAACACAGAAACTCCAAAGGAGGTCCCTCTACGTCTCCGGAATATTTATTAACCTTTAGGTGAAAATGTTCAAATGCATCTAATTTTTGTTTTTGAGCTCCATGTAACACGTCGGGTGGTCCGTGCCCCCGATTGTAATCAAATTCTTATGCCATAAAATACGGTGTACAGCGCAAATATATTACGCTGCGTTTCGGACCTGGTCGTATTAATTAAATCGAAACATTTTCCTTTTAATTTATTTTTATACCTTAGCAGCGAAAATATTATTCATCATTATCATCACATCAGCCAAGGACGTCCAATGCAGGACATAGGCCTTTTGTAGGGACTTCCAAACATCACGATACTGAGCCACCTGCATCCAGCGAATCTCTGCGACTCGCTTGATGTCGTCGCTTACTAGTGCGGGGTCGCCATTCCAGCACTTTGGGACCCCAATGTCCATCGGCTCTTCGAACTATGTGCCCCGCCTATTGCCACTTCAACTTCGCAACTCGTTGAGCTATGTCGGTGACTTTGGTTCTTCTGCGGTTCTCCTCATTTCTGATTCGATCACGCAGAGATACTTCTAACATAGCTCGTTCCATTGCCCGCTGTGACTCTGAGCCTTCTTATGAGGCCCATACTTTTTTTTTTTATTCTTTACAACTTAGCCCTTGACTACAATCTCACCTGATGGTAAGTGATGATGTAATCTAAGATGGAAGCAGGCTAACTTGTTAGGAGGAGGAAGAAAATCCACACTCCTTTCGGTTTCTACACGACATCGTACCGGAACGCTAAATCGCTTGGCGGTATATACTCTAATATAAACAGAAGTAGTTCTCCTTCCCGGCGGCACACGAAGATAAAATATAGCCTATGTTCATCACAGATAATGTAGAATAATGGTGGAAGAATTTTTCAAATCGGTCTCGCAATTTCAGAGCGTATTCAATTCAAACAAACAGCCTTTATTCTTTACAATATTAGTATAGAAAATATAAAATGTAGGTACTCGTAATTACATAAATATTATGTATGCTAGTTCATCATCATCATCATCATCATCATCATCATCATCAGAGACTAGACAATTTCTTCTAATAAATCTAGGTAGAGACGTGAAAGCACTGCGAGCCAACTAATTATCACTAAAACAACCACATACGAGTATGTTAATTACTAAATAAAAACTTACTCGAATAAAGGATATTTTGTGCCAAAAAGTTACTAGACAATTTCATAAAATGTATCTAAATAGAGGCAAAAGCACTGCGAGACATCAGACAACATATTATCACTAAATAAACAAAAGCGTATAACATGAGGCGATAATATTTTCACCTTGCAAAGAAAGTAATGCACCTCTAGATATGAGTCAGTGAGGTAGTCACGAACCCTTTGTTATCGGCGGGGGGAGGAGGGGGGCGGTGTAAACGGCCGGCACAAAGCGGTCGGCAGTCGGACGTAGCGCCCTTCAACCTGATCTCAGCCTTGGCTGCATTTAGACCCGGTTCGACAAACTCTACGCCATTCGATTTTACTTTTCATCATTGTATCCCTTTTATTGCATTATTTACTATCGGAATGTTGCTATGTCAAACGCCCAATATATTCGCACAATATCCGAGCGGAACGCCCGGTATGCCGATTCAGGGATTTCTTCTAGCGCCAGAGGTCGCCAACCCGGGGAAACCTTGGCCGATTTTGAACGCCAGGTTCGATGATCGTTTGAATCACTGGATCGGTTTTATAACTTTCCCGCCCGACGATAAACTTTATGTCTGAACTTGTTTCCTTATGATCTCGATTTATTTATACATAGCGCAGACCAGATGGTACATTTGTGTTATTAAAAGCCGTGGAAAATGTTTAGAGAAAGCCTCGGGAAACGATCGTGACGACATCGCTCAGTTATTTGGTTTTATTCGCCTCTTCTTCAGCTAACTAGCCAGCTTCCATATTGATTGAAGTGTACCTAATCATTGTTACATAGGTAATAGGTTGCTACATAGGAGACACTACGCCTATTTTAGAGTTCAGTAAGAAAAATGAAAAAACGTAAATGAAACTTTATCTTGGGAATCGAGGTAAAATTAAAACTCAGGTCTAAAAAATCATAACGTTAATAAAAAATACCGTTTGTTGCTCAAAAACGAATAGTTTTAACACTGTCAAGGGAATCAAAATTTATAGGATACTTTCCGTTGACTTAACACTATAAGCAGGTACCTTAGGGAAAAATCCGAAAACCATACATCTTTTAATTACTTCATAAAAATATGCAAGAGGCGTATGTCCAGCAGTGTACATCCATCGGCTGATAATGATGATGATAAAAAAAATATATACATATATACGGTCGAATTGAGAAACCTCCTCCTTTTTTTTGAAGTCGGTTAAAAATATAGTCTTTATTTAAAGTACTAGTGCTAGAAATCAATCACTATAGAATATTACGAAATTTTCGTACTTTTTCGACTTTTTATAACTTTTTATCTACGTCTTGAATTTTTTAATCGGCTTGATAGTATAAAATCAGTCCACTATAGTACATCGAAACTATCTGTAGTTATCACATTACAACAATAACACGTAACATAGTTATGATTCTAAGAAGTTTATCGTGATCTCTAATTTCATATTACAATCGAATTGAGAGATCTTTTTATGCAATGAGACAGACAACAGTCGTACACGTTTTAAAGTGTGTCATCGTTGTAAGCAAATCCCTTTATGTCTGAAGAGTCTTCTCAAGCAATTTAATCTGGGTCGACGAACAAATTGTTTAAGTTATGCTTGGTACTTTATAAGACATGCTTATTAACTCGTTTGTTGTCATTCTAACCTATGAACTATACTAAAGCCGGATTTATATTTGTCTGACGTGTCGTGTCGTAATGCATCAGAACAGAATCGGTATCATACATTTTGTATGCGCGACATCAGAAGTCATCACGACATGTCACAACACATAAGTGTAAATGTTGCCATGATTCTGTTCTGATGCGTCACGACACGACACGTCAGATAAATATAAATCCGGCTTTATCCTATCTAATATTATAAATGAATGTGAGTTTAAATATTTGGACCAGTGGAAAGCTACAATGTCACCGTGTAACATAAATTTTATCCTCGTATTTCCACTGACATGGAAATTCGCTAGTACCTGCCTACACCTATATTCTCGTATATAGAATGTAAACGAATCTTTTTCAAAAAAATTTCAGAAACTTTAATCTCAAGTATAATCTTAGAATTCTGATGCATATTTACGTACTAACTGAGTACCTAATATAGGTATCTACCTATTTTTTATTTTTGTTTGACGTCATTACATTTAATTATAAATTAAACAATCCACAGACTATACGGATTTCACATGCCAACTTCAAAGATAAAATTAAAACATTTTGAATCGAAAAAAAAGCTTCATTCTTTTAACATAATATAGGTACATACATAATTATAGGTATAGTAGTAATATCATACTACTAGCGTGTAATTCAGTTTTTCACAAATCCCGCGGGAACCATGGATTTTTCCGGGATCAAAAGTAGCTTAAGTGTTAATCCAGGTTATTATCTATCTTCATTAAAAAATTTCAGCTTAATCACTTCAGTAGTAGCGGCGTTAAAGAGTAACAAACATCCATACAAACGTTCGCGTTTATAATATTAGTAGGATTTACCAAACGCAGGCTTACTAGATAAGACAAACAATCTCATACCAGGACAATGGCCGGCCCGGTGTCCCGCCAGACCTTGGCCGAATTTAGCCGGGGTCAACGACCAGCTCGCTTTCCCCGGCCCGTGCACTTCTATGCAGCTAGCTCCGATGTTCGTTAGTGAAATATTTACTAGACGAACTAGTAATAGGATGGCATTTCTTTTAATAACTAGATCTTTCTTTTTTTTTAAACCACAACAAATTATGATTAGTGATTGAGATGTTTTTCTCGCACGACAAAACAGTCTAAGGTGGTATGGAATGTGGAAAAACTGCAGAGGTTAAAAGGGGGTGGAGGCAAAAAGAGGGGTGTTATAAGTTTGGCGTGTCTGGCTGTCTGTCAGTGTCAGTCTGTCTGTGATATAGCTCCCGAACGGATGAAGCGATTTCAATTTTGTTTATTTTTTGTATTAAAGGTGACTTATGTGCAAGTGTTTTAGACATGTTCTATGATAATCGGTTGAGCTGTTTAAAAGTTGTGGGGAAGAATAACAGAATGTTTGCAAAAATACTCGAATGGGGTTTCATTAGTAAGCCTATGTCATAAATAGCAATCAATATGAATTATATTATCACTCCTAATGAAGAATTGTAGTTTTTCATTTGGCTATCGTATACAAAAAGATTTATTACAATCCGACTAGTATTTTAGAGATTAGCGCGTTTAAACCACCAACCAACAAGAAACAAACTCATCCGCTTTCAATATATAAAATAATTGTTTATAATATTATTCATTAGTATACCTAGATAACGTCATAGAATTGAACGCTAAAACACGTGAAAGTACTTTAATATCTCTGTTAATATCTTCGTCTGGTACGACCTTCTTTATATAAATCGAGATACGTAAAAAGGGCAATGGTAGACTGTGACCACAGAACAGAAAACGTTAAAAGCTAACACTTTTAGACTGTGACGCTATAGGCTTATTTGATTAGGTGCTAGTAAGTAAAGTGTACACTTATTGGTGTTTGCAGTTGTTTTTCAGGATGAAATCAAAATGCCGACGATCGAAACGAATCGATGATCATAAAGAGGATCATTGACTGTCAATGAAAACAGCGATTCAGGTGATGACGTCAATGGAATCCATAAATAGTTGAATACATAAATTTTTTACTGTGATAAATAAAGTTTCAATACTGGCCGATTTTTCATACCTATAAAAATACAGTAGTCAGTCAGGACAGGTCAATAAATAGCTGTCTTATACTATAGATAATACGAACATAATTTATATGGTTTTTATATACATTATTATAAAAAAGTTCAATTAAACTTGAATAATGAACGTCCCCTTACAGAAATTGGATAGTAAAGAATATATTTCACACAGAGAAATTAAGTTATATGCGATCAAAAGTTTGTCTATTTGCCCTCATTTTCTTTCGTTCTTTAGTTATGCCATTCCGTTTATATAATTATTGAATCCAGTTTAGGTTATGCATACCTAGAAATTTAACGAAGGCAAACACGATTATAGATGCAAGTAAGTTCGACGAACGCTTAGATATAAAATAATGCATGGTGGCATTGATCCACTTCCACAGAAAAGTCTGAGATGGCATTTAACGATAGCTTATTAAAATTCCAAGTTATAAAAAATGCCACACTGAATTTGGTAATTGGAAAGCAAAAAATACAGTATTAATGCTTATCAAACTAATAACAATGAAAGAAGCTGATGTAATATTGATACTCAGTGATACCTGCATCAAACCGGAGTCGCTAGTGTGATAATAAAGAAAAGGGTTTTTTTATGCAAAAAGGCTCGCGTTTGATCATGATTTAACATGTTTGTAAGTGAAGATAGTCTAAGATGGGACACGCTTGCCTAGAAGGTGCCTATTCTATAAGATACCCAAGTTATAAGACCTAGGAAAGTCACACTTGGGAAGGGTATTCCAAACCAAGAGAAAAGAAAACGCAAAGGGTTTTGTACCTTTCTAGTAGTTCTTTTGTAGCCCTAGGGATATCTACAACATAGGAATAAAAAACCCACCCTATGTCTTGCGGTGCGATGCTAAAAAGGCAAAGGTGGTATGACGTCGAATAGCACCTGAGCACACTCTCCAAAATATCCTATAAAACACTGACAAACTGGCAACTTTCGATATATAATTTGTTAAAAGAGGTTCGCAACCAATATGCCCATCTGCTCGTAACTATGTACAATGATACGAGTATATGGGCATGTAGTACGTACTATGTACCCATTCGAGTTCTCAAGATATCTCGCTGGAGTGTTTGACCACTTCAGCCGAGTGCGAGTGACTCCTCTATACAAACACCCCGGGCTTGGTAACGCAAATTTTCATTTCGTATTTCAATGTACGTGTACCTACCCACTTATCAGGCCTATGTAAATTCCGTTTATATTTTAATGATATAAATTTTACGTATACATGCTTTATCCTGTAAAAATAACGCTGGCAATCTAAAGCCAGGCGTCCACAGATCCGCATCGTACGTATTGGATGGGTCGCATCGAACGGATTTTAACTACCGTAAAATTAAAAATCCGTTTTATCCGATACGTAGGTACGATGCGCATTTGTGGACGCCTACCATAAAAGAGCTGATGTTCGTATTGGAAACATTATCATTCATCCACATCGCAGTATCTTTCAAGGCTCGGTCCGACTTGTAATTACATATATTATGGCAACTTGTAATTACTGTACACAAGAACAACAATTGTTAAGAATTATCTTTATCTATTAGTATGGCTTTGCTATTTTTTTTTTATAGATTTAAAACATAATATTATTATTAACCAATTCGTTAATGTAATAAAAAAGAAGTTATTTTACGACGTATTCTTCGTTCGCAGCAGTTCAGTCAGCGCTCTTTTTACTTGACACCTACTGTATACGGTTGGTATACGTGTATTGTTTTATACAATACGTGTGTAGCTGTGTTTTTTTTAAATAGTAGGTATGTATAGTTTAATTTCTTGTAAAATAATGATTTTAATTAATTTTTGGTAGGTATTTATGTATTATTAATTATGGTTGTCATTATTTTAACAACATTTTTTAAGTAAGTAATTTATACCTATAATAATATGTATTTATACCTAATACCTTAACAGAAAAACGTTTCTGCTTTTGAAATATTGAACAGTCAATTCGTACAAGCCAAAAATACTTTACCGAACGTAAGTAAGCACTCAAAAGGAGGGGTAGATATAATGCCAAACAAACTGTTGATTTTAGATATAATATTTGCTCAATGGAGTGGCTCTGACCTTCAAAGTGTATTCCTCCAGCGAAATATAATTCACGGGAAATCAAGGCCTCGACCTCACCGACGCTAACTAAAATGTATACAAATTAAGTACATAATTATAATGTCTAGTGTGTACTCCTATTTTACCTGTCTGGCGGGGTTGGGAATGCCTTGCTTTATGAACTATGTGGTCCTGGGTACGATTCCCAGTAATATTATAAAGCTGAAGAGTTTGTTTGATTGAACGCGCTAATCTCAGGTACTACTAGTACGATTTGAAAAATTCTTTTATTGTTAGATAGCCCATTTATCGAGGAAGGCTATAGGCTATATATTATTCCCGTATTACTACGGGAACGGGAACCACGCGGGTGAATACGCGCGGCGTCAGCTAGTTTATAATAGTTTTTAAATATACTTTAAATTTGATTTTAGTGGTAGGTATCGGCAGGCGTTACTTAGGGTAACTAGATATCGACAGCCGTCAATTTAGCAACAATACTATTGTAATGAATTTTTCCAACAATTTACAACAACCGCAATAAATGAATGAAGTGATGTAATTGCTCCATTTTTATTTAAAGTGTTACTAAAAATATTTTCTACTTTTTAAGTACTATATGAATGTAATATGAATGAGTACACTGTATTCTTAAGGTGTATACTCGATACACCTTAAACACCGATTATATACACCTTAGAAAATATATTATATATTAGAAAATACAAATATATTGGAAAAATACTTAGAAATTACCGCAAAGTTGGCGATGGTTTAGTTTAAAAAAGCGGGTTTTCAGTTTTTAAAACACGGTGTTCCTTTTCGAGATATTGAAGTCTATTGTTGGTGATTAATAAATATAAGATCACTATCTAGAGATTTCCTCTGTGGCTTATAAATCATTTTTTTATTCCTCGCATTGTATTGGATGCCTTTACGGCTAAATGTCAAGGATGTTAACCAGTTTGCTTGCCTTGCTATGGTGCTGTATCAACCATATAATCTTTTTTACTATACTTAAGTACATATATGATTGTATATGTGATTATGAATTGATTAATCAATGTATACGTACTTACTAATTGGATATATATTAACTATAATTCTATTAATATATTTAATTTGTTAACTCTTACATGAAGCACTATGAATTATTTAACATAGAGCCAGTCAAGTTTCGCTTTGACAACTTCACCCCATTGGCTAGCCAACCAATGCACGGAAGCAATCAATAAGCTATCGGCGTAAAACAGAAACTTTAGCCGCTTATAAGACTAGCGGACCCAGTCAAGCTTCGCTTTGGCAGTTAAGCAAGTAACCAATCGCATGAAAGCTATCGGCGGTAACCAGAGTTTTAGCCGCTTACAATGTAAGATGTAACTATAGAAACTATTTCAAGGTCAGGTATAAAACTGAACTAAAGTCTATGGAATAGTATATATATATATAGTATTCGTCATCGTATTTAAGTAAGTATTTAATTTCCTCCTCCTTGCGTCGTATTCCTCATTACTGAGGGTTGTGACCCCTAACACAAGCTTGCTTGGTGAGTTGGGGTTTTCTTGGGATTAAACTAGTGTGGTGGGCTTCCAGATCCAGTTTATTAGAAAGTTTTTTTTTTGGTCACTGGAAACCATTTTGTGTCAGGTTAATTTTACCGCCACCCGAGAGTCGGCGTTGCTGAGCACCCCCTCGGCACCCCACCACCCTACACGTATGTCCCTAGGATCATCCTTCCTGAGGGAATGGAATGGAAAGATAGTGAATCCTACCTAAAGTATTTAATCTACACATTAATTAATATCGAGCATTCTCTATGTAGCTATATCATTATTATGACATCTATATTTAATATGCATTTAAGAGTTCGTTTGTTTTTCTGTTTGTTTGAGCGCGCTAATCTCAGGAACTACTGGTCCGATTTGAAAAATTCTTTCAGTGTTAGATAGGCCATTTATTAAGAAAGGCTATATTTTAGCCCCGCATTCCTACGGGAACTGGTACCACGCGGGTGAAGCCGCGCGGCGTCAGTTTAGTCTTAATATATAAATGCAAAAGGTCATCACGATATCTCGAAACCTGCTGGACATACAAAGTTTCAATTTGGCAGGGAGGTAGTCCGTGGGTAGTAGACGTCTACTAAGCACGGATTTTGTGAGAGGGCCGGATTAAAGAGTTCTAAGGGCAGACGAAGTCTCGGGCGTCCGCTAGTTCAGTAATAAAACTCAACAGAACTCACAACACTATCTACAGTATCTACAAACTTAAACAAATACCCACCGAAAATGGAAACCTACTACGTGAGAACATTGTCACTGACCCAAGTGTCAAAATGACTCAATGTTTTTAGTGGAAGACTCCGCGGAGAGGTTATTATTGCTCAAGTTGGAATGGCGTGTCCGAGACGGTCTTCATATCTTTCCCAGAGAACCAAGTCCCCATATTCCTCGTGACATTAAATTTTACGTTCTCTTTTATAGTCGCATAATGCTGAGCGTCCACTGGCAACGTTGTGAAACGCAGCGCAATAAAAGTATAAACCGACGTCTCTATATCGCATTTTCAATAAGTATTCCTAAGCTTTTGTTTGTATTACATCGTTTTAGTGACACTTGCAACTCTGGCGGACATAAAGATCAGATATTTCTTTGTGAATTTTCAAGAGAAAGTGTGGAATTTCCTTTGCTTGTCTATGTCTCTATATGCCATCTTTACTCGCTCCAACTTGGATAATAACCAAGAGGTAGTTGATCAGAAAATTCAGATGATCACTTTCAATCATACATTAAACTATAGGCAGCGTAAAAACAAATAGGTATAGATATTGCTATAATTTCAGATCGTCTTCTTTTACTTCAAAGAAACTGCAACTAACTAAACACAGTAAACCTACTTAAAGTAACTGCTTGTGTAAAAACTACTACTAAAAGTTGCAATCTAACGCCTATACTCGTATAACATTAAAGACGCCATAGAGTATATACAGGGTGATTCGGACTTTAGTACCGATATTTTTTTTCGTGGTTCTGTATCATTAATAGAACATAAATCTACAAACAGTTCGATACATTTTATGTAATATTTTTTTTTCAATTTATGTCTCAGAAATAACAAAATAATGGACACATTACCAAACAAACTGTGCAACTGCTGGCGGCACTGCAAGACGCACTATGTCGGGATTTTCAAATCGCGAATATTACGAAATGATGCGACTGTATTGTGTTCCTAGGCTACGAGCCCAAGGAATCCTGAACCCCGCAGTGCCTAATGTGAGGAACAAGTGTTTTAAATAAACTAAATGACAATTTATTAAAACGTGTTCGGTTGTGCTTTGAAAGGAATGGACTTCATTTCGAACAATTGTTAAAATACAGTGATTAACATTTTAAAATTAACAAAAACAAACTTAGTAAGTAGATATCATTGATTAATGTAAATAATACGTCTTTAATGCAAAAGTTTGCGTAATAATAATCATCATTTGTATTTCATTATTTCAATCGAAAGTTCATAGGTTCATAGGTAGTTCATTATTATTACGCATGCACTTCAGGCATTATTGATGGTCCTAAGCCCAATAAAGTATGAAGAGATGTAGTTGCCTATTACCTAGTACAGCGATAGGGTGACCCTTAAATTCTGTTTAAACGTAAATAACTTTAGTTAACGATAACTTTGTTAGTTTTGAGTTAAAAAAAAAAAGAAAAAATACATGTTCATTAAATTTTGTTTATGTACAAAATATAGAAATATCTGTACTAAAAAAAATTTCTTCCTGTATACATCAGCGGCGAAGAGTTCACGCAAGCCGATTCCCGTCGGGTTACTTTTAAATATCCATGCATATTTACTGTTGTACTGTGTCTAGATATATGAGATACCAGAGTTTGTTTCACGCTATATTTCCTTTTCTTTGGGACGGCTTACCTTCATCTAAATTCCATCTTTCGCCACTGATATACATACAGTCTCTAATGTCTATGGCATAGATATTAGAGACTGTATGTACCTTATGTGGTTTGCAAGAATGATACATAGGTAAGAATCGAGGACATTATTGCAGGACAGATATTTTATTATGTTACAAAACGGAATATCATAATTTCTTTGTTTTTTTTTACAATTTGATTATCCGTTAATGTAAACAAATTTATTTAATCAACGGATGGTTAATCCGTATGTTGATATAGCCTTCATGATCGGCGGATCAAAGAGTGCTTCCGGTAGATCATAATGTCCATTCATAAGCACGTAATATAAAATCAATCAGCATACGCAAACCATAATGAATAGATTAATATTTCATGTTGTTTCCTCTTACGGCGACATATTGTTTTGCATCTAAAATCAATATACTATAAGAGTATAAAACATAATATAAAATAAAGTCTCTTCCCGCTGTACGCTTAGATTTTTTAAAACAATAACTACGCAACGGATTTTTATGCGGTTTTCATCATTAGATAGATATACTAGGTTTTTATCACAAAATTATATTAAGCTTATTTTTAGGTAAGCTCCTGATATTATGTACATGTGTACTAAACATTATTTAAACGCATGTGTGGTCTAAATAGGAAACAGACGTCTAATTGTTTCTATTTATTCACCGTTTTACGAGTCAACGAGCCAATAACGTCATGTTTACTGTCATGTTGACTGCGGAAGTCAAAATTAGAACTCAGTCGAATCGATTTCGCTTATTGTTGTTTTTTGTAATTTTGAAATTACATAAAAAGCGTCTCTAGCTCTTATCATAGAATGTACCAGAAAATGGACTTTTAAGGATCAGTGATTCAGTGAAATGAATTTGAAATAATACGTGATATTTAAATTAAGTTTTATACAGAATCCTTAACTTTTATTAATTGATATCGATATATTTCGGATCCTTATTCCATACTACACGAAATTAATATTGTTTATATTAAATTTGATATGAGAATACCCTATTAGTCACCTTACTTACGGAGGTAGGAGCATGGGCTGGGTTATTCTTATCTTATCTTGTAAAAATCACATTATCGACAACTCTGAAAAGTTAGTAGCCTGCTGGTTTCCGAACTCCAAGCTCCAAGCAAGCTAGATACAGCATCTTTTTATTCAATTAAAAACAGCAATTAAAAATTGCTCACAAGTCGGAGAAATTGTTGAACTTTATTCTTTTCATTGCTCCTTTATCGAGAGCACGGCACGACGTCGGTGCTAATTGCTCAATTCACTCCAAAGGCGCACTATTACATAAATTGCAACAATTCCTTCAATTAGAGATCGACGGATAACGTCCGAGTATAATTTATAAACGATGGGCGACGCGGACATTAATCACAATGTACAGATGACATCAGTACCACACCGAGCAACGGCAGTGGCAAGAAATATTAAAATTATAAATCACTAGCGGACCCGGTTAAGCTTCGCTTTGACTTTTGTGCACTTCTACCCTACCCCTACCCTACCGCTTCCCTACTAAATATCTATTTTCTGTAATTTTTGGTTGACACATCAAACTAGCCGAGGGCCCGGGGTGTCAGCCGCGTATTTTCCGTTTTCGTTTGAATACGGGTTAAGCTTCGCTTTGAATTTTGTGCACTTCTACTTCTACCCTACCCCTACTGTACCCTACCCTTCCTCCCTGAAAATCTACTAACTGTAATTTTTGGTTGTCACATCAAACTAGTCGAAGGTCCGGGGATTCAACCGCGTATTTCCCATTCACGTGTGAATACGGGAATTCAATAAAGCCCAGTTGTAAATTCAAAAACCTACTTTTTTCAGTGATAATAAGAAGAAAGAAAAAATAAATAAATGTTTATTTTAAATACTCATTAAACGGTTACAATGCCGTCCTAGCCCTTAAACTAGGTAAGCCCGTGTCTTATGAGCCAGTGACTTGCCTAGGTACATATACATAGGTACAATGACATAAATAACAATGACATAACATAAAATGGGCAAATCGTGAAAAAATTTAGAATTTTCAAAATAATAACTAAGTAGATAAAAAAAAGGCCTGGAATTATTAAAAGAGGTTTTTATAAGTACAGCGTTTTTAATTTTTCTTCTGTAGAGACTGGTTTCGATTTTGTTTACTCAAGGTTTCAAAAAGATAGGTACAAATCCATTGTTGCTATCATTTATAAACCATAACATATAATATATATATAAATACTAAATAGCATAATACATTAGGTAAGTAACAAGTATTGGGTACATTATACACCATAAATAACACTCTTAAATAGGACCTATCAGTCATCAAGGTTTTGTTATCTACTATGTAAAATATGCAACAGGCAAATTCAATATTAATTTTACACGGTTAGTAATACCGTATAATTATGAATAATGATTTGATCACGATTGCAAGTTATTTGCGTCAATGCTTATAATAAACGATGCGACAAGACTAACGGACCTTTTACACTGGGTAATGTGAAATAAATAAAAAAAAAATATTGCTTTTTGAAATCAGCACTCCTATCAGCGGGCCTATTATGTATCTCAGTGTACCATTCAAATAACAAGTCACTACATCGTTTTATCGTACTTTCGTTTTTGTGACAATCTAACATAATTATTTCAACGAAATGAAATTGACTACGTCATCTATACTAATATTATAAACAGGAAAAATTTGATTGTTTGTTTGCATTGAATAGGCTCTGAAACTACTGAACCGATTTGAAAAATTCTTCCACTGTTAGATAGCACATTCATCGAGGCTACATATTATCCCCGTATTCCTACGGGAACAGGACCTACGCAAGTGAAACCGCGCGGCGTCAGCTAGTAGGCTATATTTAGCCCCGTATTCCTTCGGCAACAGAAAAGTTAACAGGATTATTTCAACGAAATTACGTAAATACATGTTAATCGTTCAAACAAAGTTACTACCTCCTAAAACCACTACTATACTAATTCCAATTTACTTAAAAATATGATAATTATGCCAGTTCGTTGAAACACAATGTAAGATGATTGCAAAAACGAAAATACGATGTAGTGACTGATTATTAATTGAGTAATACACTGAGATACATAATGTTCCTACTGGAGTGATGTTTAGCTCTGTAGTGATAGTTGATAATGATGGTAATGATCCTCACGAAATATATTGAAGTGATAAGCCGTAGGCAACGGCTAGTAAAATATCAAATAATACTCCACGTTTTACTTTCGCTCAGCCCCTTTCACTGTTTATGGAAAGCCGAGATATACGGAATGTCTATTGAGTTAATTATTGTAAGTAATCTCGTAATCTCAATGTAATTACAAACAATAGCCCAGGTACTTGTAGGTACAAAATAGCCATTACATAAAAAGTAACAAAGTATATAAATTATGTACTATGTATTTTATATACCTAATGTATTAAGCTAAATAAGTTTATAGACAGTGTTGCCAGTTGGGTCTTGTGAGAAGTCACCCGAAATATTAAAAAAGTAACCTTTTTGTGTAAAAAGTAACCTTTTCACTAACTATAACTACTCTTGCTTTTTGCGTTTCACAGCATGGCTAAACCACTATTTCAGCCTCTGGGGGCTAGAGTAATTTTGTTTTTTTTTTTAATACCGATTTGTCTGTTAGGATTTGCCAAGTATTAAATTACTATAAACTGAAGGAGATTTTTCTCATAAATAGAATCATCTTAAGTAAGGCCCTGATTGTTTGCCTTTTCCTCATTGGATAAGAAAAATACAATTAAAGAGCAAGAATTTTAAAAACAATTGACGTTAATTTCTTAAATTCATACTTGATTTTTTTAAGAAATTCAATGTGACTGCAACTTACTTATTTCGCAACGTCAATTGTAACGTCTTCATTTATAGTGAGATTGACACAGAAACATCGATGAGTTCTTGAGCATTTGTCGAAATATCACGTAAAAGTAACCTTTTTATTAATGTAACCTAAAAGTTACCAATGCAGTCAAAAAATCACCTAAAAGGTTACAAAAGTAACCTTCTGGCAACACTGTTTATAGAGGAGAAAATTAAAACCACTAAGCTACGAATCCTTCCGCCATCTATCGGGAAGAAGTGAAACTAAGTTAAATTGATCTTTGAATTGAACCCATAAGCCGTAGGTCTAAACCCTAGCCCTGAAAGTGGCTTACAATACATGACCGAAAAGTAGTCACCTAGAGGCCGAAACCCCCGCCCATTTCCCGCGCATTTCTCATGGATAAAGAAAAAAAGACACTAACTTTCTACTTAACTATTGCCTAATCCATCTGCAAGTTTGTCATGTAAAACGTTATCATAAAATATCATGTTTACAATTTACCTACATAATTATTAAAAGCCGATCTTTTAGGTGTTTTCTCTATGAAAAGCTCAATCTATTTCCCATTAAAGAGTAACAGTGGCTAAAAATTACTACTATTGCCATCTATTGAAAGCAGAGATACAACGTCACTATAAAAAACAAGTTCAAACCAAACAAAATATGTAATATGTTTAAAATATTTCAAAATAATACTTTTCTCTACACGTGCCTATAGGTGTAAGATAATAGAGATACCTACCTAGGTTCTGAAATGATTTTCCTATTTACCTAGGTACTTACTTACCTACCAACCTGTTTAGAAATATAGGGAAGTAGGTACCTACCTACCTACTTATTATAAATTCACACCAGTAAAGTCTATTAAATAGGTAGTTCTATTAAATTTTCTAGTGGTTGTTAGAAACACGTCTAGTATTATGTATAAAATGTAACCAAGGTAACGTTGGCACGCGAGTTCAATCTACGGCACGATTTCCAGTGTTGTGCCGGGCGCTTGGAATGAACTCAAGTGGCTAAGTCAAGAACGTTCGTTTACCGCAAGCGTCATTCATAACGAGTACAACTATCACCACCTAGCGGTCAATGTCGACACGACGTAGTACGGCGATGAAGTTCAAGCGTTTTGTAATAGATGGCGCTCTTACGAAATAATGTAATCGCAGCCAGCCTTATTTAATTTTTTTTTTCTATTAGTAGGCACATAATTACTACAACTTTGTTAATTTTAATCAAATATGCTACTAGTTATATAAAGAGTACTATTGTTTTAATGCTCATAGCCTCATCTAATATTTTCTAAATAAATAGTTAAGAAGGCGAGATACTATTCTGGTGGACTTACCTTGGGTTATGATAATCTAAACTAGAAGGGTAAATTTTGAAATTTCTACTATTGTATCACATTGTCGCTTTTTGTTGTATCTAGGGATATTCTTAACAACTTTCTTCCTTCTTTAAATCGACTGTTTTGAATTTTGTATTTTAGTTAGCTTCTAATAAACTAGGTTTTGAAGATTTTTGAAATGTTGCTAATAATATTCTCATGACCTAGGTACCTATTTCAAGGACATACATAGTTACTTACTTGTTTTATAGCTTTATTGTTCGGATGCAAGACAAGTGAGTGTAACGACTCTCAGGGTTGTCGGGTGGTTTAAATTAGCACCATTTGAAAGTGATCTCATCGGGCCATTACTCATTGGCCGTCAAGTGTACTGGCCTAATGAAATTCGATGCGAACATCCATCGTGGGCTACTGTAAATTTCATGTCACTATAGACTTTATTCCTTTAGTAATAAGGACTATTTATATGATAGTTTAAGTTTTAAATTCTCGTGTTACGCTCGTTCTCGTACACTTAGTGCGCAACGATAAGTTAAAGGAATAACGATTTATCATAAATTTAACACATCTTTGTTGTTAATAATGCCATCTAGTGGCGAAATGACGAGTTATGATCTATTACTAAGTTTATTTTGATATTTGATTATTAGAGCACCGGTGCCTACCGTAATTTTGTAGTTTTCATCTAATTTACCTAACGATTTAGTAAAACATATCGCACAATTAGTTTCAATAGAGTCAAATTCAAATAATATAAGTCACTATGGCCTATTTTCATTTCTAATGTTAATGCCTAAATCTTGATTAGATACGTTTAAAGTAAAATAAGTGGTCGTTGCCGAATAACCTGGAGCATATTGGAGCGTGTTATGTTTGTTTTATATATAGCTCAGTAATCCTAGATTATAGGTTATTTTATGCTTAGCTTACCTACGTCAATATGCTGGTAAAGTCAATCTATTCTAGAAATTTCTTTGAATGTATCTAATGGTAAGATAACATTAAACGCGATTGTGTACCCACCCAGACTTAAGGTTGCTTTCATTAAATAACATTGCTTCAGTTTAAACATTGTCTATCAAGTGTCTACTTTCATTAGCTTGTCGGCAGGGTTTTTATGTATCTCGGTTCATCTATATAATGAGTCACTATATTGCCTTTCATCATAGTTATTTCAACGAAATGACCATGACTACGCCATTTTAGATCAAGTGTCAGTGATTTTTTGTTTTTACGATCATCTTACATGATGATTTTAACGAAATTTCGTAAATAACCGATTTTATTAAAAATACCGTTACTACTTGCGTTAATGATACCACTACTATACCTAATAATAATACATTACATAAAATGACGATAACTATAATTGGGAAAATACTATGAAAATCGATGTAGTGACTTCGAATGGTACACCGAGGCACATAATAACCCTGCTGAACCCTTACCACTACATCCAGAGCCAACCAGACATCCAAAAGTAGACACACTATAAATGTCATCCACAATAGAGGGTGCGACGCGCTATTGTCTCACGACGCGCCCTCTAGCGGCGGCGGAGCGGCAAATTGGGTATCTATTGTTCATTATCATTAAAATGTTACTGCCATTTTATTGTGCCATAGCATTTTAATTACCATGAGGTTTTTATAAGGGTGAAATGTTTGTGTAACATATGAAAAACCTATGGGGAAAATTTACAAGACCACGGTAATACCTCCCGTATTGTTTGAATCAGTAAGTTGTGTAGTAAAAGGGACGGATCGTTAGATACGGATACCAAGTTTCTTTGAAATAATTTGAATATAACTACCTTGTTGGTCCATTGGTTCCATTCACCAAAAATATTATTTTGGTGTAAAATATTTAATTTTAAACGACTTCTGAAAAGTCAGAATCTACTGTTTCTGTAAACGACCTAATTTAAATGCTTTATTTACTATTATAAGTCAAAGTCAAAATTCATTTATTTCGATTAGGCTTAAGTTTACAAGCACTTTTGAAATGTTATGTAATAATATTATTAGATTTGATAATTAGCCGAAAACTTAATGTTAAAGTTGCGAGGGTTCTAAAATGCCTAAGTATAAGTTGTAGGATATTCCGACCTGCGGGTCTATTATGTATCTCGGTGTACATTCAAATAATAAGTCACTATATCGTTTTTCATCGCTTTTTCGTTTCAGAGATCATCTAGAATAGTTATTTCAACGAAATAACCTTAACTGCACCATTTTCCATCAAATCGTAATGTTTTTTTTAGTTTCTACGATCATCTAACATGATTATTTCAACGGAATTACGTAAATACTAGTTTTTCGTTAAAATAATATTTCTGTCGGCTCTAGCACGACTATACTAATTTTACTTTACGTAAAATGACCATAATTATGTCACTTCATTGAAAACACAGTGTTAGATGAGTGCAAAAACGAAAATACAATGAATAACGACGTAGTGACTGAATGTTTGACTTATACACCGAGTTACATAATAGCCCTGCTGGATGGGTTTATGGACGTACCTACCAATGGGGTTTTCGTTATTTAATGCATATTTTCAGGATTTTTATTTATAAATAGGTGTAATTTGACGGCAATATTTAATTATTTTTTACTTGAAAAATTGAGGAATATCATACTTTTTCCCGTAAGTATGTCAGTTTGGGTTGGGTTTCGAAAACTAGATCCTCGATGAATTCCCATCATCGCCCACCAAAGTTAGGTTAGCTATGTTATGTCTACCTTCTAGTTCTATATAGATAAACATAAACATACTAAGTAAATAAGGAAAATAGTGCCGTTATAAAAAATATTTAGCAAGATTTTCAATTAAATACACATAGAAGGAAAGTTTTCTATAGTTTCAGGTTTCTACTTATTGCTCGTTGTAACTAGTCAGATACCTAGATTATCTAGATTTAAACAGGAGGGCGGTGTAGCGGCTAACCTCGGCACTTTCTAACGTAATAAATATTTGCATTTCCCTCTTCGTGCGGTTTTACCTCTTATTAAGTGGAGTTGACTCTTGGATATTGTGAAATGGTTTCAACATTGTTTGAAATATTTTAATATTTTTTCAACTATATTTTAAAAATTTATTCTTTAGCACACATACTAACATGAAAAAAAAAATTTTCCAGAAAATTTATTTTGTCTTGTACCATTTTCATATGTAAAAAATTGCGATAAAAAAGAGGGTGTAAAACGATTTATTTTTCTACTATTTACCAAATATACAAAAAAAATTATAGATAATGAGAATACGGCGGCAAATGTCCTCCTACTTCTACAATTCAAAGAAGATTCAAAGTAGAAGTTACTTTTAGCTTTTTCCATAGAAATTCTCTTAAAAACTTACCTTACCGTCAACGAACGGATGTATCTAACCAGATTATACAAGCTTCTGCTTACCTGGAACAAGAAATATATTTTTAGAATTTCATTCCAATATCAACGATTGAGGTCGTACTAATCCACTTTTAAAAAAAAGGAACTGATTCAGTTATATAAAATCTTTTGTGATTGGGTAACCTAAATATGAAAACAGAGAAAATACCACCGTTGTAACTGAATTCCTGAATAATGTAATTCATGACTAAGTAATAGCTAATACGACTATATACCTAATAGGCTTTTACTCGTATTAGCTAAGGTTCTTCCCTTCAAAATTCCCTTCTCTTCAAATTTTTAATCAACGTTCAAAGCCTTTCCGGCGACTATGTTTCCTGTCACCTACATTACATACAACTTCAAGGCACTTTCTAGGCAAGCCCATCCTAAACAAGTAAAAAATATCATTGCTTATCATCAGGCATGTTCCATCAAGCTGTTACTGAAGACGTTGTATAAAGTGAGGTCCTGTGTCAATCAATCTAAGGTGTTAAATAAATCCGATGCTTTTCTTCCAACACAAAAGTTCTTATGCTTCTTGGTATATATTTAGCTTAACAAGATATCATAGATACATAGAATACATATCATACAGTACATGGAATTTTCCAGATCGCTGCAGCACGACGCGTGTCCTTGAATACGGATGAATTTCTCATGCGTATGGATGCAACGCCAGTGAAAGCGGCTTTCGACGTCTGTCTTCATCTACTATCTACAGTCTACACGATGTGCTGTCACTAAACTTGATTGTCTGACTGTCACTACACATAACGGCTTGGAAATATCGACTTGAGTCGACTGTTTTTCAATTAAGATTTCTCTGGTCTTGGAGGTCATCAATAGTAAAGTAAAGTGGAGGAAAATTATAGAGGATAAATACTAGCGAAGACAGCACTACATCCATACTCATAACAATTAAAGCCTTCGTGCCTTCTTTAAACTTTAGATCTCACAAACTCAAAATAAAGAAGAAAAGGATTATGATTATGATACGAGATTGTATCAGTAAGCAATAGGCAATCAACAAACGTCCCAATTCACGTCGAAGTTGGAGATAAACATTTCACTAGCAAAGACTGCACTACATCCATACACATGAGAAAAGCCTGCTTCTTTAATGCCTTCTTTAAACAACTGGACATTAGTAAAGTCCGTTATGTTGGTTTGGAATTACCAAAGACAAAATAAAGATGAAAAAGATTATGCTTATGATACGAGATTGTATCGGTAAGCAATAGTCAATCAACAAACGTCCCAATTCACGTCGAAGTTGAAGATTTCACAAGAGAAGACTGCACTACATCCATACTCATAACAAATACAGCCATCATGCCTTCTTTAAACTTTAGACCTCACAAACTCAAAATAAAGAAGAAAAGGATTATGATTATGATACGAGATTGTATCGGTAACCAATAGTCAATCAACAAACGTCCCAATTCACGTCGAAGTTGAAGATTTCACAAGAGAAGACTGCACTACATCCATACTCATAACAAATACAGCCATTACTCCTTCTTTAAGCTTTGGACCTCACAAACTCAAAATAAAGAAGAAAAAGATTATGATTATGATACGAGATTGTATCGGTAAGCAATAGTCAATCAACAAACGTCCCAATTCACGTCGAAGTTGGAGATAAACGCTAGCGAAGACTGCTCTAATCCATACGCATAACACATGTGTATGGATGCATGCCTTATTTAAACTTTGCACCTCACAAACTCAAAATAAAGAAGAAAAAGATTATGATTATGATACGAAATTGTATCGGTAAGCAATAGTCAATTAACAAACGTCCCAATTCACCTCGAAGTTGATGATTTCACAAGAGAAGACTACACTTCATAACAAACACGGCCATTATTTCTTCTTTAAACTTTGGACCTCACAAACTCAAAATAAAGAAGAAAAAGATTATGATACGAGATTGTATCGGTAAGCAATAGTCAATCAACAAACGTCCCAATTCACGTCGAAGTTGGAGATAAACATTTCACTAGCGAAGACTGCACTACATCCATACTCATAACAAATACAGCCATTACTTCTTCTTTAAGCTTTGGACCTCACAAACTCAAAATAAAGAAGAAAAGGATTATGATTATGATATGAGATTGTATCGGTAAGCAATAGTCAATCAACAAACGTCCCAATTCACGTCGAAGTTGGAGATAAACATTTCACTAGTGGGGACTGCACTGCATCCATACACATGAGGGCCTCATACGTATTCAAGGACGACGCGCTCGCCTGCAGCGTTCCAGAACATTCAGTGCACTGACGTAATAATGTCTTGTTGTACGACTATATCGGAGATTTAGCCGTCTTTAGATCATTTTGTGTAACGTATTTTTAGCTGTTCTTTATCGATTTCAAACATCAGCTGCTTAATTCAACTCACTTTTGTTGCGTGATATCTTATGTGATCTTAAAGTAATTTTTGGAGTTTACTCATTGAAAATCGATTTTTCCATATATAGCCCCGGGTATGAAAAAAATATGGGCAGTAAAATTCGATGAATGACAACGTTACGTTTTTTGTGCGCAACCTATTCTGTGCATGTGCACGCTGTTGGCCTGCTGCTCCTTGGTTGCGCACCTTTCACTCTCAGACTCAGCTCCTTAAAATAAAGTTTAAAAAAAAATAGTGTAGCGGGTGGGAATCAAACCCACGACCTCTTGATTGAGTCCGACCCTAATTGTGACTGTGGCTTCTATAAAAATATTTTAATAAGTTTGTATAACAAATTCCTGTATGAATTTTGTCAACTTCTAACGATGGACTCGATTCTAAATCAACAATCTTTTTTCCTACCGCTTAAATAGCAGACAAATGAGCATGCGGGTCACCTGATGTTAAATGATCACCGCTGCCCATTGGCATGTTTACTGTTCGCCATATTATAATTGTGTATAAACAGCACTTATTTCCATAACCTCCATTGTGCGTGGAATAAACAATATGGGAAATCGGGTGGTTTTCGAACACCAGGAATCTGATAGGAGGTTTACAATAACTCTTACCTGTAATTAAGAGTTTTTGTAAAATATATAGAAATATTTACATTAAAAGACTGGATTATGCGTGGTAGAAACTATTTAGAAAAGAGGATAGTTTTTGAATCCCAGGTATCATTTTGAAAATATTTACCCAACTAACATGTAGCTTTACAATAACTTTAAACTGTAATTGAGAATTTTTGTAAAATATTATTCGACCCCAATAATTTTAGTCACAAGAGTAGATTATATCGTGAATACTTAGGTCGGTACATACTAGGCTTGCTCATATGCCAAAAAAAAAAGTCTCGGCATAATCTGCTTTCTGAACCGGTAGTATAATCACTGTTCACAGACATACATGACTTTCAAAAGTGTACAATTCTATTGCAGTATTTCCTACACATTAAAGTCATGATTCACGTACGCGCTATTTATTATAACTGCAAGAACGAATCTCTATGAATTCCAAACCCATTTGGAGCTTTCAACAGAAGCGGTCTCATAAGACTAATCGTTGGCTCAGTTAGTCGAATATATTAACTAGTTAATTCAGTAGATGTGTCCAACAATAGGAATTTAACAATCCGTAAAAGCATCGTTAATGTTTACGTTATAGCTGAGGTCAACTCGATTAAAAGTTGTATTAACCTTGAGTGTGTCGTGAAAATTAGTTTTATGAGTACGAAAGTCTTAGGGCGACTAGTCGTTTATCAGAGTGGTCTTTTTACTGAATTCGTATAATGTGACTAATTAATTTGGGCTCGAATCCGATCCAGGGCATGGACCTCCAACTTTTTAGTTGTGTTAAGAAATTAAATATCACGTGTCTCAAACGGTGAAAGAAAAACATCGTGAGGAAACCTGCATACCAGAGAATTTTCTTAATTCTCTGCGTGTGTGAAGTCTGCCAATCCGCATTAGGCAAGCATGGTTGACTATTGGCCTAACTCCTCTCATTCGGAGAGATGACTTGAGCTCAGCCGTGAACCGAATATGGGTTGATAATGATGATGATGATGACCTAATAAAAAAAATCAAACTGTCTCAGAGAAGAACATGCGTATAATTTTCGCGTCATAACATTTTATTCTAGTAATGATAATAATTAATGTAACTTATCTTATTAGAAAACCTACCATTACTACATACATGGATGATTACATCTGACTGAAGCAAATAAGTCAGTCGGTTACTTTTCAGCTCTTTAGACCAAATCTATTACCATTAGGTGCCATCGTCGTAAATCGTGGAGCTATTACAAAATCCTATATTGCAAAATTCTTTACTTTCATTTGGAACGGACTCGACAAAATACAGACAATCGAAAATGTTCCCGAAGTCATTCGACAAGAAGAAAACAAAACAACTACTGGTACTTAGCAGAACCAAAATATCACTGATAGCAGGCATGACAACTGGACAATGTCTTCTCAATAGACACTTGAAGATACTGATAATCATAGAAGATCCATTATGTCCAGGTTATGGTGAGGAGGAGACCAGCTTTCACTATAAAGCTGAGTGTCCCATGTAAAAACGATATCGATATTCTATTTTATGATGACGCTTTGGTTGTAGTAGTAAGGTTTACAGACAGGTGCGGTCATATGTGAAACTAAAAAAGCGTCAACAAGTACAAGCGTATATTAAATTATCATCTGACTTTGAGTGAACACAACGATTTTTTGATTTTTGATTTGATGTCTTAAGCCTCGCTCTCTATAACTCTAAATACGCTAAATAACTTAACAATGCGTATCTACTTTACTTAAACTTACACACAAACGTGTGTAAACACCTTATAAACACAACCTAAGCAAAACCGTAAGCATAACATAGAACATCTAAGACATAATTCCAATGATATAGTTATGAATATATCTTAAAGGCTATAGCTTAGGAAACTAGGTACCGTTCAAGGCCTCGTGTTATGAACATAGGCACCAGGCAGCTTGTTCCAGGATAACTAGGACGATGCTACGCGTGGCCTACTTCCTACGACCTACTTGTTTAAACTTTACTGTACCGCTGGAGTTAATTTTATTTTCCTTGCCAACAATACTTATTTTATATTAACATTACATAACAATTTAAGTAACTTTTCGCGTGAAATTTTGAATTAAAATGCCATGTCTAAAAATTCATTTTACGGCCTCCGTGGCGCAGTGGTATGCGCGGTGGATTAACAAGACGGAGGTCCTGGGTTCGATCCCCGGCTGGGCAGATTGAGATTTTCTTAATTTGTCCAGGTCTGGCTTCGGCCGTGGCTAGCAAAGACGTACCGCCAAGCAATTTAGCGTTCCGGCACGATGCCGTGTAGAAACCGAAAGGGGTGTGGATTTTGATCCTCCTCCTAACAAGTTAGCCTGCTTCCATCTTAGACTGCATCATCATACATTTTGTTACTCTTCTACCGGTTCGGATGACAGATTTTCTAAGGGAAATTTTGGAAAGACGGCAAAAAACTTACCATTGTTTCTCTGTTATAATCGAAAAATGTTTAGCAAAGCTAAGCATTGGTAAGACAAATTGATTTAATGTTAATATATAAATTTATATTATCAATAATCGCTTGACGTACAAAGATGAAATTTGGCAGGGAGGTAGTTTATAGAAATTAGAGGTCCGCTAAGAACGGATTTCGCGAGAGTTTAGCTAGTAGTTTGATAAGTAAAAAATTAATTTTAATAATCAGAATTTGAAAAAACTCGTTTGTTCATTTGTTTGTTAGTAAAATTTCGAGCCTCGGAGAGTGTGTTAAGTGTGGTGTCGGGTTTCCGTCTTATTAATATACCATGAGGCCATGGGGTTGACAATTTTTTTCATTTCATTTCATAGCTTTATGACCAACATTCCCATTCCCCTCCAACGAGTCGGGAAATACTGTATTAGGAGTTGATACGATAATATTCCAACGGGGCGGGGATCGAACCACCACCCCTCGGTGATAATTCCGACCGCTTTACCGTTGAGCTATTGAGGCTTGGATTGTTGTTACCACAACTTATCAAAGACCAACCTACTTAATACTGAAATATGACATTGACACTGCGAACATTTACCAAAAAATGCTGCATTAGATTGGAACCTAACTGAGGTTTTAATAATTATAAAATAGATACTTCAAGATACAAAATCTATACTTATATTATAAAGTTGAAGAGTTTGTTTGTTTGTTTGATTGAACGCGCTAATCTCAGGAACTACTGGTCCGATTTGAATAATTCTTTCTGTGTTAGATAGCCCATTTATCGAGGAAGGTTATATTTTATCCCATATTCTTACAGGAACGGCAACCACGCGGGTAAAACCACGCGGCGTCAGCTAGTAATCACGAAAACCATAAATTTTAAATCTATCTTTGAGAGTTTAAAGTAAAAAGGTCTACATAGATTTTATCATACACTTTAGTAATGTAATATCATAATTTTATAAAGTCTCGATCAAGTATGCCTGCCCCGTGACCGAGTCGTCAGCCCGGGTAAAGTAGGGCGTCCCAATTCCATTCGTGACCTGCCCCACGACCTATTTGTTTTAGCCTCAGTACCGCGTGTACAAATTGATTTAATATTTGACGTGCGAGCTCCTGTGGGAATTACAAACGATATTTGGGACACATACGAGTACTTATTGTATTCACGCAAGCCTTTTTACTTATTTTATTAGTAAAACAGAAAAAATATACGGGAAAGCTACGTATTAAACTCAAATGTTAAAAATATAATAAATTAAGTAATCCTATACTGAAGGATTTTGCTCGTAATAATAGTAAATATACTTAAACAATACACATCACTATCTAGCCCCAAAGTAAGCATACAGAGTAGCTTGTGTTATGGGTGCTAAGATAGTTGATATTATAATATTAATATACAATTATATACTACATATAAATACTTATATATAATGTATAAATACACAGACACTGGAAAACACTCATGCTCATCACACAAATATTTTCCAGTTGTGGGAATCGAACCCACGGCCGTGGATGCAGAGAGGCAGGGTCACTACCCACTGCGCCACGCGGCCGTCAAAAGCAGTAGCTAAAGATAAGTTATCGTACTTATTGGTACTAACCAATAATATAATAATAGTTTAAAAAACTAAAAAACACGTTCAAACCCTTTCATGGGGGTGCATTTCAAAAAGCATGTCTGCCATATTGGACGTCCGCTATATTGGATTTAAGTCACGTGGCTATTTTTTTTCGAATTTCTGTAAGAAAACCCTTTCATTTGATATCCACATCAAGGGGGTGGATTTCAAGCAGCCAGTCCAGCATCTTGGGGAGGCTGCCATATTGGATTTGTAATGACGTTTCTTAACTAGTCATGTATTGTCATCAGAACTCAGAGCGTGTGCAAAATTTCATTCTAATCGAAGACCGGGAAGTGGGTCAAACTGAGATTTCAAGATTTTCTTACATACATAGTTACAAGTGAAGCTAATAAAAACGTGTTAAAAAGACAAAAGTTATTAAGGTAGACAAAATTAAAAATAGCTGGGGTGTGTGTGTGTGTGTCGATGTAGTGACTGATTACTTGAATGGTACACCGAGTTACATAATAACCGCAGTTGAGTTGCAGTTTGAAATTTAAGGTTTTAATAATTATTTTGTATCTTGAAGTATATATTTTATAATTATTAAAACCCCAGTTAGGTTCCAAAGTAATGCAGCATTTTTGGTAATTTTTTCTATTAAAAGTCATATTTCAGTATTAAGATTAAGGTATCTTTGATAACTTGTGGTTTTAATAACTACAATCCAAGCCTCAATAGCTCAACTATTTTCTTCTTCTATAGGTATTTTAGTCCTATTGTTAATATAGATTTTATGGATAAGATAAGGCGTTTCTCGCAAAATTTTACCTTTTTTGTTGAGTCAATGCAAACAGACATCCATAAACTTGCAAAAGAATATTCTAGCAGCACGTGAGAGAAACGAATTGAGTTAATTTTTCAAGATAATATACACTTTATGAACATTAAAATTCATAATAAAACGTACTTTTACATATTTACACCTAAAATATAATAAAGGCAGTAACGATAAATCTGATTTACGAGTCATTTCGGGGGAACGATCCCTACAAAGTGGCAACTTTGTCTTTTACACTTTGTTTCGAGAGATGTATATCTAAAAGCCCATTATGGTTCATTACGTTCTATGAATTTATTAATGCCAAAGGTCAGAAGTTATGGCTAAGTAAAAATAGCTGCACATTCAAAAATATCTCGTGTTTTGTGATATCTGACTTATTTTATCAAAGTACTAGCTGACGCCGCACGGTTTCCCCCGCGTGGTTTCCGTTCCTATATGAATACGGGGATAATATATAGCCTATAGCCTTCCTCGATAAATGGGCTATCTAACACTGAAAGAATTTTTCAAATTGGACCAGTAGTTCCTGAGATTAGCGCGTTCAATCAAAAAAACAAACTCTTCAGCTTTATAATATTAGTATAGATTGTATTGCGTTGATAATTTTTTACCGACAAGCATGAATTTTTCACGTAATCTTTGACTGATTTACAATTCAATTACAATTATTAATAAACCTACCTTTAATGACAGACTCGATCTAATTAAATAATATTTAATACTTCATAATCGGTACTCAGAGTACCTATTTCTATGCACGGCTGTGTTACTAAATTACAATAATTTTTTAACCGATTTTCAAGATTTAAGAATACTTGCACATAAGTCATCTTTAATAAAAAAAAAAAAACCAAATTGAAATCGGTTCGGGAGCTATGATGCCACAGACAGACACACACAGAGAAAGACACGTGTAACTTATAACACCCCTTTTTTGCGTCTGGGGTTAAAAATACAATAAGTTCATTATTTTCTGCGGTTAGTAGCAATTAACCCTGTCACTTATCATTATCAAACTCTTGTTCTAAGTTAATTTAATTTCAGTATCTGTTTTTAACCGACTTCAAAAAAGGAGGTGGTTATCAATTCGTCAGGAATCTCTTTTTTTTAATGCGAAAAATAACATCTTATTATGTGCTACCTTGTGATCAGTTCGAAGGCGGTACCAAGTTAGTGATGTAATAATTCAAGCCGTTTAAGTCATTAACATTTTAACGGGATTTTCAGATACGACTTTAATGAATAATAATCGATGTTATTTTTCGCTTTCTAGAAACATTTTTGTATTTTTTTATTAAAACCTTTTTTGATTATTACAAATCTGCAAACATTATGTTCAGTTCTGCAGTATGGAGAAAATTATCTCAAATTCATCGTAACTAGGGAAACTCGCGAAAGTTGAATAATTAACGTGAAATTCCAAGCGACGACAAAGTATTTACAGCTTTCCAAATTAATTCGGAAACAGTTATTAATTAAGATTTAAATTTAATTAAACAACATTTAGAGATCCCTGAACAACGGTGAATTCTTGAGCGTATCTAATGATACTTTGTTACGTTAGAAGCAAATTCATAATCTATTTATATTTTTAAAGAATGTCATTTAAATATTTTATTATTACAACAAAAAAGGGAATTTAATTACTCGTACTACTAAAATAAACTATAATTATAGATTTAAAATATTAATTTAGAACTGTTTCCACTATAATTTATAATACTTTTTTCGTTGTAATTTGAGGGTCGAGGATTTTTTGCTACTTTTAAGTTTAAGTTATTGTTGAATAAAATAATTGTCAGTTGTCGTTTTAATGTTCAATTACAAACCTTCTGAACTCTTCACCAACAGTTAAATATAACTCTTCTAAATCCTAACATATTCACCACAGAAAATAGAATACGTTAGAGCTGACGCTTTTTTATATTCCGTGGTACAGTACAGTCCACCAATCCAATTATTCAATGATAATCTTATGCTATAGATAGGTTACGTCCTTACAAAATCACCGCAAAAAGTGATTTAGCTACACCACTGAGCGGACACTTGCACAATTTTGTCTTTAATATATATGTATATATAGTTTTTACACTTCCTGAACACACAACTCACAACGTCGAGTTGTGTGACGATTATTTAGGAATTATTTGTTTAAATAAGGTTCGTTGTTTAATAAACGACTAAATGAAATTAAGTCAATTTCCACTTTTGTCTGCCTCAGTTTTGAGGCGTTAGTGCCCCATATCTAGTAGAAAATATCATTGTGAGTATCACCTAGTAACAACCAGTTAGTAATAACCAGTTAGGGAGGCAAATTCTAATAAGAATTGTCGACATAAAACTTCATTTCAAAGAAGATTCAAAGTAGAACATTGTTTAACGTTTTTCTTATAAATAAAACTCACCTTACCGTTTGCGCCAGATTATACAAGTTTTTGCTTACCTGGAACAAGAAAGATATTTTTAGAAATCACATTCTAATGTCAAATTCAGGATGGAGAAACAAGAAACTCAGGCAGTTGTTCTTTTAAAATTATCATCAATAAATGTATCTATACCAGCCGGCCAATTCACTAACTTGAACCTATGTTAGCTACCTAATAAAATTAACATCAAATCAATAACAACCGCATTTTTCGTATTCCCTAAAGCCCATAACAAAAACAAATTATCAAGTAGGCAATGCAACGAAATTGTATACTAAAGATATGTTACGTGCCTACAAAATCAAAGCATAAAGTGATCCGAATTTTGCTACTCTGAGCGCACACATGCATAATTTTGTGTTTAATTCCATTATATATTTATGTAGGTATAAACAGTTTTAACAGTTCCTGAACACACAACTCGACATTGTATACAATATATAGGTATTATTTATTTAAATAACTTTCGTTGTTTACTATGCGACTCAATGAAATTAAGACAATTGGTCGCTTTTGTTCGTTTCTGTTTAGACGCGCTAGTGGCATATCTCTATTATAAAATCTTTGTAGGCAATGTCATCTACCTCTATTATATGCACGAAGGGTTATCAGTAGGCAACGAATGACATTTTTCACTTAATATGACCTTAATTTTGATCAATTAGCAGCAATAAATATATAGTGAATACGAAATCATGTGACTTATGGACTACCTACTAGCAATAGCTAGTTGGTAAACTTTGTCATATCCACTAATATACGTCAAAGTTAATGAATTGACCTGCAGATAATCAAAATTATTACACGCGTTCAGCGTTATACAAATAAATTCATTGAGTATCAAACACAATGAACAAAAAAATAATATAATTCATTGAATCCAAACCCTTTTGGATATGTTATTTATATAGCATATGGGTAAAGTGAGATAAGCGTTAGTAATTTCATGGTCGGTTGCTACAAAACAATGCACGAAATCCCATCGTAGTGGTGTCTGTATCATTGTGCTGTGGCAATCATCATTTACATTCGATACGTAGCTGGGAGAGCATAAATATACAGGGAGATGGATTCTATATAAATAAATTGAGTAATTTACTTTATATTTCATTATGGTTCTAAAAGATAATAAATAATAAAACGCGTAACAGACAGCAATTTTCAACTTCGTTTGCATTTTCAACAGACTTTATAAAACAATGTTTCTTTAAGTACTAAAAAGCTAAACTCGCTGTACAATCTTTATCAACAAACAAATTAGGCATGTCATGCCTAATGGCATAGGCTGCGCGGGTGTGAAATCGTGCGTGCGGGGAAGTGACGTTCTTCAGTCGTGGGTATTTCATTCATCACTACACGCCCCCTGCCCCGCGCGCAACATCGGGAGTGTTACGAACGAAGTTGCCAAGCTATATATCTAATTGTAATTAATATTTTTTTTTCACTAATTTAGGAACACTTTCATTAAAATTATTATAAGTTGTAAAATAATAGCTATTTATTTATATCACAGAGTAAATGATTTATACCCTCATTTTAAATTTGTTTATAGTAAACATTGCACATTCAGGTTGACTTTATTAAAGGATAAGATTCTTAGCTGTGTATCAAACCCTTCGCTAAAAACTCTAGAAGTTTGATATTTAACAGTGATTTTCGAAGGGTAGTTGCGAAGCTAAGTGATCGATGACACGGTTTCTCATAATAAGCCGAGGAGGCGAGGAATGTAATAAAAAATTACTTATGCTTTATACTTGGACGATTGAGGGTCTGGACCCTTAATACCAGATACCTTCCAAAGCCACTACAGTCCAAAGCTCATAGTTGATTACCGTAATTAGCGATGATAGGAGCATAAAATGAAAAACAGTTCATAAAATTAGGCGTGTCTCGCTATTGAAGGTTCTTTTCCGAGTCTCAGAGTAGATTACTCTGCTTCGGCTTTCGGGCACCATCAGGCAATGCTTTTGCCCCCCGGTGACGCTGCTGAGGTCTCATTAAGGAGCCTAAGGCACTTACACGATCAGAAAAAAAAACAACTATACAAACAGTTGTCAGCTACTTAAAATTGCCACAAGGTGCATCAATTTCACGGCCTTTCTGAATGTTTGCATGCGTGCGCTACATTATACTCCAAACAAGAGTGAGCCGGTCATTTCCGTTGTCAAGGTGCGAAGACAAACTAACCTTTTGTGCGGTTTTTTTTTTACAAAAAGTGAGTGCTTTTTTTTACATAAAGTGATGAAAGTGAAGACAGACTCAGTGGAGTCGCTAAATTCGGATCACGGATCATGCACAATTTTGTTTTTAACTACTCTTGCTTTTTTCACTACTCTTGCTCAAAAACACTGTCATATTACCACTCCACAGCGGGGCTAATCAAGCATTTCAGCTCTAGGGGCTAAAGTAATTTTGTTTTTTTAATTCTTGTCTGTTACGAGTACTAGTCTACTATAACGTATACAAAACGGAGGAGGTTTTATTCGAAAATAGAATCATTATAGGTAAGGCCCTGATTGTTTTGAAAAATAAATAAAAAACTTTAAATTGGAATGAAATGTAGCGTTCTTGTCTGTGGAATGCGTTCATTTTTTGCGTTTATTTAATTTTTATTGAGTTTCGAATAGAGCGAGATTTGAAGACATGGGACATCCCTTTACCTTTGCCTTTTTCTCATGTGAAAAAAATAAAATTAAAAAGCGAGAATTTAAAAAATAATTGGCGTGAATAATACACACATGATTTTTTAGGAAATTAATTGTAAATCTGTGACCGTAACTTACATATTTTTCAACAATAATTGTTATTGTTGTCTTCATCTAGTGAGAATGGTGATCCTAATTTCGAGATGGATGAAATTTTCATCAAAGTCGAGACGCATTTACTTACATACCGTTAAGGTAAAGTGGAGAAAACAACAACGAATGGATTCACTTACGAAAGGAGTTTTTTAAACTATTATCTCCCACGTTTACCTCACATACTTATTAATCATCTTCACAGTAGTCGGATTTTATGTTACCGGGTAAAAGCATCTCCCTTAATATCCAAAATGGTAGATTTTTTACATTTAATTTTCAATTAAAATAAATCATTGAATATTGTAATAAGCTATTTTATTTTCTCGCAATCGTAGTGAAAAGCAGAGTGTAATACGTGGGGCTAAACCCATTATAAACTCGGTTTCTATTTAGGCGGCCCTCGCCTTACGTCTCGGGCCCTAAAAATACCTCGTATATAATGGGTCTTTTTAGCCCCTTGTATAACAATGTACATTTTTGTTTAAATAAAATTAACAAAATTATCCACATTTGTCCGCCTTAGTTTTGATGCGCTAGTGACCTATCTCTAGTATAGTAATAAAGTATAGTAATATATCATTGACCATACACAATAATTCCCCCAAAAAATAAGTAATTCATTTAGTCATCGGCGTTAGATAAAAATACACATTTATATTTGCAGTTAAGCAGAGCAAAAATGTTATATACATTGGTATAAAACTGTAACATTTGAATATTTCTATTTCATATTCTCGAAATACTGAAAGCACAAAAATGAAAATACGTTTTTGTATTGAATTTATTTTTAAATTTCGGCACAGAGCCGTTTTTATTGGAATTTTATCCGGGCTTAGAGAAATAGAACACAGACAGTACACAAAAAATACGAGCATTACCAATATTTTGCAATCTGTTTGAAACTTTATTTGCATATTAAATTGTTTTTCAAAACGTAGTCTGAAACAGAGCAAAATACCTAGGAAATCATTATTTTGGCTATTGAATAGAAGTAGGCTTTACTTCATTTTCACACACCGAAATTAGTTACAAACAGTGGCTTTAAATTAGTTCATCATCAACCCATATTCGGCTCACTGCTGAGCTCGAGTCTCCTCTCAGTATGAGAGTATTTAGGCCAATAGTCCACCACGCTGGCCCAATCCGGATCGGCAGACTTCACACACGCAGAGAATTAAGAAAATGCTCTGGTATGCCGGTTTCCTCACGATGTTTTTTCTTTCACTGTTTGAGACACGTGATATTTATTTTTTTTTAAATGCACACAACTGAAAAGTTGGAGGTGCATGCCTCGGACCGGATTCGAATCCACACCCTCCGGAATCGGAGGCAGAGGTCATATCCACTGGGCTATCACGGCTCAACTAAATAACTGATGAGGGTATATAAATAACATAAGTCAACTGTTTCTATCTGGCAACCCCACAGTTGCAGTGTGAACGTAGAAAACCTTAATTTTTCAATGAATTTGGGTATATTATATTAATTAGTGTACGATATTTTTTAATTAACCAATAAAAATGATTTAATAAATTAATCATAAAATAATAGTTCGGCCGCAATTTAAATAGCCAACCTATGTGCAATGTGTCAATGTAAATATTTTTTTTATCCCAAGTAACAGATGAGGGTATATATGCCGGATTTCATACTATATAATAGCAAATATATTTTGGCTTTGCTGCATGAAAATTAATCGAAGACAGGGAAAAAGTATTTGACAGTATTGATCTAGATTGATTGGTTAAGTTCAGATAAGACGACGTATAGAAGCCAATTAAATTAATGGGCAGGTCGGCGGCACGGCCACCTCTATCTGCTGAGCTTTTTTCATCTTAAGCAGTGCCAATCAAACGTCAGTCCTCAGCATTGAAGATTCGAGTGTGAGATTTCGACGGATTTAGAGTTAAAATACACGTAGTTCGGTGAATTTTGGTTATACACGTCCATTGTATGTTTGAATGGATCAATAATTGTAAAAGCAATACTTGAGTAAATTTTATTGCATGTAATTATGTAATCTGTAAATTAACATTGCACCTCGAAAGTAAATCTTAAACTTTAAATATAAGATTTGTAATTCCACAGTTTTAAACTTAATAAATAATAAACTATTTGACATAATTAAATTATTTGGCATAATTAAATAATCTACTATATAAAAATAAGTCGGGTTTTCCTTCCTGACGTTATAACTCCAGAAAGCACGAACCGATTTCCACGATTTTGCATTCGTTGGAAAGGTCTCGGGCTCCGTGAGGTTTATAGCAAAGAAAATTCAGGAAAAGGTAGGGGTAGGGTAGAGGTAGGGTAGGGGTAGGGTAGGGTAAGGTAGGGGTAGTTGAAAGTTTACATCGAGTTTCACGCGGACGAAGTCGCGGGAGTCCGCTAGTTTGATATAATTAAATAATTTGTCCCCCTCTCATTATGAGAGTGACTCGAGCTCAGCAGTGAGCCGATTATGGGTTGATAATGATGAAATAATTTGTCGTTCCATTTACAAAAATTTGCCCGATGCTGACCACGCTGGGCATGCGGGTTATTCAGCGCAGAGCCAGATTTCTTGCTGGATGCAGGCGGCTAAGGATCGTGATGTTTGGAAGTATAAAATGCCTATGTCCTGCAGTGGACGTCCATCGGCTGATATGATGATGATGGTGAAATAATTTGAGATAATTACATAATGTGACCGATTTAAATTACCTATTTCAAACTAACTGACGTCGCGCAGTTTTAGCGGCGTGGTTCCCGTTCCCGTAGGAATACGGTATTAATGCATAGCCTATATCCTTTCTCGATAAATGAGTTATCTAACATTGAAAGAATTTTCAAATCAGACCAGTACTTCCTGAGATTAGTGCGTTCAAACAAACGAACAAATATAATACTAATATTAATATTAAAAAGCTGAAGAGTAGCTTTATAATATTAGCATATAGTTCACCAATAAATTATATTACTGGCTGATGGGTTTTAAAGCTGATTAGATCATTGGGAAACCTCTGCAATATCCATACCCTAGTAACCATTACACATGTAATGGTCAACTAAACAATTAGCTAAGTTGCATTATAGTTATTCATAGACACTGTACAGTCTCGTACAAGGTCATGCCACCAGCACGCCTCATTGTTGCAACACTAGGAATTCCAGTCACACAAACGTTCCTATATCTTAAACTTGGCTTTATCATGCAAATGCCTTTGTTTATTTCGCGGTATGTTAGGCTGAACGCACATTGGCTTACATTATGTCTATTTAATGGCAAGTTGAAGATTGACTACAATTTCATAACTGACGAAGATGATGCAGCCTTAGATACTTGATAGCACAAACCAAAACGTACTTCACCCTGTAATCCTAAACCGTTTCTTGATTTGAATTAGAGATTACGTAGGTATATTAGAAAGAGGTACGTTTTTGGGACTAAGGTGTTAATAATGTAGTAGCAATGAAACATACCACCATCTCAATGTAAATTGAACGGAGTAACTCCTACTTATTTGTGCCGGCAACTAAGTTACAAGCAGTATCAAGCAAGTTGCAGGGAGCCGCTGGATGCTGGCGGCTCGAGACCGTTTTGCTTGGAGGTCCATGCAAGAGGTCTATGTCCAGAAGTGGACGTCCATCGGCTGATAATGATGATGATGATGAAGTTACAAAAGTAACATTGTAAGCCTGCCATTTACTCTACTTGCCTAAGGAAACTGATACGTCTAAAGTTATAGCTAACTAGCAGACACTCCGCGGTTTCACCAGCTCCCGTTCCCGTTTCTAGTTTTCGTTAGTCTTTCGTAGTTCCCGTTTCTGTGAGAATACGGGGATAAAATATAGTCTTTGACGCTCGCAAATAATGTAGCTTTCTATTGATAAAAGTATTTTCAAAGATTTACCCCTAAAACCTCACAAACTTTACCTCTTTATAAATTATAATAATAGTAGGTATAGATGGTAGGTAAAGGTATAGATAGGATAGGCGTTACTTCATAGAAACAACTGATTTAAGTGCATAGACAAATTTGTATGCAATATACAGAAAAATAAATGTGTAAATGCATAATTAAATTAACAATCTAACTAAATCTGATTTTGAAATACGTTACACTTCTTTTATAAACTATCATAACGACCCTCTTAGCAAGTCGCGAGTATAGCAAGTTTCCCTATAACAACAGGAAACTACCACAGGAACATGCGATACAAGTTTTTGTTCGAGTTAGCGCGAAAAGTTATGGTTCCGGAAAAATAAGTTACATAGCTTTTAGGATGCAGCGCACATCGTTAGGCCGCCGGTGATGGAATAAAAAAAAATACGTTTGATTAATAGAAATTCCCTGCCCACTAACAAACTGATCATTCCTATAGATTATATCAATAAAGCTTTTTATAGGGGCGTAATCAACGCTAACGAGCGGGGAAGATTAGACCGTACACTGTAAGAATAGTAGGATAGCCATCGTCTTATTATAGAAAACAGGACACTGGAGCCTGTATTTTCCAAAATAAGGAGGTATTTTGGAAAATACAGGCTTCAGTGTCCTGTTTATTCCTATAAGAATGAGAGTGAATAGTAAAAACAGTTAAGTTATGTGCAAAACGCATGCCCTATTTCGTTGTTGTGTGAAAATATCTTATAAGATTTGTAAAAGAATTACATAAATACTGAAAAAACACATTTCAAGAAACTGCGCCACCTAACATCCGTAGTCTAGTCATCTAGTCATACGACAGTACCTCTATGACATTAATTGTAGATGAGAATATCCTCTACATTTTTTGTCAAATAAAGTTTAATGTAAAACTCATAGTTTAAGAGAAAAATGCAATATAAAAATTTTCGAGTTTTTGAGCCACCCCAATTTGTCGATGTACTCAAGATAGTTGGGTTGTTGCACCCTACAGATGGTTAAAAAATCTCGAGTCATGTAATTATTTTAGTCATATTTAATAGATTTCCTGTACTATATGTAAATTTTGAATTCGTCTCGATCAGGTAAGATTGCAATCAAGTAAAAATGAAAAAAAAAAATTACTATAACATGTGCAATGGTAAATCTAAATCTAAATTCGCGAAGATCAACAATAGGTAAATATAAAACATATTAAATGCCAATTTGGTCATTAATTAGGTGGATAACGGCGGTGCTAATGATATAAGGATGATGAGGCATTCATTAGAAACTCTTTGACGGGCTCCGTGGCGCAGTGGTATGCGCGGTGGATTTACAAAACGGAGGTCCTGGGTTCGATTCCCGGCTGGGCAGATTGAGATTTTCTTAATTGGTCCAGGTCTGACTGGTGGGAGGCTTCGGCCGCGGTTAGTTAACACCCTACCGATAAAGACGTACCGCCAAGCGATTTAGAGTTCCGGTACGATGCCGTGTAGAAACTGAAAGGGGTGTAGATTTTCATCCTAACAAGTTAGCCCGCTTCCATCTTAGACTGCATCATCACTTACCATCAGGTGAATTTGTAGTCAAGGGCTAACTTGTAAAGAATAATAAAAAAAAATACTAGTAATAGACAAAAATTAAAAAAGAAAAACCTGCTTGTTTAGCCCCGCTGTGGAGTGTTAATATGACAGTGTTTTTGAGCAAGAGTAGTGAAAATACTATTACGTGTGCAATGGTAAATCTGAATCTTAATTCGCGAAGATCCACAATAGGTAAATATAAAACATATTAAATGCCAATTTGGTCATTAATTAGGTGAATAATGTCGGTGCTAATGATATTAGGATGATTAGGCAATAATTAGAAACTCTAAAATGAAAGAAAAGTTCTTATTTGCTTGCAAATGTTCCGGAGAAATGTACATGGGTGGTTCTAACGATATAGGCGATGTTGCCACACGCGGGTTCACACGGGTTCAACTGTGCTACGCCGGCCTTGGCCTCTGTGCCCGTACACAATAAAGATTATGAAATCTACGGGAAAGCGTAATTCGTACTGCTTAGGCAACTATGTTTAGCAAGATGTTGTTCTTATGAGTACTTACCTATTATATAGAAGTTTTCGTAAAATTTTGAGCGCACATGTGGTTTATAAGTTTGAGTAACACATAGGACACTTTTAATTATCTATACTGATATTATAAAGCTGAAGAGTTTGTTTCTTTGTTTGTTTGATTGAACGCGCTAATCTCTGGAACTACTGGTCCGATTTAAAAAATTATTTCAGTGTTAGATAGTCCATTTATCGAGGAAGACTATAGGCTATATATACTAGCCCTGTATTCCTACGGGAAAGGAAACCACGCGGGTAAAACCGCGCGGCGTCAGCTAGTGTATACATATTATTGAGGTACGTATACCTCATGCGCGCGGCTTTCGCCTTCGAATTATTCAACTGCAATAAAGTTTACTATCAGGTTAAGCACTATGAGTTGACGTAAACACAAATAAATATCAGAAAGTTGAACTGATAATTTCTCGGTTATTAAATAACAGAATAGGTAGGTACGACCAGTTTTGTATTGAGGTTTCAGGCATCTATATCAGACACTCAGGGCTGTGTCGAAATCCCTACTGCACTTTATCTTTTACAGATCCATCTCAAATAGTGAAAGTATATTCATTAGGACTACTATGATACTGCCAGACTAAGATAATACGACATAGGTAATACAGGAATACTTAATATTGAAACTCTACCACAATGTACTGATATTATCATGTTCTGAGGTACCTACATCATTTCATACATTTTGATACAATGTATGAATTAATAAATAATATATTTGCCGATTGACGATTTGGCTTCGTTTTCAATTTGCCATTACATTGTTGATAATATGAAATGTGTTCTCGCGCCGTAAAATAAGACACAAAAGCTAAAATGGTCGTTTTAATTTATGCAATCCGATGTCGATGGAATGATCTTGCCAACTTGGCAAACAGTGTCTATAGTATTTCTTAGTATTTTGACTTATTATTTTGTAAAATATATGAGAACCGTTGAAGTAGGATCTTTTTTGATGATAATCTTAGAACATTTTTGTTTTAGGACTTTTTTGTGGTATCAGTCTCTAGCTATTTACTTGTGAGTATTTTGAGGAGGTGTGATTTTTGTCACAAATTTAATTATTTATTTATATAATCCAATAACTCTAGGGTTATATTCTCTAAGGAAAATTTATCACAAATGTCTAAGGAACATGTGTGTTCTAAAATGAATAGTTTCGGAGTAAAAAGTATTATTTGTAAATAGATCTTAAATTGTGTCCCATATATCGCATACTTATATTATGACCTATCCAAACTTATTCATTGATAAATATCATGAAATAGCTTACTAGTGAAGTGCGGAGTGCCAGTTGCAATATCTCGTCGATATCGACAGTCTTACCACTACGATTACGTATTTAAATTGCATGGATATATTAAGGCGTGTGTTACATGGATAGGCGGAACTATTTGAATTACTTTGTATGAAAATATAAAAAAAAAAATTTAGTTAAGAAAAATAGTTATGCAGTTCGGCTACTATAAGTGGACTTGTCAACGCCTTGAAGTTATGGGAAATACTCCCAAGCATCCTGTATAAATGAGCCTCCCTTTCGTTTATTGGTGAAAATTGTATGAAAATCCGTTAAATAGGTCCTTTTTTTTCATTTAATTTCATGTAATTTCATTGAACTCAGACAACTGTAATGAGGAATTTGGTTTTCAATATATTATTTTTAGATATATTCTAATTTACTATTTCTAGAAATAATATATTGAAGGCATGCATATAAAGAAGGCATGGATATAAATCAAGCTAAAGATTTCACATACTTATTGTAAGCAAGCAATTACCGATGGCTCCCAATTCACTAGAAGTCGTTAAACTTGATACCGATTCATAAATGATTATATTACAGGAGTAGTACTCAAAGTCCTTTTTACACTTGATATTAATGTACAAGATCTCGCAATCGAATGGGTTTATAACGTATAGGTCCGTATAATGGGCAATAAACCGGTATATTGGCTTGGACGTAGATATTATCAAATTGCAGAAAATCTTGAGGAATTTATCTTCCTCTTTTCATCCTTATGATATATACGTTCCGGATCGTTGTACGAGATATATTTCGTATTAAATCTTTAGCAAAAATAACTGTCTTTAACACGTTCGCTGCAGTACGAGGTCAATTGACCTTGTATGTCTAGCGTGGTAAAGAGTTACGAGGTCGATGAACCTCGTAATACACTACATAAAGTTTTAGTATGACTACAAAGAACCTCGTACCCCGCACCAGAGGAAAATACAGGAAAATCAGTGCCGCAGCGAAAGTGTTAAAGGGTCAGTAATATTGCCAGTATCTCTAAGGTGTTTTATGGTTGCCAACCGTACTATAATATATTGTACTATATTTCGGGTCTGCGTACTATATACTGTTGAAGAAATACGCAAAAATACTGTTCAACACTGAAATCTAACGAACAAAATTTTCATTTTATATGAATATTACATTTTGACAAATGCATCTAGACTATCCGAACTTGTTTAACTTATGGAGTTCCAAACAAAAACAAAAAAAAAATAGCTTTTAGTTTTCAAAATTTTAAAATTAAATGTATTTCAGAAATAAATATTGTTTATAATATGTTTATATTTTATTTAAACGTACTATATTTTTTATAGCTAAATGTGGAAAATACTATATTTTATGGTTTTGTTGGCAATCCTAGGTGTATGAATCTGAGGGCGAAGTGGATTCTTTATTGTGATGATATCACTACTTCCATGTATTATTGCCTCTCATTGACCATCTTTATTGGAGGAATTGGCTTGTTTAGTATGAACTAGCAATGAGCTGCGTTTACTGCCGCATAAATAAACAAAATTGCACATTCACCAATAAAAGTAAATCAAGTTGTAAATCGCAAACGTAATTCGTTTGGAAATAACGAGGAGTATTAGTGCATGGTCAAAGTCAAAACCCATTTATTTCAATTAGGTTTAGTTTATCAGAATTTTTGAAACGTCAGGTTATGAGATAATAGTGATATAATTTAATTTTATAGTTGAAAACTGAAAATTTGAGTCACTAGGGCTTCAAACGTGCCTTGTATAAATTCATATAAGCATTCAAAATACTATGTTGGTTTAATGACATATAATTAAAAATTTTGAAAAAGCCCCGAAGCTCATGAACAATCGGATTTCCATGTCCCAATTTTCTCACCACCAATTTTCTCATCAAACGAAACAAAGAACACTCTCGATCAAGTCATCAATATTCTCTTTCAGTGCGCTTTCATTTGAGGTCGCACTCGAGTATATTTGCATAGATTCGGTTGTTCTTTCCCATTCTCACCCCCCCACAACTTTTAAACATATTTAAGAACACTCGCACGTAAGTCACCTTTAACACGTTCGCTGCGGCACGAGGTCAATTGACCACGCACCACACCACATAAAGTTCTAGTATGAGGTCAAAAAATCTCGTACCGCACCAGAGAAAAGTACAGAAAAAACAGTGGCGCAGCAAACATGTTAATACACAATTTAGTTTATTTTTAACTAAATTGTGTGTGCCACAAGTGCCACAGACAGACAGACAGACAGATAGATATGTCAAACTTATAACTTCCCTCTTATTGCGTCGGGGGTTAAAAATGAAAATATGATCTTGTGGAGCTGCTCATTCAGAGTGATTATAAAAACGAAATACAGTTTTAGAGAAAAATATACACACAAATCTTGGTCGCCCAGTTACTGCATTTTTAAATATCACCGCGCGTGCCATAATCTATACCGTAGACTCGATTAGCATTCATTGTCAACCACTGACGATCAAGTAATTTCACATGCCAGCATGAGATTACTTGATCGTCAGTGGCTGACACGAAGGTCATCTCCATTGGTCACGAATGTTACGCAATGAAAAGAAGGTATTAATTGCACTATGTTCATGACCTGTCCATTGAGATACAAAATAATTCAGACTTCGAGCATTAAGATTTTATTAAGTACCCTAAAGGTACGCATGATTGACAGATATAAAAAGGTTGAAGAAATTTTAATTAAGAAGCCACCTAGGTTGTTATCTCCGATGTTATAATTAACTGGGACCGACTCTGTAACGAGGTCGCCTTGCTTGAGAGTTGTGAAAGTATGTTTTTATCGATCTATCTATTGATGCATCAATCATACATAGTTATCAGTCATCACATCAGATTGTAAATGGCTTGGTAATTAATTAGTATCTAGCATTCCAACCCCCATCCATCGGCTCTTCGAACTATGTGGCCTGCCCATTGCCACTTCAGCATCGCGACTCACTGAGCTATGTGAGTGACTTTGGTTCGTCAGTGGATCACCTCATTTCTGATTCGATCACGAGCGGTTTTATATTAACCCGCTAAAGTCTAGTCAGTACAAGTATCAGTTCTATTGTACTTTATCATCCTCATGATCATGATCCACAATAAAACATAGTTTATGTTGTAATGGCTTGTAACTTTTGTCTACGATTATTACGATATATATGATTTGATTGATTGATTGATTGATTCCTCAAGTACAAAAAGTTCTTTTTTTAATCAATTAATTTTAGATTTAAGCACTTCTAAACAAAAACTCGTCAAACGCGTCAATTTAATACATTAGTGTAGCATTTTTAATGTTTATAATAATTATTTTTTTATAATTTACAGAAGAAAGTGGAATTTTTTGATGACAAAGATAATTTGCGCATCTCTGCGGTAGCAATTTGGTCATAAAAAAAGTTGAAAATAAAATAATTGAAATTTCCTGTTCTTGTGACTTTCAATAAAAGTCTTATTTTTAGTGCATTTTAAAATATTACCGTCCCGGTGCAACCCACGCTGTGCTGCGAACGTTTTGTAAAGAATTAAATTAGAATTCTTTGATCGTTGCATTCTAAATGGCCTGTAAGAATGTACTGTTTGCTGTCATTGTATAGTTATGATCAAAGGATTAAAGTAACTGTGTGACATTTAGCGGTAATTCTTCAATGTTTGGTGTTGGAAGCAAATGTTGAATGCTTAGTCTAAGAGCCCGTAAACCCCAGACCTTTGTCAATTTAAAAAAGCTGAAAGTTTGTCAGCTCATGTTCCTATCATAAGTACGTATGGTGGTGGCTTTGGGAGGTAGCAGGTTTTAAGCATCCAGACACTCAACCATTTAAGTATAAAGTTTAATTTTTTTTAATGTTTTCCTCGGCATAATATAAGAAGTTATATTCCTAGTCGCTAGTCACTTAGCTTCATGGCAACCCTTCGAAAAACACTATTTAATTTGAAAGTGAATGGGGATATCATTTGTTGTATTATGCCGATAGTTAGGGTCTGAATCCTTGAAGCCTGCTACCTCCCAAAGGTACGGTACTCATCTATGGAAAGAGCATGAGCTGACAAACTTTCAGCTTTTATAAAATAGCGAAGGTCTGGCTTGCGCTGGCTCTCCGTCTATAAGGTTAAATAAAAAAATTAAAGGATTGGCAACGCATTAGCAGCACTTCTAATAGTGCTGCAAAAGTTCAGATAACATCAAGTGAGCCATTTGCTATTATAGCGATAAAATTACTACACGTAAATTAAAAAAAAATAGAAGTTTACAAACTAGACAAGCAGATGACCGAGACCGAAAAAAACATGCTTTCATAGAAAATTAACTCATCCATTCCAACCTCCTCCGGCTAACTTTAGTACTCCAACTTTAAAGTAGCTTATATCATCATCATCATCATATCAGCCATCGGCTTTTCGAACTATGTGCCCCACCCATTGCCACTTCAGCTTCAGAACTCGATGAGCTATGTCGCTGACTTTGGTTTATGCGGATCTCTTCATTTCTGATTCGATCACGCAGAGATACTCCCAACATAGCTCGTTCCATCACCCGCTGTGTGACTCTGAGCTTATATCACTCCTCAAGATTAATTTACCTACTGTAAGAACACAATAATTATTCCACACACATAAAGCAATCAAAGAAATAAACCTAAGCAAAATCTATGCATCCGGTGCTATAGAATCTTATGTATTACTTTTTGTAGAGTTTTTAAACCGAAGTTCTTGGCCGACTGAAGTATAGATAATGTAGAATAAGATAATATCAGTGTTTTATTTGGCGGAGAGCTTGGCGGCCGGTGTCATGAAATAAATCTTAACGAGGAATTAATGAGGGACGCCGCAACACGATGCTTTTAGTGGGGTGGCGAATATTTCGAGACAAGTTGTTCTTAATTGGTTCCCGGAAAACTGGTTTTATCTTTGCGGATTAGGTATACGAGCTATCGTTGGTTTTGGTGAATTAAGGATGTTTTTGTTTGACTTATTGGAGACTAGCCGACGCATCGTGGTTTTACTCGCGTAGTTCCCGTTCCTGTGAGAATACCTAGGGATAAAATAGCCTATGACACTTACAAATAACGTGGATTTGTACTGGTAAAAGATTTTTCAGTTAAGTAGATCCATACAATCTCATAAACTTTACATAAGTAAAAGATTATCATCGAAATCTCGAAAACCGCTTGACGTACCAAGTAAAAATTTGGCAGGGAGGTAGTTTATAGTTAATAGAAGGCCGCTAAGAACTTATTTTATAAAAGGTTCAGATTAAGGAGATGTTTAAGGGCGGACGAAATCGCGGGCGTCCGTTAGTATTAGTAAAGAAGTATTACTGTATTTCAGTAGTAATGTACGTATATTAATGAGCTAGTATATGCCGCGGGGTTTCACCCTCGTGGTTATGTAGGAATACAGGGATAAAATATAGCCTATAGCCTTCCTCAATAAAACTGAAAGAATTTTTCAAATCGGATCAGTAGTTCCTGAAATTAGCGCGTTCAATGAAACAAACAAACAAACTCTTCAGCTTTATAATATTAGTATAGTTTTAGCAGACTCTGATTCACAACATTTGTCAGGACAACTTAATTAACAAATCAAACTGTAACCAAAATAAGACCCTACAATGTCAGAGACTGACCTTGATTGAAGTCACGCACTTGTGAACGATGTGTGTAGGGCTAAAGGCGCCTTTGACAGATATCTAACACTCCCCTTTTCCACTCAAGTCACTCTCCCCGCCTGTCAAAAGTAACCCATAAAGAATTACACAACAAGAGTTGTGGACGCCTCGAACGCCACGAGCACACCGTCCGTATCGCAAGTCGTTAAAACGCGGCGATAACAATAGATAGATTATAGAAATACTCTTCTATAATTGAACCAAGATTCATATTTCAAACCTACATTGAATTTAATTCCTCTATAATTGGAGCAGGAATATTTCGATCATTATGAATGTGCTGCCTCTATATACTGAACACTGTATTGTATTTACAATCCACATAGTCATTGTTTTCATAGATTCATTAGCGCAGAGTTGCTAACAATCCGCCTCCCACGTTGCGGTCAATTTGAATTCAAGTGCCGCGTTGGAATATTTCCATTTCCATTTTCATTTCGCTTAGCAACAAAACTTCACACTAAATTCGTTTTGGCCTTGCTTCAATGCTCAAATATTAATTTACTAAATATAAGGTTTACCAGCGAATGCTGCAAATATCATTTAGGGATCGCACTTTCTATACTTCTGTGCTGTAAGAATGAGAAGTCAATAGAAGTTCTGCAGCACGTTCAAGAAATTTGCTATCGATAGATCACGCGATCAAGGTGTCGATCGGATTTTGACGACCTCTGTGGCGCAGTGGTATGCGCGGTGGATTTACAAGACGGAGGTCCTGGGTTCGATCCCCGGCTGGGATGATTGAGATTTTTTTAATTGGTCCATGTCTGGCTGGTGGGAGGCTTCGGCCGTGGCTAGTTACCACCCGCCACAAAGACGTACCGCCAAGCGATTTAGCGTTCCGGTACGATGTCGTGTAGAAAAAGAAAAGGGGTGTGGATTTTCATTCTCCTCCTAACAAGTTAGCCCGCTACCATCTTAGACTGCATCATCACTTACCAGAGATTGTAGTCAAGGGCTAACTTGTAAAGAGTAAAAAAAAAAGGATCTGTCATTCCCATACATTTTATTAGATTTCGAAGCGTTAGCGTTTGTAGAAAGAGAATCGACGTGCCACCGTACACACTACTGCATATAGACTTTATATATACCATCATATAGCGTAGCGACGCGTCGCTACAGCATGCGTCGCCACGAAAGAAATCGGTTTTACGTGCGGCTATAGATGTTTTACATCAAAAGAAGTCTGTCTAGCCATCGCAGGCCGGTCCCGTATTATGACTCGAGGAGGTCGAGCATTGCTTGCGTAGCTCAGTGATAGAGAAAGCACTTAAACACTCAACAAAATAAATGTAGTGTAATGCAATGCACAACGGGGCGTACAGACTGTGCAGGAAATGCTCTTCAGATAACATGAACTTGTATTTATAGAGGTTACAAACAACCCTTAGTTGATATTTTTATTGTCCTTAAATTATTTTGACCTAAAATATTTTGATATCTGTAGTGTAAAAAATTCAAGTTTGCCGTTTGTAGCGTTGAAGGAAAACAATCGCGAGTAAACCTGCACACAGGAGGTTTTTCTTAATCTTCTGCGTGTGTGAAGTCTGCCAATCCGCATTGGGCCAACGCGGTTTGGCATGACCCCTCTTATTCTGAGAGCTCAGACTCAGACTCAGACTCGAGCTCAGCAGTGAGCCGAATATGGGTTGATAATGATGATAAATGATGTAGGGGTAGCCTCTGGATCTACTAAACCGTTTTTGATAAAATATTTCCCATGTGTTAATTCAGATTATTAACGAGCCGACGCCCTGCGGACACTCGTAAATAACGTAGATTTCTAGGGGTTAAAAAAATTCTAAATCGGTTTAGTAGATCCAGAGATTACTCCTAGAACACCACAAACTTTACCTCCACAATATTAGTCTAGAGTGTTTGACGAAGTCCCCGTACAAAATTATAAGCTTTTAACTATTTTATTTTTTTCGGCTGTTCTTTTGGATTTTCCCAATAAAACAAAACAATTTATCAAGCAGTTTCAGTAAGACTAACGAAGACAAATAATATTAATCGATACTAATATTATAAAGAGGAAAGATTTGATGTTTGTTTTGAATAGGCTTTGGCACTACTGAACCGATTTGAAAAATTATTTCACTGTTGAGAAGCTACACTATCCCTGTATTCCTACGGGAACGGGAACCACTCGGGTGAATCCGCGCGGCGTCTGCTATTGTACTTATATAAGTATATATATATGTAGATTAACAGTTATTTACGTAATGATAGTATCATAAAGCTTACGTCTAATGCATTTATTTTCAGTACAAATTATAAGCACTGTGTTATCTCGGCACATCACGCTACTTAGTTCATTGCCCTCATTATCGGGTTTGGCACGATAGCTACACGGAAAAAACCTTTAACGAAGATAAACGACCAGCCAAATTAATATGAGCTGTAATACCGAACGCTTTTTTGGCAAGCGAGGTTCTTTAACGTCATAACTTCACAGATTTGTTTTTGGTTAGGAATGCGATAATATAAGATACGTCCTTGGCTGCGCAGTGTCACTCAGGTCGAGAGAGGTTAGTCAATATTTGGTTACCTACCGAATTGAATTTGTTTGTTTGTGGTTAACATAGAGCTACGTCACAGTAAAAATTGATATATTAACCTCGCGCGGTGTTCTCAATATCTTTAGAGGTAGTCAAAATTGGAAAAAAAATATAGTAGTAGTAGTCACTCATTGCAGTGATTACTGGTGTCAGTATATATACTTACTTAAACAATACACATCACTATCTAGCTCCAAAGTAAGCATACAGAGCTTGTGTTATGGGTGCTAAGATAGTTGATATTATAATATTAATATATAATTATAAACTACATATAAATACTTATATAATGTATAAATACACACAGACACTGGAAAACACCCATGCTCATCACACAAATATTTACCAGTTGTGGGAATCGAACCCACGGCCGCGGATGCAGAAAGCAGGGTCACTACCCACTGCGCCACGCGGCCGTCAATACATACTAACACCACGATTTTGATCGAAATGAAACGTTGCTTCTGAAATTACAGGCAAATGTTAAGGCTTACTTGTGATTTCGAATTCCTCACTGTGAGGTGCTTAAATCAAATCAAAAATCATTTATTTCAAGTAGGCTCACTTTTGACACGTCAGTTGGCTATTTGTAAAGATTATACCCCGGTTTAGAAGGCTTCTGCTGAGAAGAAACCGGCTGTTTTTTCTTTTTAAAAAAAATCATACAGTATTATAATTTACAATTGATGACAACAAAAGAAAATCCGCATAATAAAACCTGGGACGCCCTGCATGCTTTTGATTACAGGATTTAGTACTTCTTTTTCTCATTAGCTACTGAAACTTTCTTAATTCGTAGGAGTTATACAATCTCGTTCTTTTAAATACGCAAAAATTTGTACTTTAAAAAAGTCTTAAAGTCAAGTCAGTCTAGCCAAGAAGAAGAAGAAAGAAAATAAACGGTATCTTTAAAACCACGGAACAATGTCTTATTCAAAAATTTACTAGAAAGACGACAGACGTCCTTTATGATTCTTTAATACAACATCTGATAGCCATTTTGGGTTAATGGCATTGCTTGTTAAAAATAATTTGAAGGTTATCATGATTTACATGAAGCTTACTTGGTCAAGGCTACAGAGTTTTTCGACTCTTATATCGTACCGAAGTAGTAATATTACGTGAATGATTGTTTAAGATATTCTAAGTATTTTATTTGTCAAAAATCTATAGACAAAATGTTTAGATAAAAGGACAAAACTGAGCCCGTAGCCATATGGCACGTCGATTCTCTTTCTACAAACGTTAACGCTTCAAAACTAACAAAATGTTTGGGAATGACAGATCCGATCGACAACTTGATCACGTGACCTATCGATAGCAAATTTCAATCCCATATTTTTTTTTAATTGGCTACAGGCCCTGTACTGTTACACATACTTGTACAATTTTTCAAAAAAGCGAGGTTTGTAATGCTCTTGTACCTCAAAAATAATACAATATTTATTTATCCATATTCCATCTCTATGCTATGATAATTTTCCTAAGAGAGCGTGAAAATATATTTTGAAACTCATCATTAACAACCCATATTCGGCTCACTGTTGAGCATGAGTCTGCGCTCAGATGGCCCAATGCGGATTAGCAGACTTCTCACACGTAGAGAATTAAGAAAATTCTCAGGTATGCAGAGGTCTCACACGTAGAGACTTAAGAAAATTCTCAGGTATGCAGATCTCACGATGTTTTTCTTTCACCTTTTGTGACACGGGGTATTGCACATAACTGAAAAGTTATGATTATTCCTATCTACGCCTTCTGAATCGATGGCAGTGGTCATATACACTGTGCTATCACGTATGTTTAACTTAATATTTATTTTCATAATTTGAAACTAATGTATATATCTGAAATAAAATATTCAATTGAGAAGATAAGGTTTAGCAATGTGTGTATCCTTGTTTAATAGCAATATGGCTATACATACAACTTCCGCCGTTGATGGCTGGAGGCTTTTAGGAAATGCTCTTTGCAAACAGTATGTGGGCTAAAGTGGGAAGCACCCTACTGTTTAACGCAGAACGAATCTACTATGTGGGTATGTTTCAACATCTTTACTCGTTCACTTTTACTTGTTAAGATTAGTTAATAAGTAGGTATGTCTTTTTGACATATTTTTTACTTATTTGACGGCCTCCGTGACGCAGTGGCATGCGCGGAGGTCTTGGATTCGATCCCCAGCTGGGCCGATTGAGGTTTTCCTAATTGGTCCAGGTCTGGCTGGTGGGAGGCTTCGGCCGTGGTTACTATCGTACCGGAAAAATCGCAGCGCCAAGTAATTTAGCGTTCCGGTACGATGTCGTGTAGAAACCGAAAGGGGTGTGGATCATCCTCTTTCTAACAAGTTAGCTCGCTTCCATCTTAGATTGCATCGTCACTTACCATCAGGTGATATTGTAGTAAAACAAAAACTAAATAAAATACTAGCAGTGCCCTGCAATTTAATCTGAGTTGATCCCGTTTCTAATTGGTTTACACTAAAAAGGCTTACGCTTGCTTAGAAGATGTCTATTCACTCTTGTCTTGAAAGTGAAATCATACGTGTCACGAAACACTGACGGCGGAAAGCTATTCCTCTTAGATGTTCTAATTAGAAACGTCGATGCGAAATGTAACATTCCAGTCGATTAGATGTCAACAACAAAAGGAGTTTCGACGTTCTATTGTAGTTTGGAGATGGAGGAACTAAATTATAAGCTTCCTTCCCCTGCATTCTGTAAGTTACAGAGCTGTGACGTCATTCGTTTCCATGGCAACTTCTTTAGTGAAATCACACACATTTTAATTGTGACATCTATACTGATATTATAAAGCTGAAGAGTTTGTTTGAACGCGCTAATCTCAGGAACTACTGGTCCGATTTAAAGTGTTAGATAGCCCATTTATCGAGGAAGGCTATAGGCTATGTATTATTCCCATATTCCTACGGGAACGGGCACCACGCGAGTGAAACCACGCGGCGTCAGCTAGTTATAACATAAACATTAAGTTCAAATTCTAACAATACGTGTTCGGGCAAAAGTTCGAAGAGGAGTGTAAAATAAGGGAATTCCACCCCTGAGCACTGAGCACTCCAAAAAAATCCTGTAATGGCAGATGTAAATTGATCCGATCGTACGTGACGCATCGCATCGTTCGTTACGATCCATGTGGATCAGTGGACGCACTTATATGACTTTCTATACAAAGAATACTAAAATCCATTTGATGCGATGCGTAAAAATCCGATATCACACCGAGTTCTCAAGTTAGATAATAAGTTCTAAAAATAACCGAATCACAATATTAGGGATTCTGGATAATAATGCAGTAGGTACTTTAAATTACTTTTTCCTTTACAGTATGATAATGTTTTTACGAGTAGTGTATAAAAATGTGTATAAACATTTAGCAGCGATAACATTTTTTTGTTTAATATTTTTTATGCTGTGTAACATGAAGCCATGTAGATTTATTAATTGTCAGATTGCGTGTTCATTCCTTCTAATGGATTTTAAAGCCTGTTCAACGAACTTTATTTTGTAACGAGATTGGACAAATATACCTATTACGAAAATTATACAGGGTGCTGGGGATTATTTACCATAACTTCAAGGTGTCTAGTCCTTAGCCGAATTTAGGAGTACTTTGTATATTTTAATCTTTTAATGAAGCCGTGATAGCCCAGTGGATATGACCTCTGCCTCTGATTCCGGAGGGTGTTGGTTCGAATCCGGTCTGGAGATGCACCTCCTATTTTTCAGTTGTGTGCATTTTAAGAAATTAAATATCATGTGTTTCAAACGGTGAAGGAAAACATTGTGAGGAAACCTGCATACCAGAGAATTTTCTTAATTATCTACGTGTGTGAAGTCTGCCAATCCGCATTGGGTCATCGTGGTTGATTACTGGCCTAACCCCTCTTATTTTGAGAGGAGACTCAAGCTCAGCAGTGAGCCGAATATGTATATTTTAATACAAAGTAATTCAAATTTCCGTCTGTCCATGTAACACACGCTATTATCTATCCTTGTATTTAAAAATTATAATAATTTGGCTACGTCATAATTTTAATGATGCTTGTATGGGACACATTTTAAAATATATTTACAAAAAGAAATTTTTTTTACTCCAAAAATTTTATTTTTTAATAAATTTAAAGTTATAGGAAATACTCCCCAGCACCCTGTATAGATTTGACGGCCTCTGTGGCGCAGTGGATTTACAAGACGAAGGTCCTGGGTTCGATCACCGGCTGGGCCGATTGAGTTTTTCTTAATTGGTCCAGGTTTGGCTGGTGGGTGGCTAGTTACCACCCGTCCAACAAAGACGTACCGCCAAGCGATTTAGCGCTCCGGTACGATGTCGTGCAGAAACCGCTTCCACCTTAGATAGCATCATCACTTACCCTCAGGTGAGATTGTAGTCAAGGTATAACTTGTAAAAAAAAAAAAAATGTGAAAATTTTTGTTTTTATTTTCTAAAATATTTAAGATTTGGCTAAACAACATGGAAATGAATGAGTATTTATTCTATTCAATGAAAATATCAACTACGTAGCGGTTTATTCCAGTAGCTCGTTTCTTTGTTTGTTGATTTTCTTTGAACTCATGAAAGAAATCATATTGCGAGGAATGAAAGGGAATATTTACTTTTCGAATAAACAGCGGTATTTTTTTTACATTCATTTATTTGGTATTGTATTGTAAAATGGCTTCGAGAAAAGTTCAAAGAGAACGTTATAAAAAATTGAAATATGGGTTGCGTGTAATAAGTACCTATAGCGTGGCAACTTCGTTAGTAACACTCCCGACGATCCGCGCGGGCCGGGGGGCGTATAGCGATTAATGAAAGACCCACGACTGATGTACCTCACTTTCCTGCACGCACGATTTCACACCCGCGCAGTCTTTCCCCCCGTCGCCCGCAGCGAAACTGCCACATTATATATCTAAGTACTTACCTGCGAAGGTTATAAAAAGGTTAAATATAATTTGTATGTATAAACTTTGTATTTGTAGCGTCATTGACAAGATATCAACTGTAAAACTGTATCAATAAAATCAACTGTACATAAAGTATCCTTAGGTACCTACTTCTAATATTTTTTTAATATTCATAATCAAAGATTTTAGACTAATAGATAAATCACTAGCGCGTTGAAATTGGGGCGAACAAAGGTGGCTAATTGTCTTAATTTCATTAGTCGCACAATAAAAACCGAAAGTAATTTAAACAAATAACACCTAAATATCGTCTGCAATGTCGAGTTGTGTGTCCAAGAAGTATTAAAACTGTATAACTATTTACATTAATATATAATGTTTAAGTAAACACAAAATTGTGCATGTGTGCGCTCAGTAAAAGTAGCTAAATTCGGATCACATCGAACAAGCTGCATCGATGTTTTTTTTTTAGAGTCAACCTCTGGTTCGTGTTTACAGAAACCTTTCGCACTAATACGCGCTTGTCCCTACAAAGAGACCATGCCCAGCTGTGGACATCCATTGGCAAGAGTATTAGCGATATTTTTTAATTAAACCATTCAATGGTTCATATGGATTCTGTTAGGAGTGGCTACGGCTACATAGTCCAACGGTCAGAATCGCACCCATTACCTCGGTGACCATGATCCATAATGAATGTTTTGAGTCTGATCCTGAATGATATGACGTGAAGAAATAAAAAAAAAGTGATGCTGGTGATGACGGTGGTGATGAGATAGATGAAACACTCACCTATTTTACCATTGGGGCTATAGGGGCCGTAGCTTCCCGAGGAGAGCGGCGAGGAGTACCCGTTGGGCTGCGGCGGCGCGGCGGCTGGCGACGGTGACCCCCCGCCCGCCATCCAGTCGCGCACGTGCCCGTTGGGGTGCCCGTTGTGGCTGACCCCCGGCTCGGCCTTCACCTGGCCCGGGATGCCCCGGTACGCCACCTCGTGTTTCAAGTCCATGCCGCTGCTACCGCATGCTGTCGCGCCGCCCCCGCCGTTCGCGCTCCACACTTCTGCGGACAAAACAGAAACACTTTTAAGTATTGTATGCCACGTGAGAGCCGTGATAGCCTAGTAAATATAATAGACTACAAGCCCTTGAACAAAAATTACCTCTCTATTTATCTCTATTTAAAAAAGCAGGAAGGAGGTTCTTAATTCAACGCGTACGTCTTTTTTGTCTTTTGGTAATTCAAATTAAGTTACTGGCACAAAACATTACACAGCGTTGAAACAAAACGGCATATCTAATAACAAGAGCGTAAAAGATAATGTTAATTTAATAGATAAGTAAACTAATAAGATTATTTTTTGCTTACTTTGTATTAAAATTTACAGAATTTGCTTCAGCTTCTACACATTTATTATACATTCAAATTAAAATTAAAATAGCTTTATTTGGAGTAGATAGGTTCTATAAAAGCCCTTCTGAATAATCAAGTCTGTCATATTAAGAATGGAGGCAGGATTATATCGGGAAGAGTCTCAACTCGACAGTGGCTTTTAGGTGTATAGATAGAATTTTAAACGGAATAGCTAGTTACTTAGTTACACTACGCTCGTATACGTCAAAATTTTCTTATTTCCTAAAATGAAAACCGTATATTACAACCTGATCTCGTGAAATAACTCATATCAAAGTAAATTAACAGCCGGTCTCAGGTAAAGGTTGATTAGTGGATAACATGAACCGAAGGACGCTGGCTCATACACGGCTAGTTAATTAAAGTGTGCCTTGAAATCGTGATAGCCAAATTATAAGCTCTAGTTAGTTACAATCTAGCGTCTTAGGGTGTAACCTTTTACGACCTTTCCTTGGCACAAGCGTTGAACCGACGGCGATATTGCATGATATATCGTGGATTTGGATACCCTTGGGGGTAAAATTGATTCGTTAAACTATGAATACGACAAAAAATTAAATAAGTATAGTGGAAAATCATTACGTATAATAGAGCAACAGGTCGCTGATCATGCCAGAAGCACGTCCTGAAACTCTCTGCTCTAAGTCAGTTAGCCCGCTTCCATCTTAGACTGCATCATCACTTACCATCAGGTGAGATTGCAGTCAGTGTAAGCTACAGTCAATACAGCCGCTAGTGTATTAACAAAAGATTCAAAACGATTTCAAGTTTTAAGAAAAATAAAGTGTTAAAATTAAATATTATTATAATTGGCGAAATTTGGTTATTTTTTACATTGCTTATTCCCTAATTTTTGTCACTAATGGCCGTCCCTAACATCTAGCCGCTCTACGCCTGGGCCTTCTGGGCTGTAGCGTAAATCCTCAACTGAGGAAGCATCAGATCAAAACACAGCAATGCTGTTCAACTGAACAATAACATGGTGGTTATAATCTCTAGACGAGCTCTATCAATATGAAGTCGGTTAAAACACTAAAGTAATTTTCAAAATAATGTTTTTTAAATTAAAACTCGGCTATTTTATTTCATCCTTCAAATAATAATCAAGAATTTAATAGTCATACCGATCAAACTTTTATTATTGTTATACATATCATTGTTCATAAGGTCATATATTACGACCTTGGATATTTTTTTTTTTGAATAAACAACAACAAAGTACACTTTGTCACGAAGTAGGTTAACTCGTCTACAGTTGATCGTGATAACGAGAAATCTCGAATCTCCATTGCTTGGTGAGTCGCGCTTGTAAAGACATAAAATAAAATGCATGTGGCACTTTTCCTTTACTCGTTTAGTTACTTTATTATATGACCGTTTGTTAGGGTTATAAATTTTTACTGTACAGACCTATGCAGGCACGATTCAATCCCTACAGAGCTCTAAAATAAAATGTATTGGTCCAGGTTTAGCTGGTGAGAGGCTTCAGCCGTGACTAGTTACCACCTTACCGGCAAAGACGTACGAAGAAGAAGCCAAAGGACGTGTCGGTACGATGTCGTGTACAAACCGAAAGGGGTGTGGATTTTCTTCCTACGCATAACAAGTTAGCCCGCTTTCATCTTAGATTGCATCATCACTTACCATCAGGTGAGGTTGCAGTCAAAGGCTAACTTGTAAATAATAAAAAAAAGAATACTTATGTATATTATTGTACAGCTCAATTAAAAATAGGTTAAAAAATTATCTATATTTAAGGCCTACCTGTATATTTAAATTCCTTAATTACTTAATTTTTTATAGGTACAAGTAGTAGAGAAAAGGATAATAACACGTACGGCTACCGACTACAAAGAAGTTCGAGAAGGATAGGATCAGATTTTTTTAAATATCAGACAATATAGAAATTTAATGTCAAAGAAATTTAAAATTCTGTACTTGTTAATTAGATAATTACAAGCAGGCAAATGTATTATAGTAAAGATTTATAATTTTAGACATCTGGAAGTTATTATTAGATAAACGAGAATAAAATGTTTGTATTATATTACAAACTTTTCAAACGAACTCAAAAAAAAAGGGGAGGTTCTCCAATTCGACGCGTATGTTTGTTTTTTTTAATGTTTGTTACCTCATAACTTCGTTATTTATTAACCAATTTTGAAAATACTTTTTTGTTTAAAAGAACATACTTCCAGATTAGTCCCATTTCATTTTCATTAAATTCGGTTTAGTAATTTTGTGTTAAAATCAAAATAACTGAAATACATCTTTGAAGTCGGTTCCATTTTTAGTTAAATGATTATTTTATACCTACCTACCTTACCTTACCTGTGTAGTTACTAAAATTGTACGAAACAGTTGATGTAAATGTAATCGGGTTGCATGTGCATTCGAGCGCTAGATATGCATGTTTATATTGTTTTATGAGGAAAACTAAACTGTGTCTTAAACATTTTACGACAGAATATAAAATATAAATTGTGTATTGCACAAAACACGCACGAGAATATGAACCCGACGCATAAACTACGAGTAAATGGCGGTTTTCCGCTCACAACGCATTAAACTAGTTAAATAATCCTACTTGTAATAGGTTATTTAAGGTATTTTATTGAGAAGAATACAATAAGGAATAAGAAGAAGTAAGAAGGAACAAGAAGAAGACAATGGAATGGTGTCAAGAATACTAGCTGCATTTCTGCGCTGGACAGCCAGGCTGATCCTTTGCGCAAAAATGAGCCAGTCCTTCACCAGTCGAGGCACCTCATCATTGTCATCATTAACAGCTGACGGAAGTCCACTGCTGGACATAAGCCTCTTGCATAGACTTCCAAACAAATCGGTCTCGAGCCGCCAGCATCCAGCGGCTCCCTCCAACCCGCTTGATGTCCTCGGTCCACCTAGTGGGGGGTCGACCAACACTGTGTCGACGTGTCGACAACAACTTTCCGGTGCGGGGCACCTAGCCGCGGTGAAATGATTCAGAGAATTGTTTTTGGCACTGCGATCCCACGGCCCAAGGATTTCCACGGCAAAAGGAACAAATATGTAACTATCAGTCAGAGAGGCATACTTGAGCCAGTTACCGCTTTCAGCATGTTCTGCTGCAGCTCCCGGTCTTTATTCTGTCTTGTAATAGTTGTTTAATCCACAATTTTATTTTCTAAATATGAAGGATGATTTATTATAAAAATATATAAGTATTTTGGGCCAGCGTCGATAAACTAGGTCGTCTTTGTTAACCCATATTCGGCTCACTGCTGAGCTCGAGTCTCCTCTCAGAATGAGAGGGGTTAGGCCAATAGTCCACCTGTCGCTGTCCCAATGCGGATTGCCAGACTTCACACACGCAGAGAAATAGAAAAAATCTCTGGTATGCCGGTTTCCTCACGTTGTTTTCCTCCACCGTTTGAGACACGTGTTATATAATTTCTGAAAATGCACACAACTGAAAAGATGGAGGTGCATGCATGAACCCACACCCTCCAAAATCGGAGGCAGAGGTCATATCCATTGGGTTATCACAGCTCTGAGCTCGATAAACTAGGTGTCCCCCGTAATCCGTAAAAGTAATCTAAAGTCTAATATGATTAGAGAGTGGTACATACGAGTATATATAAAAATGCATGAAATAAACTATTATTAAACGTTTGTTTCGTCAAATATTAAAATCGAACCCAGGATCCGGACTTAAACCAAACCTGACTAACGAAGAAGTTTTTTTTATAAAAAATGCGGTCTAAGTTGGACCGCGTTTGCCTAGAAGTTGCCTATTCACTCTTGCCTTGAAGAAATGGAAGCAAATTGTTTACCTAGACTTCCACATCACATGCAAGTACATGCGGCGTCTTACTGCCATGCGCTAAAAAGGGGAAGGAGGAAATCTCTTGAAGTTAAAGCAAAGTCCACCTACTAGGAAGGGGGAATATTGTTCCTTAAAGTGAAAGTAAAATCTACCCACTAGATGGACCTAAGATATCAAGCTCATTGCAAGTAGCCGCTGGATGCAGATAGCTCAAAACATAGTTGTTTGGAAGTCCATAGGAGAGGTTTATATTTAGCATTGGACGTCCATCGGATGATAATGATGATAATAACGAAAGTATTAAATGTAGTGCATAGGTATTTCGCACAAAAAAAAATATACGTAAACTCCGAAAAACGCATCGCAAACGCTAGTGTTGCACAACGGACGCGGGCGCAGAGAAAGCGAGTGACGTCACGGCCTCGACACGCTCACCTACTTGCGCCGCCGCCGCTGCAACAACCCACTTCGATACCGGCCAATGTCGAGCTTTCTATTGACTCTCGGTCTCTCGCCAGTATATACTTAGGCCTATCGTTTTATAGGAGAAACTACTAATCTCCTTGCGCAGTAAGATCATTTTATTAGATTACAAATAACTTAAATCAACGATGAAAATCTATCTATCGATAGTACATTAACGAGAGGAGGATGAATGAGGAACTAGTCACAAAAACAGACTTGATTTAGGTCATTATCACATCAGTGCACTGCAGGCCTTTTATAGCGACTTCCAAACACTACTGCCCTGAGTCATCTACATCCAGCAACTCTCTGATGCCACTCACTTGATGTCAGTCTACCTGGTGAGGAGTCACCAACACTGCGCTTTCCAATGCCTGGTTGCTATCAAACGTTTTGAGACTTCAACGTCCATCGGCTCTTCGAAATTTGTGCCCGTCCATTGCCACTTCAGCTTCGCGACTCGTTGAGCTACAACCGTGACTTTTGTTGTTCTGCGGATCTCCTCATTTCTTCATTTAGAGAACCTCCGAGTATAGCTCGCTCCGTCGTTCGCTGAAAGACTCTCGAGTCTCCTTATGAGGCCCATAATTTTAGTTACGTATAGGTAACATACAGGTTTTCCTTCGATATAGACTCCCACCGATATCCATTTTTCTGTCACTTTTTGTTCGTTTATTTCCAGTGACCTTCCGGAAATCATCTTCCCTTTATTCCTTTTGCCATCCCTAGAATACATTTCTGAAAAATCTTTCTTGTACCTTTTCATGTAACGTATGCCCCATTGCTATTATATTTTAATTTTTTGTTAATATTATTTAATTTCTTCTGACTCCCAGTTGCATTTATTATATTTGTACAGAGAATAGACAACGAAATATCTAATTACTGAATAACGTGAGGAAGTAATATGCACTTAAGTGAAGAAATTAAGCGAACTAGAACTTAACCTAGAGAAAGAATCGGAAAGCTCCATTGAAAAGCTGAAATGATAATGAATGAAGTCTTTACACCATTGATTACAGTAACAAGTATATGCCAAAATGCTTAAAATAAACTACTCATAAATCTGATAGTAAGCTCCGGTTATAAATAGCTGACAGTTGCAAACGTAATATAATTAATTCGAAGTGATTCACAGTTGCGTGATGTTCGCTATTTGTTACGTTACAGACGGTTTCAACTATAAAAATATAATAATATTTATGTAACTTGAGTTTTATTCATTGAATAGCATTGTTTTATTGATATAAATAAATCAATGCCCCCTTTATAGCCGCTAACTCGGAGTTTTTGTTAAGTTTGTCAATAATTTACATTTAACTTATTTAGTTTTTGAATCGTTAGCGTTTGTAGAAAGAGAATTGATGTGTAACTTAGCTACAGGTCCATTTTATTAACGGATTCCATTTTACGGACAAGTTAAACTATTTTATCAAATAGCCCTTGTCAATCCAGTGTCGTAGCGTACCTTAGCAAGGCCTTGTATCAAAATTTGTTGGGTACTGGGCCTTGTATCAATTATATTAGAAGAATCTCTTTAGTTTTTTATTTGCTCTACGTTAACTCTTTCACCACAAAGTGTTGCTTTTTTACTTTTGTCGTTTCTGCAGCTTTATGATTTTCTTTCCTGGGAAGCTATACCACATTAAGTAGGTAATATTGTAGATTAATATTTACAATTTTTTACTTTCACACGTAAGCCGCAGTCCGGGGCCCCCGTATCATTGATACGGCTGATACGGCGGGCTACGCCCCTGATCTCATCTGTAGTTAAGTGACGATGCAGTCTAAGATGGAAGTGGGCTTACTTGTCTACGCGACATCGTACCGGCATCGCTAACAGCAGGACATAAACGATGTGCATGACGCACATCGCGACCAACACACGACTAGTTTTATCGGATATCCTAACGCTGCAGACTTGTAAACTTATTGGATAGTGAGTGGCTAGCATAATGTGTGCAAAGTTCAATCCCGTGGGTCTAAGATCGCAGATCGCCCACATCGTTACATCGACGCCGACGATCCCACGTCATCACTCCAAGCCTTCGAACCAAACAGAGGAAACTCTTTTACGACAAACGATAAACTTATATGGCTCATTACGATAATGTTAGGGTAAAATATGTAGCGAGCAATCAGAGGAATATATCAGTACTCTATTTACGTTTCTAATATTCTCAGTAACAATGAAAATCTAAGAGATTCTCTTTTTAGCCCCCGACGCAAAAAGAGGGGTGTTGAGGGGTGAATAAGTTTGACGTGTCTGTCTACCTGTCTGTCTGTCAGTCTGTCTGTGGCACCAGAGACTCTGAACGGATGAAGCGATTTCAATTTAGTTTATTTTGTAATAAAGGTGATTTACGGGCGAATGTTTTTAGACATGTTTGATTAAAATCGGTTGAGGATGTGAAAGTCTTGGAGAAGTCTCTGACTATGGGCCTTATGGGACTTTGAGCCTTCTAGGCTCAAAGTCCCTCAGCGGGCGATGGAGCGAGCTATGCTTAGAGTTTCTCTGCGTAATCAGGAATGAGCAGGTCATTTAACAAGACAAGACAAAATACAATCTTTTATTGAGAATTTGACAAATATATTGATGTTACAAGTTTTAACAAACTACCTACATTGTTGTAATGCATACCATTGTGTAAATTTTTCAGTACGTCCCTGAATTTCAATAGGTTCATTCGACACGATGATGTATTGCTAGTCGCGACACAACACTCGAAATAATGCAATCTGTATGCAGTGCCCGTGAACACGTAGGTATTGCGTTTCACGAAGATTAGGAATTGTCCATGCGGAAATAGAATTTACGAGCGAAGCGACCCTAGCGCGCTGCGTGATATATTCGGCGAGGTCACCGTCGGTTTATTGCGTCATTGATGGACTAACGACCTTGTTATCGCGATTGTAAGGCGTAATGGTCCTAGGAGGTGAGTTCGATAACCGAGCGAGGTGGGAATAAGTCGATTGTGTTGTATGCCGTAATTAGAGAGTTCGGCGCAGCGGACGCGGGCGTCATGAATTATTGAAATCAACGGTGACGTGAAGCAAATTGTTGTCATTCCCACGGGATGTAGTCCCATGATAATTAACTTATATACATTATATATAAACAGTAGGTACTACGGTGGTTGTCACCTTTTTAGGGTTCCGAAGAAAAAACGGAACCCGTATAGGATCACTACGTTGTCTGTCTGTTAAGACCCTTTTTCTGAGGTACACGTAGATCTATCAAGCTGAAATTCATATCAAATACTCAGGTCTACTGTCCCTTAGAGTTGTGAAAAAATCAAACTTCTAAGCCAATACAATCAAAAAATACATTCGTTTATCTAAAAATTTTCGACTCTATCAAAATAATCAAAACCTATACATACTTCCCGTGAACTGAGAATCTTGAAATATGGTAGGAAGCAACGTCTTATAGCACAGGTAGCTAGAAGAAAAATTGCGAAAACCATAAATTTTTAGGTACATCGAATATAAAATATTTTTATCATTTTAAACTTTTCCCGTTACCGTTTAGTTTGAATACAAAACATCATTACAGAATAGCCACCCAGGTTTGTACGGAATCCTCAGTGCGCGAATCCGACTCGCACTTCGCCGGTTCTTTTTTTTTTAAACAAAAGTTTTGTAATTTAGATTTTAATTACAGTCAGACGGTGTATCCGAATCAAAATGCATAATGACATGAATGGACTAGATGAATTACAAAAATGAGAGAATTTTCCTTTACTGTGAGCGCTGTCGTCTTTTATATCCCGCCCGACAAGAGCAAATTTCATTAAATAAATTAAAAAAGTTAAATAACATTTGCCGCGACAATCTTTACATTACATTATGCATGCAGCGCCCTGGAGAAATTTCAAGGATTGCAGACTAGATGTCTTAACTCCAAGTATCACTTTCTTTTTATTTCACAGTACTCTACGTAACCTTGTTGAATAATTTTTAAAATATTTAAAAACACTCTACATTGGATCTGTGAGTCGGTCGGTATCAACCCATATTCGGCTCAATCCCGAGCTCGAGTCTCCTCTCAGAGTGAGAGGGGTTAGGCCAATAGTCCACCACGCTAGCCCAATGCGGATAGGCAGACACACTCGCTGAGAATTGAGAAAATTCTCTGGTATGCAGGTTTCCTCACGATGTTTTCCTTCACGGTTTGAGACACGTGATATTTAAATTTCATAAATTTCATAAATTGCACATAACTGAAAAGTTGGAAGTGCATGCCCCGGACCGGATTCGAACTCACACCCTCCGGGATTGGAGGCAGAGGTCATCTCCACTGGGCTATCACAGCTCATCTGGATCTGTGAGTCAGACGTTATAATGTTTGGACTTATTTGAAATAGAACAAAATCCGTACAAATCTTTGAAACTGCCAATATTTTCCAATATCCACGCGGGAGTGCTACGGTAACACGATTTCTCTATTCGCTCAGAATGTGAATGCCATAGATATTCACACCAGACGATATTCTACATGCTTACCTACTCCTATAGTTGCTATAGCTGACGATCCAAAGGAAATGAAAAGATTGGAGAATTCAGCGAAGGAATCACGTCGCAATTTTATCGACGCATTCACAGAGTATGCTCCTGAAATCCTGGGAATACTTTATCTGGCTAGAGATACTCGTATTTTTATTGAAAATAGTGAGTGAAGGAGGATTTTCATCTAGTTTCTTTACATAATATTAAAACGTATGATAAATGAAGACGTATTCTATAAGGATTATTGAATAAATTTATTCCATCGTGATATTTTAGTGAGCGTTTTATCAGACAGTATTTAAAATTATATACTGAAAATAATGCAAAATGAAGAAAAAAAAGATGTATAAATACTAAGCATAATGCATAAATAATTTTCGATTATAACAAATTGCAGATTTAACTATAACGAAATAATGTACACCAGAAATACAAAAAGTAAGTACACCACAAATACAAAAAGGAAAGCAAATACATTACAAAAATAAAAAGATATGCCTATTGCAATGTAATAAGTAAAAGTGTTAACTATTTTGTATTGTATAAAAGATTATTAGAATAATTATCGCTTGTAAATGGGAAATAATAAAGGCTTTCTATTTATTATTTATTATTTTACCAGACAGTTGTATTAGTCATACTTATTAGCCTATTTCTATGGCCCACTGCAGGGCCTACAACCCACCATGCCACTAAAATGTAAATGGTGGGCGTAGGATGATAATGTTTAAATCTTATAACAAGCACTATACGATATTAATGATAATGACCGACAATTGTAACTGAGATTTCTTAAAAGAGTACGATTCATACGAAAGGATCCATAAAGGAAGGACTCACAACTCGAACAGTCATGAGTCCTTCCTTTAAGGATCCTACTGATCCAAAGCCTTAACCAAGTAGTTTCCAAATACCTGCAAAAATACTTAAATATATAGAATAAATCTCGACAAATCGTTGTGCTTGGAGGTCCATGCAAGAGGCCTATGTCCAGCAGTGGACGTCTATCGGCTGATAAGGTATAGAATAAAAGTTATACATTGAAGAATTAAGGATTGTACATAGTATTAATATTGAGAAACTAAAGAGGCGAATTTAATACTCAATGCAAGAACGATAATTTCGTTATGAACAATACAAATTGTATAGATATATCACACGCCTCGATTGTTAGACAGCTCAATAAAATGGCAGAACTTTATCACAAGATGGAAACCAGTTACAAGCTTGACACGACTTCGTTATATATTACGAAAGTCTTATATGAAATTATACCTACGATTAAACCTAAGCTGATTACCTTACCGATATGTGATATGAATGATTTAAAAGTATACCATATGTCAGGATGGTTAAGAAAGAGTGGTTTGATCGTACCATGTACGGTCTTGCAAAAGGAGAGTCAAACATTCATCGGATAAAAGATGACCGTTTCATATTTTGTAATTGCACATTATGTTCCGTATTTGTATCATAATGTAAGAAGATAATTGAGTTGCCATTTGATATGCCTCCCATTGCTTAAGAAGATGATAAAAGTATTAAATACTATAACAAAATCGTGTTACTGTTATTGGAAGAGAAGAGTAAAATTAAAAAGTCTCGCAAAAAGATTTGTGAAAAGATCCGTTGATGATCAAGATGATTAAGAGTAAGAGTAAATAGTAAATACCGAAGTTAAGTAAGTTACTAGTATAAATTGGTCACAAAAGGGCAACACCATAGATTAAGCACCTGAAGTCCACTGTAGGTTATATATAATCTAAGGTCAAAATATTATTTCACCGCCGCAGATGACTTCATTTGCGTGGAAAAATAAGAAAACGAAGCGAACTGAAAATATGCCAGTTTAGTAGATAGAGATGAGCAGTTGAGCACAAAGGCCCATAACATAAGAACTTATGTATTGTTGCTTCACATTCTATTTATTTATTGTTATTATAACAAAGGAGGTTGGCGAAAGTGGGAGTAACACTCTGAAGTGTCGTACACTTATACATTTGTATTGATTAAAACTATTATTTTGTAAGATACATGTAAAAAAATATTAGGGTTTTACTGAACGGGAATCAAAAGAAAAGAAAGTGCATTTTATTAACTAAAAATGTGGTTTGTAACAACGCCTTGTCGTATTTATGAAGCAACCAAGCAAGCAAGCAAAGGTGGTGTTTTTCACATTTATGTTTAAATAGGGTACCTACTAATTTAAGGTATATCTTTTTCCCTGCTTTTTAAGACTGCTTACCATTTACTTATTTCTTAGTTTAATCACGATAAACAGCTATTAATAGGTTTCCATAATGCACGCTACTTCTATCAACTAGTCCCAAAATATATTCAATCTCGCCATTCTCCTTTAATATAGTTAAAAAATTAAGGTTCAGTTTATTTACAATGAAAGGTTCAGTAACAAAATATCATATAACATTATGGCTGCAATATGTAACCACAGAATGAATATTATACTTAAGTATACAAACAATTGACGATGCAAGAAGATTTTTGTTTGTTCTTTATAACCTTAAGTTATTGCAAACTTCAATGTTTGCTAGAACTTAAGGTTTTCAACTTAGTTTTCTTTTGTAAGGGAAAATTTAAATTGTGTCACTAACTTTACAGTTTGTATACTTAATAATATTATTATTTTTATTTTATGTAGTTTATTCATGTTGAACTACATTTATGTAGTTTAGCATTTTCCTATTCAGTTATTAGTACTAAAGAATAAAGTTCTGAATTTTATAGCGTGGTGTATAATGCATATAGAAAATGTTTTCAAATCGACAGATTTGTTATTATTGCAAAATGGTCCAGCGAACAATGCATTTGAATGTGTTTTCGATATAACATAAAATAAATCTGAACTCGTAGTTATGTTAGGAGAAATGAGAGCATTCATATTTTAGGATAAAAGAAAATTATCCTTGAAGATTCGTATCCATACGAATAAGATATAGCTTTCCCTTTTAACTCAAAGTTATATTTCCGCAGTGCAACACTTTTCTTTGGAGACTAAGACTAACCTATAGACTCACAACCTAACAATCTTTTACTCCAAACGTAAGTCACTTCTGTGGCCATGTGAGCGTAAAGCTAAGCTAATTTCATTCCCCGACACGCACACAAGCGTACTTTCCACACCATGGGATAGACGATGAAAAATTCATCCTCACTTTGCATGTAAGGAAGAAACCCAAAATACTTTTCTTTTTTCAAACATTTCCATTTCATAGACGAAATTAATATACATCCCCATACAAAACTTTATCTTTCTAGTTTTAACAAACTCTAGTTATCTTACTGACGGACATGTCGAAACTATAAGAGTTCTTTGTGGACTAGAGAACCCTAAAAACCCTATGCAGGCCACTGTTTGTACCTATTGATATCCAATAGTTAAGTAAAGTGTAAACCACCAATTCTTCAGACTGAAGATTTTAATTGTTTATTTTTTTTTTCAAGAAAGAAAAGCTTAATATTTCTTGCATCATGGACCCAGGTTTCTATCCCAGGACCTTTTGATTGATGAACCAGTGAGCCAACGAGGTATGTATTAAAGAAAATCGTGCCAATATTCAAAATATCCTCACAGAAGTAATGAGTAAGTACATGACTCGCCCGCACTAAATCTGCACTCGGCGGTAATTGCCCGGATTTATCTTGATGGTGTCCTTTGTATCTTTTTATGGCGGTCGTAAATAACCGCCTACTACTGGAGGTGTTGTATTTATTGTGTGGAAATTTAATTACCAATCGAGTAAACATAATACCTACATGACGACTCACGATTCGATTTATCTGGTGGATATGATACAGAAGGTAGATGACATTTCTCAATTGATTTGATGTTCATTTTAATAGGTTATAGACCAAAATACTGAATAGAGCAAAGACCCACCAATCAAGGTTTTGTTTGATTAATTAGACGTGTTACTAGTCAATGAGAATTAACTATTGTCACCGTTTAATGATTCATGCTGTTTTGAACTAGATTAGCCAAATTAATTATTGTCGTATGACATTCAATTTAACAAAACCTGTGTAGTTTAATATGGAGAAACAAGATATCTAATTTTTCACGAAGTTCATCATAAATATAGAAAATATTGTCTTCAGATAGATATCTTTATTTCACAAAACATATGAAGAAAACACAAAAAAAGTAAAATGCGCCATGGAATCCATGCAGAAGACCAATCAATCGATATAACTAACAATGTGCTTTTACTAGTATGCAAATTGAGTTTAGTATTGAATTTTAAAAACTCCTATCTTATTCTTTAAGTTTTATAAAATCATGTTATTATCAGGTTTGATATAATAAAGCAGTTTAAGGTTATCCAAGTTAGTTTTACAAATTTTGCTATATTCCTTGTTGGAGCTGATTCAGAATGTTTTAACTTGGAAGTTTGTATTCAGAATAAGATGGAAGCTCTACGTTCAGGGCGCCTGAAGCCATCCGTGCGAGTTGAATTTTGCATCCAAATGTACCATCGTCGACACTGGCGCACCAAAACTTGCATTCCTTTATCTAAATGAAAGTGTTGAGCAACTATACTAAAAGAACGTAAATGTGGACGAATTTTCTGCACCGTAAAATGTCGTGTGTTCTTGTTCTTTGCATTTACATGAAAAATAGTGAACATTTATTATAGTAAAAACAAAATGCCGTTAACTGTAAATAAATAAAGACAGTTACAACTTTGAATCTGTATTATGACTCTCTGATATTCTCAACATCTCATGGATTCGATTCGGTTCTTTATAAATTTTAGTGCTGGAATGGCAATTCGCGCTGAATACCGTAGAGTTAGGCTATAAAATATCCAATTTGCGTTATGCAGATGACACCACATTATTTGCAACTAGCATCGAAAATATGGAATGCTTACTGGCCAAAATGGAGCAAGTTAGTCTTGATTTCGGTCTAAAGATAAATCGCAGCAAGACAAAGATTATGGTTATCGATCGAGCTAATGGCAATTCGCCCGAAGTTACTAAAATTGCGAATTGCGACGTTGTTCAATTATATATCTACCTCGGGGCACTAATATCAAATAGTGGTGGATGCGCTGATGAGATTAAACGACGGATGGCTATTACACGATCTGCGATGGATCGACTCAAAAGGATATGGAGAAACAGGAACATCACAAAGGCCACTAAAATGCGATTAGTCCGGGCATTGGTGTTTCCCATCTTTCTTTATGGTGCTGAGACGTGGACTCTGAGAGAAAGCGAGAAACAAAAGATAGACGCTCTAGAAATGTGGTGCTGGAGAAGAATGCTTGGCATATCCTGGACTCAGTTCCGATCCAACATTTCAATCCTCCAAGAACTGAGCATCAAACAGCGTCTTTCTTCAATAGTCCAATGTCGCATACTGACTTTCTTTGGTCATATTACAAGAAAAGATGACACGTCCATAGAGAGACTTGTGGTGCAAGGAAAGGTGGAGGGCACAAGAGCACGTGGCAGGTCACCAATGCGCTGGACTGATCAAGTAAAAACCGCTCTCCATGGATCGCTCCACGAATGTTCTAGGAGAGCCACACTGCGGGAGGAATGGCGACGGATAGTGAGGCTTGCCACCGCGCCCAAATGACGACCACGACCACTCTGTCAAGAGTGTGACGACGAAGAAGAAGAAGAAGAAGACCGTAGAGTTGGTAGACCAACACTACGCTACTCTTAATATTACACTCCCTACTAGGTGGAATGACGTCATCGAGCGGGTGACAGGAAGAAGTGGACATCATTCCCGTGATGATGATGATGATGATGATGACGATGACGATGATGATGATGATGATGATGATGATGATGATGATGATGATGATGATCATAAATTTTGTTGATTGATATTGTGTCTAAGGCACCTAAGCTTGCAAATCTAAGCTTTCAGAGTAAATATTTAGATACAAGTTCTTCTAATAAAGATGTTCTACTGAAACAATTTCGTAAATGACCGATTCACGTGTTTGAAAGCAATGAGTGTTCAGTTTACTTAGGCCTCCGACAATTCCGTTCAGAGTAAACAACATTAATCTAATTGACCTTAATGATTTCCTCATGAATTGGTTTTCGCAAATTACGATCTATGATCGTATGCTTCTTTGGTTCTGTAATTTGTCCAATCAGTACCTACTCATGTATAATATTATCTTGATGAAACATATTTAATAATCCTAATTCATATTGATGCCTATATTTTTATTGATGACATTCTGAAGTCTGTTTCTTTTTGCAAAATCATAAATGCTTCAGTTATATGCATTTTGAGAAATTAAATATCACTTGTTTCAAAACTTGTCAGGTAAAACATAGTAAGTAAACCTACATACCCGAGAATTTTCTTAATTCTCTACGTGTGCATTGGGCCAGCGTGGTGGACTAAGGCCTAACCCATCTCATTCTGAGAGGAGACTCAATAGTGAGCCAAATATGTAAATAGTGATATGGGTTGTTAATGATGACAATAATAAAAATGTCACTGGACTGGTTTATATGCAGAAATTGGGTTTAGGAAAATGCTACATTTCTTGGCAGTATTTCACCGAAGCTTTACTAAACCGCACCCGCATTTCTCCAGAAAATACAAAGATTTTGAAATATAGAATCCTAAATTGACACGAGCTGCGAAACAAATCGAAAACCAAAACCTCTAGATCAAATTAATGAATAAATTAATGCTTTTCTACATGCGATAGAGGTACAAATTAGGATAGTCAATACGATTAGTTGAAAGATCTTAGCTGAAGAAATTAACTAGAGTTCTTCTATTGAATAGACCGCTTCTATTCAATAGAAGAACTCCAGTTAATTTCTAGATTCACTATTTACTATTTATGCCATAAATACACCCATCGTATATTTCTGCATAATCAGAGCATCTTCAGAAGATGTTGTATTGCACAGATCAGAAACAGCAGAATGATGTGTGTGCCAAATCCATCTATTAATTTAATAATTTAAGATGTTAGTATCAAGTAGAAGTTAAGAACATAATAAAGTAGCCATCACAAATATCATCGGAATATTTTAACAACTACATTTTGCGGACAATATTCAAGAGACTTACTATAGGTATCACTAGAGGAAGTCATAACAATATTTCATATTTTATTACTTATCTACGCAAATATCATAAAGCAATGAATATTGGAGGAACAAAGGAGTTCACATTCCTGTAATGGTGAAAACGCTGCATACCAATAAAGGTGCAATAAAAATGTACTCTCAAGATATGTAAGTGCAATAAAAATATATTTGAATGGAAGAACTCATGCAAACAACCTTAAATCGTAATGTAATAATTTCCAAATCTTATTATACCTTTTTGAACGTTAATAACATCAAAGATAATGCTAAAAATATTTTAGAGAAAATATAGATCGTGATGTCGGATGTTCATAAAAAGATTCGTATGACTTTTACTGAAATGGCCAAGGTTATTGAATACTTCACTCGAATGAATGTTCGAATGTATGGCTTCTAGTTCGCTTATAAATAACTAGCAGACACCCGCGACTTCGTCCGTGTGGAATTCAGTTTTTCACGAATCCTTCGGGAACCATGGATTTTCCGGGATAAAAAGTAGCCTATGTGGTAATCCAGACTATAATATATGTCTACTTCAAATTTCAGGTGATTCGGTTCATTAGTCGCGGTGTGAAAGAGTAACAAACATTCATACCATCAAAATCATCAGTTTTTTGCAAATCTCGGGAAACCATGGGTTTTTTTAGGACAAAGAGTAGCTGTGTTAATCCAGAGTAAAATCTATTTCCATTCCAAATTTCAGCCCAATCAGTTCAGTAGTTGCGGCGTTAAAGAGTAACAAACATCCAAACATACAAACTTTCGCGTTTATAATATTAGTAGGATTATGTTATTATTAAACTTGGTTTATTCAGACCATAGCGTTAAAAGTTTATTCGTAAATAGTACAAATAATAAGTCTGCCAATCCGCATTGAGCCAGCGTGGTGGACTAAGGCCCAACCTCTCTCATTCTAAGATGAGACTTATGCTCATGTTATTATTATACTTAGTTTCCTCAGACTCTACCGTTAAAATTGTATTCGTAAATAGTACAATTAATAACATTTTAATACATATTATTACATAATTATAATAATATGCTCACATCGCATTTAAAAGTGCACATTTTTCGTCCGGTCACCTTCGTATAATTAGTATTGTAGGTTAATTAAACACAATTGTAGGTACGTATTATTTGACACAAGGAATATTTCAACAAAAACACATATTGTATCAGCTGATATACACAACACAAACATTAACCATACATCCAAAACAAGTCAAACTTGCAACAGAGACGTAAGAAAACGAGTGCATTATTAACAAGCACGATCGCGGTCTCGTTAAAATTTAGTTCACCAATTACATTATGACTCATGAGTCTATGTTTGTTTCAAAGAGTAGGTACCCACAGACATTTGTAAGATGACCGACTTAATCGCAGTACTAATAGGTACGAGTATAGCTAAATATTATATATTGCTATAGTCTGCCAGGTTCGTTGATGACACTCCCATGATATGCGGGCGATGGGGGGACAGACTCCCCATCTGTACTCATGGGACATGGGACTCATGGGGACTCACCCACAGACTGAGGTGCATCAGTCGTGGGGTTTTCATTCATCGCTACACGCTGCCCGGCCCGCGCAGACCATCGGGAGTGTTACGAACGAAGTTACCGCCTTCTGGTCACGGGAGGCGTCCATTAATCACTTTAGGTATATTTCGGACCGTTATTCCAAGTCATCATGATCACGTGGTGCCATCCCTATATTAGAGTAGTCAGTATGTGAAAAGCCTTCCTGTCCTCCACAACGCGTTTCAGTCGTGGTTAGTCAAGTCTGGTCCACACTTTGTTTTAATTGTATGTGCGTTATTGATAATGAACAATTTGAGAACTATTAAAAAGTGTCACTAGCCTATTGTTAGTCTGCGGAGGCTTTAAAGGTAGGCTGTAGGCGCGGCGGGAGGCCCGCAGGCTCGCAGTGCGCGGTCGCTCGGCTGTTGTGTCTGAGTCTGCTATCGATCCGGCGCCCTCGTTTCGGCCCGACTGCGCCTACAAGGGTATAAGATAGCTCGAAGTGGCTATACAGGTTACTCGGACACATTCATCAAAACAGTTTTTGGACACGAAGGTTTTCTTCTCGGAAAATTTTAATGGGCGGGGCACATAGTTCGAAGAGCCGATGGATGGGTGCAACGTGCTCGAATGGCGTCCCCGCACTAGAAAGCGCAGTGTTGGTCTACCAGGTGGACTGACTGACATTAAGCGAGTCGCAAGGATTCGCTGGATGCAGCGGCTCAGGATCGTGATGTTTGGAAGTTTCCACAAAACCTGATGGACGTTGGGGTGCAAGGTGCTTGAATGGCGACCCCGCACTAGAAAGCGCAGTGTTGGTCTACCAGGTGGACTGACTGACATTAAGCAAGTCGCAGGGATTCGCTGGATGCAGATGGCTCAGGATCGTGATGTTTGGAAGTTTCTATAAAAGGCCTATGTCCTGCAGTGGACGTCCATCGGCTGATATAATGAAATTTTAATGGCTGGCAATCGTTTAAATTTGGCTGATACGCTGCCGCGTATCCGATCAATTGCTACGGACTGTGGATTTTTTTACAACGAATAAATAACTTCAACATTGGGATATTATTAAAACTTACATCTCTTGATCTGTATCTGTAGTATCTTATCTCTCAAAAGAAATAGTTTATTGACCCACATTTTTTGCCTTTTTGCATGCATGTAATTTATTAATAATCCAATCATGCCGTAATTCTCTATAGCCTTTCTTGATAGTTGGACTATCCATCACAATAAAATTTTAATAAAAAAAATACAACCGACTTCAAAACCTACCCACAAAACTAAAAAGTGAAAAATAACATCATAATATTATTATGTTCTATCTTCTGAACAGTTTGAAGACGGTGTCGTATTAATTTAAGCCGTTCTTAGTACAACATGAAAGAGCACTGTCTGAAAAATTTTCAATATTCATGGCTTGATAGCTAGAAGATACCGGTCAACTTTTGAAGTCGGTTAAAAAACGAAGCAGTTTTTAAAATAAGCTCGTTGAACCAAACAAAATCTACAACTTTATAATACTAAGTAGGTATACATTACTATTAAAATCACCTATTTATATACTTTTTAATAAAAATTCCACCGCTGATTTACTATCCGATGCTTGCGAATAAAAGTCCGCCACTTGATTGATGATCTGATTTCCGTCGATTTCTTATTGTGAGTATAAAAGAGAGTCTATTTGAAGTTTTTCCGCTAAATCATCTTCCCGTTCCAACTCAATTAAAGTCAGATATTGAATAAAATTCCTTCTAGTGCGAATATTTCTGTGATGCCGTCTCAGCCTATCGAATCGTTCAGCTTTTACCTCAAAATACATATTAAGTAAGGCGTCTAGCTGTTTTACTCTTGGAATTAATCTTGGATTATTACTTGAGTGAATATTTATTAAATTTTTAGGAGACTTCAAAGAAAGTAAAGTATTATCTCCAGAGTAAATAAAGTCCTGGAATACTGCTTTGATAAGTTTGTCCTGGTTGAATATACAAAAAAAGAAAAAAAAAGAGAAAAGCCTCTTTTCTTCAAAATCGGTATACTGTTGTTCAATTTGATAGCTAATGATCCCTACGATCACTATCTCTACCCCTAACACTACCTACTAATTTTTCAATGCAGGTGGCTGCATAGAAAAATTGTGAACAGTAAGAATATAGTTAATATTATTTGCTAAACACAAATTTTTCACGAGTAAATAGCAACTTGAGAAGTCAAGTAGGATTGCTAGGAACAGGGAGTTAAATCATATTTTTTTTACAAAAACATCTGTTGAGATATTTTTACAAAAATGCCATGCTAAATATTTTCCAAAAAATATTTTTCATACAAAATTTGTTGGAAACAACATTGCTATCTTTGACCTTGATTATTTAAGGAGACTCGCTCGGGACTTCAAATACTATTTTGTGAGATAATATTTAGAATTGCAAAATAAAGGTTCATGAAAATCTAAGCCCTTAGATGACTGGACGATTACGTTTAAACTATGCAAGTGGGGAACAGAAATAAAATGAAAAGTTTCTTCCGACTGCATTTTTTTACAGTACCACTTTGCCCGTGCTTCCCCCCATCTGCTGATTGGCTCTCACCAACACTATTTACGTTACACCCATAAATTCCCTTTCGCAAAACAGAAAGCGCACCCTAATTGAATTCGTGTTATTTTTGCTGTTGTGGAAAATTGGCTCTGTGCATTCAAAGCGTGAGAAAGTATCAATGCAGTTTACACGGCCAATTTAGATTCGACTGCAGTTTCTTACACATAATTTTGAACAAGAGGTCGTTTGTTGTTGGTCGTGTTTCACTTCGCAATACCACTTTGGAGTGAACTCTCTAGGATTTATTACATTGTTTTCAAGGGAAGGCTTTTGTTTGTCGGTGGTCCTAAACTACATAAGGCAAACGTACCTACGTAATATGGTAATGTAAACTATGGTGAGTTATACGTTACATTCTCTGCATTATTGTGTAACTGGCGCATTTATTCTCATGAATCCTAAAGCAGTCGAAATATGACAAAACTTCCGGCCATTCCGTTTGTTAATAATTGGTTTAAATAATCTAAGTAAGTTAGTTGTTGGTTGCAACAGTGCATAGTCGAATGCGAATGTTAAAATCTGGTTGGAAAATTTTCCATTGATGGTTTACCATCAATTTTCCTACAACACCTCCGCTGATAGTCTGCTGGCTGATTGCATGAGAAAAACAGAAAACAAAAAAGAAAAAACCTTTAGACCCAATAAGCCGGTCTCGATGTCTAGGAAAGTGCAGTCATCAAGTCTGATGTTGTAAATCTAATGACACTCCTTAGGTACTACCTATCTCAAAATCGAAAGTTATTACAAGCACATAAGCTCAACAATGTGTAGGTACTCGAGCAGAGTGCTAGCTTTAGGTCTGTGTTAATGAGAAAGCCTATTCCAGCTTCTTTGTGATATTTTTTACAATTTCTGTGTATTTTTTTTAAAAGATTGGAACATCCTCAAAGATATAACGAATAGAGTGATACGCTGTTACACAGAGCTAATGATCTTGGCAAGACATAATAATCCATTTAGGTTGCATTTGAAAATCGTAAGAATTATAATTAAAGACTTAAAATTTTTCCTACACGGGTAATATTATACGTTACCGCAGATGCGTTTTTTTAACAACTCTTTGAACTTTTGAACTTTTTGAACTGATGAATTCAATAATAGGTACATAGAGTACGTGAAACTGTAACGATTTACGAAGTGAACGCTACGGAAGTAGGTGGAAACGACTTCTTCCTTTTATGCAATGTAGAGATAACTTTTGTTATCTTTCGTTAACTACATAATGTGGGCGACAACACCATATGACACATTACACAATATGTCAATAATCTTACTAAATAGTTTCCATCTAACTAAAGTACATAATATATAATCGTAGGAAAATCATCTCTCGAAATGATTTATCTTCTTTCATCAAATAACCTTTGTAGTCGTCTAAATTCTAAAACGTCAATAATAATTAACAGATTGTCTACTTTTCCATAAAGTCTGTTTGACTAATGCGATAGTGGTGGGGTGTATAGACTAGTGTTTAATTATACAGTTGACTAACGGCGCGTTAGTAAAATAAAAATAAACAGTTTTTATCCAAGGAGGTCTGGGTAGCGAGGTATCGCAGTCTGCGCAGGGGCACTGATCAGATTTAAAAAAAAAGTCGACTCATAGGCCGAGACGCCTGAGTCTCGAAAGTTGCTGGAAGAAATGACCAGGGGAGCAAGCACCCCCACGTCTAACTCGGGCGAGGCCAAGCCTCGTAGCCCGAATCCCCACCTGACAACGACCTCCGTGGCGCAGTGGTATCGCGGTGGATTTACAAGACGGAGGTTCTGCGTTCGATTCTCTAGTCCTCAATCAGCCTGATTAAGGTTTTCTTAATTGGTCCAGGTCTGGCTGGTTTCGGCCGTGGCTATTTACCACCCTACCGGCAAAGACGTACCTACCGTCTAGCGATTGAGCGTACCGGTACGTTGCCGTGTAGAAACCGAAAGGTGTGTGGATTTTCACCTTACTCCTAACTAGTTAGCCCGCTTCCATCTTATGCACGTCATTGAAGATCAATTATTCTCACGTTTCTGCAGCACCCACGACTGTAACTGATCGTGTATTGGTCACTGCGTGCATGAAGGCTCGACTTATAAAACGTCTTCGCTGCCGTTTGTGCTGCAGAAACGTGAGAATAATTGACCGTCAATGGCTGACTTAACCAAAGCCTTCCTGGAATAGATTGACTATACTAAAATTTAAAACATAATAAATATACAAAACATATTATGTTGTTCATTTTCTAAATACAAGTGTACAAAGGCGTTTCCTACAAAGTTGCTAAACTAAAACGACCGTGTCCCATTATGTAGGTTGCAAATTACAATGTTTAACAGTTTGTTTCGTCTTTATTACTTTGTTGTACCTTGTGGTTAAGGTAAAGGTTTGTTAATATACTGAGTGATATTTAGGTACTAGTACTAGTTTTAATTCGTGCATTTTGTAAGGGGCCTTTTTCTGTGATCCGTGGCAGTGCCGCAAATCTGACCCTTTAAATCCCTGTAGCTCCGAAAGTAATCATCGCAGATATCCTGTTACTTTTACAAAATTGCTTTACTATTAGCACCCTATAATTTATATACAACTAGCGGATTTAGTCTTTCACAAATCCCTCGGAAACCATGGATTTTTCCGGGATAAAAAGTAGCCTATGTGTTAATCCATGCTATAATATATCTCAATACTAAATTTCAGCTAATTCGGTTCAGTAGTCGAGGCGTGAAAGAGTAACAAACATTCATATCATCAAAATCATTAGGTTTCGCAAATATTGGGAAACCATGGGGTTTTTTGGTATAAAAAGTAGCCTATGTGTTAATCCAGAGTAAAATCTATTTCCATTTCAAATTTCAGCCAAATCGCTTTAGTAGTAGTGGTGTTAAAGAGTAACAAACATCCAAACATCCATACAAACTTTCACGTTTATAATATTAGTAGGATTGAACTGTCATCAATCCTATTGAACAGTAAACTTATCGTGTGTAGCTAACTAGTGTTATAAACATGTAACTAAGCACTGTCCAGCGCCCATTAAACTAGCAGTTGTTAGCTGTAACAAAAAAAATATCCAGATACATATAGCAAAGTTGCTGGCGGTAGAAATAGGTAGGTAATACTTTCTCGAAGAGCTCGCAACCTAGCAACAATATCGACGTGAATGTCACACCTACATGTGAAAGGCGTAATAGTCAAGATAGGTAGGCGCGTCCATACGTCGGTTACAGATAGATTGCAGGTGACCTACCCGTGACCTTTGACCCCGGTAACCTACATCCGAGCTACAATCAATATGAGTACGTGCCTTGCTGGGCCGAGACACGAATAGTATGATTTGCAATATTGTCAGACTATTACCTATTATATAACAATCTCGTAAATCTCTAAACTGTGAGTTCGCCAACCCACATTGGAGAAGCGTAATGGGTCTAAGCTATATCCCTTATCCTACAAAGAGCGAGACCAGGGATTGTTAAAATAGACTGATAATTATAATAATGATAAAGCAAAGGCTTCGGCTGTGGCTAGTTACCACACTACCGGCAAAGACGTACCGCCAAGCGATTTAGCATTCCGGTACGATGTCGTGTTGAAACCAAAAAGGGATTCTCATCCCTCTCACAAGTTAGCCCGCTTCCATCTTAGATCGCATCACTTACCATCAGGTGAGATTGTAGTCAAGGGCTAACTTGTTAAGAATATGAAAAAAAAAACAAAACAGCTGCTTAAAATGTTTCGTCTGTCTGCCTTGTTTAAGCATCACTAATAAGCTAATGGATTTTCGTGCGTTTTTTTCAGTAAACTGGTTTTAAAAAAAATGTGCCAATAGTATTACATTTTGCAAGTTTCATTCGTACGAAATCTGTTAAGAGATTATACGAGTAATTAGTACACTGTTTGATACGAGTACCTCTTCGTAATCGAAAGATTCTATCTATGACAAGTAGATGCCTCGCGGTTTCACCCGCGTTATTTCCATTCCTATAGGAATAAAAGAATAAAACAGAGCCTATGACAGTCACTAATAACTTGATTTTCTATTTGTAAAAGAATTTTAAAAATCAGTTTAATCCAGAGATCAACAAACTCCTTACAATATTTACTCTTTATAATATTAGTATATTTACTGCCTCATTGGTCCCGTGGTTAGCTGGTTCAGCTACGGACAATGAGGTCCAGGGTTCGAATCCCGGGTCAGGCCAACAAAAACAAATTGGTATTTTTCTTACAAGGAAAATCTTAATAGCAGCCTGGAGTTGGGAAGTTGGCGGTGTTAGTACACCGCCGTGCCTCGGAGAGCACGTAAAGCCGTCGGTCTTGCGCCTGATCTCTCACCGGTCGTATCGCTGCCGTCCCATCGGATTTCGAGAGTGAGGGAAGAGAGAGTGCACCTGTGCTTGCGCATACACTTGTGCACTATAATATCTCCTGCGTACATGGTTAATCTCACCATGAGATTAGCCGCCGTGACCGAGAAAGTAGGTCGGGAGCATATTATTATTATTATATTTATATTAAATTCTTTGTAATGCGTACTCATAAAGAGAAAATACCTAATTGTAACGTCATGGAAACGTAATACCATGAGTACAATTGTTTGATGACCCTCCGTAATCAGCAAGATTTCATATAATGTCTAAACTTTGAATGAATTGACGTTAATGAATAAACTCTCCCATAATAACTTCCAAGGTTGACCTTTTCAAAGAGTGTTGATTAACGAACAGGTTGTTTTCCGGAATTTTATTATTAACAATGAATATTTCATTTACATTATTGTTTTTATCTGCAAAATATCGCAAATTAAAGCGAAATCGCAGTATTCTCAGATGTTAAGATGAAAATGGGTAATTTATTCACTTTCCTATTATATAGGTTTTGCGGTGGAAATCAATAAACAAACCCTCTCGGTACGTTTCAACCCGTTTCCACACTCGGGGGATGGCTCTACCATTAAATATTATAACAATGTCATAATTGGTCACATCGACCAATCATTTTAATGTTAGATGACGTGATTATAAAGTCACGTGTTCACACTCTAATCTAATTGGTCTAGTTCAAAGATTTCATGTGACTGAGTAATGGATTCAATAACCTAATTTAATTACAAGCGTGGAATGGTGCCAAGTATGCTGAATTTCGGCGCTGAATAACCTAATACGCTGATTATTTGCGCAAAAACTTGACTAGCTGCTTTGTTGAGCAGCTAATTGCCACTCTGTAGAGGAGGTAATTAACCGCGATTTAACATAGATATATACGAGTATACAGGGTGTCCCGTAATCTATACTTCTATACTAATATTATAAAGCTGAAGAGTTTAATCGTTTGTTTGATTGAACACGCTAATCTCAGGAACTACTGGTCCGATTTGAAAAATACTTTCAGTGCTAGATAGCCCATTTATCGAGGAATGCTATAGGCTATAAAATATTTTCAAAAAAATAGGGATCCTTCCTGAAACTCCAATAATATAACCCAAGGTGTACAAAAGTTTTGATTTTGATGATTCTTCCCGTAGTGGTATGATGATACACCAGGGGCGGGGATCGAATACACGACATTTCTGATTTGACTGCTTAAGCTTTGGGCTATTGGGCCACACAAACAATCAAAACATTTCCTTACACACGCCACCTGTCCAAATGTTATGCTTAATTTGTACCACAACACTTTAGTTTATAGGTCAACGAGCCGCCGCGTCGCTTGATACACATATCGCTTGCGACATTAAACGACAGATATGATACACGCTTCAACGATTTCAACCATTTCAAAGGTTCATTCAAACATAACGTCAGGCTACTGAGAGAATTACCAATATCATCTACCAACAGTTTGAATTTGTGTGCATTTAGGTACGAGTTACTTAAAGGTATAAGAGATAACTTGTTGGTGTAATATCTAAGAAAAATCAGTAGAGCTTGGTAAAGTTTTGATAAATTATGTTAACTCCTGAAAAGATACATAAATATAGTGCATTATATCTTTAAAATATTCTGATTTTGACTTAATTTTTACAGTAAAAAAATTACAAAGATTAAATAATTACTTTACATTTATTATCGGTTTCCTGAGCAAATACAGTAAGTAGGTAAGCGTCGTTAGTCCATGATAATGTAATAAAATTAGTGATCTAAATGATAGGTACTCTGTGTAGAGTCACAGGCTGTTTGGAAGATTTCGTAAAATAATGTAAATGTAGAGTCCTTTTCATGAAGGAAGTCCCGCAGACGCGGCGCTAATTCCTTCATGAAGGAAGTCCCCCTGACGCGGCGCTAATGCTTTATTGGCTTATTGTCAATTGTGTAAGGAGCTGTCTATTAGATCAGGTTTTAGCCGCGGGAATTCTTTCACGATAAGGACTCTACATTTACATTATTTTACGAAATCTTCCAATCAGCCTGTGACTCTGTGTCCTACAGTAACTGTGTGTAATTTACAATTCGTTAAGAAGTTTTCTTTCCCACTGACTGGTGCCTGACGTAAAAGTTGAACTTGGTTATGTTTGAATAGACCATTGATACGATATCGGCAATAACAATCTCGCTGTTTGTTCAACCCATATTTGACCCGTTGACTTGCCAGTGTAGTGTGTATCCACGCCTCCTTTTCCAAGAAGTTTTACTAATGTTGAACTATTATAACAGGTATTTATATTATATAAAAATACCTGTTATAATACCTGGTATACCTATATATTATATTCATGATCTTCATCATGTCAGCCGATGGACGTCCACTGCAGGACATAGGCCTTTTGTAGGGACTCCCAAACATCACGATACTGAGCCGCCTGCATCCAGCGAATCCCTGCGACTCGCTGGATGTTGTCAGTCCACCTGGTGGGTGGTCTCTTAAAACTATGTGCCCCGCCCATTGCCACTTCAGCTTCGCGACACGTTTAGCTATGTCGGGGACTTTAGTTATTCTGCGGATCTCCTCATTTCTGATTCGATCACGCAGAGATACTCCTAGCATAGCTCGTTCCATCGCCCGCTATGTGACTCTGAGTTTTGTTGTAATAACTATTACAGCGTTTATTTTAGCACAGGCACTTGCAAATAGATATACTTATTTCGTATAGAATTATTGAAATAACTCGTAGAATAAAAATGCATTGATATTTGTAATGGGTGCTGTTATTTATTCTGGGTATTGTAGCTTCTTTCCAATATAATTTTTTAATTGACTAAGCAGTTGGCCCACATGATGGTAAGTGGAAAATTCATCATTTTTCAGGCCATGCAAGGAAAATGCCTTACGAAATGCTGATAATATGTATTCATTAAGCTGAGGCACGAGTGAAAACAACGAAATCAGATATAATATCTATCCATTAATTTCGGATTTGATACAAGAAAAACACGTATTTTCACAGAGTATACGCCCTTTTGTCTGGACTTTTCACACATTGACAAAGGGACAATGGGCCCGTCGGTATAGCAAAACCATCTTCGATATTGCCGATTCAGGATATAATACAAAGATATTGCGTTGTATGGATGATATTTTCAGTTGTAAACTTTTTATACGGTTTTTTTAATTTTGGGTTTGATCCAGCAGACTATTATTGTACCCACTCCTAACACTCCGTCTTTCCGGCTATTTAGACAGGACCAGAAGGTCATGTTAAAAACATAAAGCAAATATTCTTTACAAAAAATTATTAGCCCTAGATCTAATATCATATTGGTCTAGCAGACGCCCGTTCCTTCGTCCACTTTTAGACCTCCTTAATCCGGCCCTGTCGGAAAATCCTTTCATAATGGACGTCTACTAACTATAAATTACCTCCATGACCATCTTTCTACGTTTAGATTTTCGAGATATCGAGATGACCTTTCAGTTATTTACTATTTCGCTTTATTACTTCGATATAAGTATTTACATTAGAAGATGACATCCATGACCGCACTCCCTTCTGCATGAAATTGTGTTTTTTGGGATAACAAAGTTTAACCTACCTGTGAAAATTGCATCTGAATCTGATGAGTAGGTCTGGAAGTTAGACTGACAGAAAATAATTTAAAAATTTGGTATTTGAATTCTGTTTTCCTAATTTTATCAAGTACAGACATTTAGTCTCTACTCTTTAGTATAGAGTTTTTAATTATCTCTACATTAACCATAAAAATTCACTATAAAGGGATTCGTTACAACTCAAGAGTCCTACAAATGATTCTATAATGTCCACCCTACTTTTGGCTATTCCGTTCGGGATTTTCTTTCATAGAGGACTTATTAACGTCAAAGCCAAACATATATATCTTGGACACGTATCTGTAATTATTTTAAGATAAAATGTGAGTAATAGCAGGTACATTTATTTTGAGAGGAAGACCTACCTAGAATAGAAAATGATATATTTGCTAATTGTATAACTAGGTAATTTAAAAAAGTAAGTGCAAAACTAAACCTATATATAGTTACATAGTGGATATACAAGTGGATATATGTATATCCACTATGTAAAAGCCAGCTTTAGGAAAAGGTACTTGTGTATGTATGTACTCACCACAAAATTACAACCAGCCGTTGTGTTAAATGAGTTAAATAGATTTAATTGCGATTTAAAGCAATACGAGCTCGTATAATTACACTTCACATCACACTAATATTTTATAGGCGAAAGTTCGTGTGTGTAAGTGTGTAAGTATGTTTGTTCCTCCTTTACGCTGCGGCTACTAAAACGATTTGGCTGAAATTTGGAATGAAAATAGATTTTGCTCTAGATTAATACATGCTACTTTTCATACCGGAAAAATCCATGGTTCCAGCGGAAATGGTAAAAAACTGAATTCCACGCGGACGAAGTCTAGTACGTTTATAAAGGTTTAAATATCATAATTCCACAACCTCGGATGACTGAATTTCAACATGGTTAGCCCATAACGCCAACCACACACGGTCAAATTTACCGTCAAGTCTGCAACGCGCATAGGGACTTACGGGGTATCCCGTAATTAATGGATAAAAAACAAATGGTAGATACACCACCTACTTAGCTAAAACTAATTTGAATACTTTTGAAAAAACCGTAAGTATCGATGGATATAGTTTCGATATTTTTCCTTGCACCAAAGCGCGTTGCAGACATGACATTATACTTGATCGTGTGTAACTGGCGTTATATAATTTAAAAAAATATACAATAGGCTTAAATGAGTGATCATGTTTACCCGTATGCTGTGATATAACCGGTCGGATAAAAACGAACAATGTCAACCGTCCGCGGTCCCTAATTCGTTACGCAGATACAATCGGAATACCTGTTCTATTTATATTAATAATAAATTGTATTGCAGCATTGTTCCAACACGATACGATAAGAAAATAATAATGGCACAGGTAGGTGCGTTTTCGATAGGGTTGAGTAAATATTTACACAATCCTTTATTTTTATAAATAAAGGATTTGAAAATATGTATATAGAAAAATCTGCCTCTTATCGTTCCTATGTGGCTTAGATCACTAGGTACTTGGTACTTTATCTAAGACTAGCGAGCCCGCGACTTCGTCCGTGTGGCATTCAGTATATTACAAATCCCGCGGGAACTATAGATTTTTTTCGGGATGATGATATAGTCTGTGTTAATCCAGAGTAAAATCTACTTCCATTCCAAATTTCAACCAAATAGCTTCTGTAGCAAGGAGGAACAAACATACACACTTACACACAAACTTCGCCTATATAATGGTAGTGAGATAGATATCTTAATTTTCAGTAAAAAATATTACATTCCATAGTTGGGAAATTGAAGACTGAACAATCAAGGCTGCTGAACACAGACAGAGATGTCTGGTTTGATTCCTGTTAGTCGGAATCATCATTATCAACCCATATTCGGCTCACTGCTGAGCTCGAGTCTCCTCTCAGAATGAAAGAGGTTAGGCCAATAGTCCACCACGCTGGCCCAATGCGGATTGGCAGACTTCACAACCGCCGAGAATTAAGAACATTCTCTGGTCTGGTGGTAGGTTTCCTCACGATGTTTTCCTTCACCGTTTGAGACACGTGATATTTAATTTCTTAAAATGCACACAATTGCAAAGTTGGAGGTGCATGCCCCAGACCGGATTCGAACTCACACCCTCCGAAATCAGAGGCAGAGGTCATATCCACTTGGCTATCACATCTCATAGTCGGAATACCGTATATCAATAACTATACCGTACCTATTCTAGAAACATTGATTAAGTTGGGGCAAAGAATATTAGCAATGTTTAAAAAGACACGGCGAATATTAAAAAAATATATCGTAGGTACTTAAAAACGTTCAGTACCTATTCACTGTGCATTATCTTAGAGTGAACTAAAAAATAACTAAAGTGATATGTGCGTAGTATGATCAACACGAAGAAATCCCGGGCACAAGCTTGTTTTTATGTAACTACTAAACGTAAATCAGATGAAAGTTTACGAACTAGTTCTTGCAGTGTTTCGAAAGAGCCTAAGATAGACTCAACTTTTACGGTAAACAGCTTTTTTAAGTGAAATAGAAAGCTGAATAAGTACACTTAAAACTTTCGCGACTGTACAAATTGTGACAGTTATTTTTTTGCTTACAAATTAAAATGCTATTTCAGGAGGATATGTACCTAAGCCTACAGTGGCGTGCAGTAATAGATGCATAAACACAATGCATATCCTTAGGATTCATTATGAACGTGTATTAAAAGAGGAATTTTCATTTTTGTTCAAGTTCTATGTATAGAACCTACCCTAGTTTAAAACCTTGTGCGCACCATTGAAACCTAAGTAATTATGCGGTTGTGAATTGTAAATCTTCATAAGTCTAAGTATCGAGTTCGAGTTCATTGACCTAGAACCATGTAGCAAAAAGAAAAAAAATCGAAAACAGTGAATCTCGTAGTTGAATTACCGTTATAAAGAGGTAAAGTTTTTGGTATTGTTGGGGATTACCACTGGATATACTAAACCGATTTTGAAAATTTCTTTGCCACTATAAAGCCACGTTATTTGTAAGTGTCATAGGCTATATTTTATCCTCGTATTCTCACGGAAACAGGAATTACGCGGGTGAAACCGACGAGCGTCGGCTTTTCGTATAACGAGGAATCAAAACGTGAAAAGTTTAGTACGTATCCAGGAGAAATTGACAATATACGGTAGAGTATTGTAAATACCCTGACGCTATACGATAAAAAAGTTATGTTTTTAAACAAAACGAACGCGCGACGAATCGGTATTGAATGGAATCGCAATTTTTTAATCTTATAAATAACAACCATTTGTTTATGCTGACCTATAAAACGCTCACAGAAATAACATACAAGAAATTTTAGGCTGAAGCTTTTAGCTATGACATATTTTTACATTTCACGTTTATTTTTGACTAGCCCCGCTATAATCTAACCTGTGTCACTTCTTATAACATATTGTATCAGCTAACTTCGAGTCCCGTCAAAATTGATGTAGCCGTTTCAGAGATTAAACGAAACAAACCGACCCACAAACCCTTAAAATAGATTTTTTAAACATATGATTTTCATATTACGAAAAACTGTAAAGGAGAAACTCAGTCTATTGTCAAAGACAACTTACAATCAGTGAAATACGCATCCAAGAGGATACATAAATCACTACGATCGATATGAAAATAATGACATCAGCTTATTTTTTCTGTTGCCGAATATTATGTCGGCTAAGATTCTAATGGAGTAATCAAGTAAAATATACAAGATTTTTAGTACATTTTTCATTTCAGTATCGTTCTAAAAAGTGGGCCCAAATTGCAGACATCTCCTTTAAAATTTCAAACAGGCACTTTTATTTTATTTATTCGCGTGTAAAAGGAAGGAAAAATTGATTGATTTAAATTGACGATAAATATAACCTATACATAGATTTCAAACAAATAAAAAAAAATATCGACCAGTGAAGCAATTTAAAATAATCCGACACCGGCAATATCCACTTTTCATTGACGCAGTTTCATGTACCGATTGCATCAATTTCAATGTATTTGGTAACACGTTCTTTATTCAACGTCCCGTTTGAAAGCCGACCAATGCGCTATCGCTATTGACCGAGAGCCAGTGATCGCCAGATTAAAGTACTATCACTCTGTTATATCGGCGACCGTCAGACAACAATATACAGGGTGTGTGCACACTTTAAAATTTTATTCTTATATTGAAAATTCACCATCATTTTTACCAGCATACATTTTTACCAGCAACTTTGTAACTGCAAAGAATAGACACGAATTTATACCAACGAAAACTGTACAAAAAACTTACACTTGTACCCTTATATACCAATGTACAAACCTCGATAAGTATACAATTGTAAGTTTTTAATTAATTTAATGACCTATCGTCCTCAAAAAGACGCGTGTTTTTTTTCTTTTTAATGTTTGTTATAACTTCGTCATTTCTTAACCAATTTTAAAAGTATTTTTTTTCTTTGAAGGAGTATATTTTCAAATTGGTCTCATTTAATTTTCATGAAAATCGGTTCAGTAATGTTGTGTTAAAAGGAAAATAACGAAATTGCCCGTACTGTGGCGCTATCGTTTTCTATGCTAGTACAAACTAAAAATAGAAAAAAATTAAGTCATTTTACAAAAAAACGAACCAACTTAAAATCACAAAAATAAACTAAAAAGCGAAAAATAACATCGTATGTGCTACCTTCTGATCACTTTGCAGGCGGTGCCAAAACAGTGATGCATTAACTAAAGCAGACCAAACCCGTTTAAATCATAAAGTTTTATGATTTAAAGAAAGTGTTGAAATCATAAAGTTTTATGATATAAAGAAAGTTTTTTCCCGTGGTACTTTCAGAAACGGCTTTAATTAATACGTGATCGGCACTGCCTTCAAAGTGATCAGAAGATAGCACATGATGTTATTTTTCGCTTTTTAGTTTATTTTTATGATTTTGAAATCGGTTAATTTTTTTTGTTAAAAATATATTTTTGTTTTTAACTAACTACTAATTATTAAGTGGTCATTGTCTCTCCGACTATTTCTTGTATTAGGTACATCTTTGGTAGTCCGTTGAGTGCAACGGTTAGAGGCGCACCTGGATGGTTTCAAAGTCAAATTCGGATGTGAAGGCGCATATTATGAATTTTGTTGTTCAATTATATCAAAGGTACCCAATGAACTACGTCCGGCATACAACACAAATATTGATGTTGTTTGTATCGGCTTATTTGAAAACATTTATTCAATCTCTCGGTTATGAGCTGTTGATGTACTGTTAACTCGATACAGTAGTTGAAGTGTTTTTCAGATAGCATGGGTACGGTGAGTCTTTTTTTATCTTGGATAGGATTGCGCTTGACTACAACCATGCCTGATGGTGAGCAATGATGAGGTCTAAGATGAAACGCGCTTGCCTAGAAGATGCCTATTCACTATTGCCTTGAAGGTGCACAAATTGTAGATGTCAGGAAACACAATCTGTATGTAATAATACGTACTATTATCGCGATTCGTGGCAAAATTTCAAGAGTGAAACGAACTGTCACCCGCACCTTACTACATGAAACGTCTACAGTATATCAATTATACGTCTACAGTAGACGTATAATTGATACTGAAAGTGTGTAAGTACTTTAAAACGAGAGTATTACTCTACTCGGCGCAGATCGTACGGGGGCGGGAAAAAGAAAGCCAGGCTGCGTAGTGACGTAATAACCATAGACATGACAAGTGACATTAATATTTTTCTCCGTAATAGCGGAGGCTTATTCATAATTATGCATCTCTATAGTCTATTGAAATGTTACATTTTTTAGGCCTTAACTTGCGTTTTTTAGAGGACGCAATTTTATTTTTTTGCTGTGTAGGGGGGGTCCCCCTGTCGTCCGCATATCATGGGAGTGTTATCAACTTGCCAGACTATAGGCAAGTGTGTCAAGTGAGATCATGGTCAAACGCGAGCCTATCTTGTATAAAAAAGACAACTATTAGATCCTTTTCTCTACAACATAGGGAGGATTATTCTTTTCTATGCATTCAAACCTAACATAAGCACGTCAATAACTATAATAATCAGATAGTTAATAACGATAGCTATATCACTTGAAACAGCACTGGATATATCCTTACACTTAGGTGATTACAGATTAGAAATCAGACACCATTCATAGTTAACAAGAGAAAGTAATTTCCATTGCAAACATACGTTTCCACGGGGTCAATGGCAGCAACTTTCGTTTAATAACCGCCGTAGACCGCGTCTAATATGCTAAATATATTGCAAATGATCACATGGAAACCAGTTGATGTTGATATTTTCTCAAGCTCATGCAAACATCGTGATTTGCTCGCTTTAGTGGCGAGCGAAGTATTTACTGCTCATTGATAAGTTCGAGTCTCCTCTCAGAATGAGAGGGGTTTAGCCAAATAGTCAGTAGACCAGTCACGCTGGTCCAATAGCAGACTTAACACACGCAAAGAATTAGGAAAATTCTCAGGTACGCAGGTTTCCTCACGATGTTTTTCCTTCACCGTTTGAGACATGTGATATTTAATTTCTTAAATGCACATAGCTGAAAAGTTGGTGGTGCATGCCCCTGACCGGATTCGAACCTACACCCTCCGGAATTGGAGGCAGAGGTCATGTCATATCCACTGGGTTATCACGGCTCTCTATATATGTAGTGGTATGTCTCTGTGTAGTCCTTATGTAGTTTGTGTGAAATACTGAACTTTTCTTTCTTACTAGAAATTTCTGTGCAAATTTTTAGCCCGGATTTTTTGTTAAATAGTCGAAATTTTATTACCATAAGCCCGCAAACCCACATTGGAATGTGGTGGTTCTAAGCTTCATATCCTTTATGGAGGGAGGCCTATCTCAATATTGGAAAATGATGAAGGAACGCTAATTGTTGTACTTTAATACTTTTAGGTTCTCATATTAAAAAGATGTTCCACTACTATTTTTTTTTCTATTTTATAATTTGACTTTTCAACTCAAATTTATAATAACTCGATATAGTCCAATAACTTAATTGACTTTAACTATTAGCCTATATCACTTTGTTCATGTGATATTAAATGCATAGCCCTAAACACTACACTAGTCATTATAAAGAAGTATATAGAAAACTAAAATGATTTTATCCGTTTAAGTCTTCTTAATGTAGGTATTTGTAAATGCGTCAATAATACATTATTATTAACCCTGAATATTGATAAGTGCAGGTGACCTTGATAGCCACGTACAAATAAATACAAAACAAAATTTCTTGCAGACAGCGCATACCGCCGCGCGCGGAAGTATGTAGGACGCGACGCGCGCGCGATACCTTATCTCACTGGGTTAACAACCTATAGCCGAGTATTGGAGTGTGCAATCACGCTCGCCTTATCATCGCTTGTGCAAATCTTATCATAGAGCAGACGGGAAATGCAGAACTGGCAGTTGAGATCATTAAAGATCTCTGTTTTATTGGTTTAATAGCAAACAATTAGTAGTTCACTTAAGGCTGCTCCTAATGCCAACGACCTTGAAAAATAATTTGTCTATTTTTTAAGGAAATCGTCGAACGAGAGTTTCTCTACTTATTATGTGAATTTTCAGATGCCGAAAAATAATGTTGTTTAAATAAAAATTATCATTTTTTCGTTTTGTTGAAATTAAAGTTTTTATAACAGAGACAACTTATTACTCAGGGCAGAAGTTCTATTAAATCTAATATTAAGAACTATTATATTAAGTTATATTAAATCTAATATTAAACACTTATTGTATAACGCTTTGTTTATAATACTTTAAGGAATACGTTAATAAATAAATAGTTCTCACCACTGGAGGCGTTTTCGGAGGCGAACAGCGGGGCGGCGTTGTAATCTGCAACAAAATAAAATAAAATTATTATATTAATTTAATTTAATTAGTGATTATAATACACTTTCTCAAACTTTCATACAGATTTGGGACGAGACCGGTAAACAATTCCCAATTATAATGTATTCGTACGTAACACATAAAATTTCGTACAATTTCTTTATTCAAACTCTAATTTACAAACACTTTCCAAATTCGAAGGCATTCTTATGATATGGTTGTTTTGATTTTTTTATTATTTGTTAAATTCTTGGGACCGTAGGACCGGGGTCGGGGGCAAAGTCTTCAACACCGACGTAACGTTGCCTGTCTTTCGGTTTTTTACCGAATATATTTCGGAGGATAGATAGGAGGAGGAGGAGCGAACAGGATCTTTTCAATCAAGTACATCCATCCCCATTCTACCACAGAACAGCGAGACACCGTGCAAATTGACATCCTTTTGTAGTCGATGTCCAGTCGACTCACACAAAACGTCGCATCGACAGAACAGCGAAGATGTGGAATGCCCTTTCGGCTTCTGTAACAAGAGTGAATAGGCATTTTCTAGGCAAGTGCGCTCCAACCTAGACCTCGTTATTGCTTTCCACCAGGCATGATTGTAGTCAAGCGCAAGTCTAATAAGAATTAAAAAAAATCTTCAAAATGACTGACAAAAATGAGCTCGTCATTTTAAAGATCTTTCAATTCATATTTAAGAATGAACACGGAGTAGAATTACTAAATTGTATTAAACTACTCAAAAAGATACTACTAATCCTACTACTATTATAAACGCGAACGTTTGTATGGATGTTTGGATGTATGTTTGAATGTTTGTTTGGACGTTTGTTATTCTATAACGCCGCTACTACTAAAGCGATTTGGCTGAAATTTGGAATGGAAATAGATTTTACTCTGGATTAATACATATACTACTTGTAATTTAGTTTTACACAAATCCCGCGGCAACCATGGATTTTTCCGGGATAAAAAGTAGCCTATGTGTTAATTCAGGCTATAAAATATCTAAATACCAAATTTCAGCTAATTCGGTTCAGTAGTCGAGACGTGAAAGAGCAACACACATTCGTATCATCAAAATCATCAGTTTTCGCAAATCTCGGGAAACCATGGATTTTTTCGGGATAAAAAGCATTTCCATTTCAAATTTCAGCCAAATCGCTTCAGTAGTAGCGGCGTTAAAGAGTAACAAACATCCAAACATACATACAAACGTTCGCATTTAGAATATTAGTAGGAAAGATTTAGCGTTCCATACTTCTAAAGTTCAAGGACTATCCTAGACAGATATAAATAATACTAATTCATTACATAACTATCGCCGAAATATAACATAACATAACAACTATTTATTTCCTTTATGCAATAAATTCATATAACAAGCACTATATCCATAAAATTAAATGGCGTAGTTGTGAATGATGCCAATGATGGTCTATGAAATATGCGCGAAGGCCACGGGGTAAACGACACTTTCTTACGCAACGTTCTGTCAGTGATTACACCACTGTTCTTTGACCCCAATCATTGGAGCCAGCGCATAAATATAGAGCTCATAGACACTGGTGACTACGACTGACGTATTGATATCATTTCATTAATGTGGAATTAGTATTCCAACTCTCACCATGTCTCATTAATAGAATTATAAATCTATATATATAAAAGAAAGTCGTGTTAGTTACTCCTCTTATAACTCAAGAACGGCTGAACCGATTTAGCTGAAAATTGGCAGGGAGGTAGTTTAGAGCCAGGAGAAGGTCATGGAATACTTTTTACTTTTTTTATACTTTTTTTTACGGGTAGGGTAGGGTAGGGGTAGGGTAGAGGTAGTTGAAAGTTTACATCGAGTTTCACGCGGACGAAGCCGTGGGCGTCAGCTAGTATCCTATTAAAAGAAAAGTTTTAGAATCTATTTTTGGCATTTGAATGGGCTCCTTTGAAATGCCAACGACAGACTTTGTTTTTGTATTTGTAGATTATTTATTATTTAGTTTTGGCATTATATTATACTTGACTTTGATGTTTATCGTCATTAATTAAATCTGAAATTAAAGCTCTTAATAAATTCTCTTCTTCTTGGTCGCATTCTTCATTGCTGAAGGTCATGTCCACACTGTAGTCCCTTCGATGCGTTGTTAAAGATTCCCCTCCAAACAGTCCGGTCCTCTGCTTTTCTAATGGCTGTTGTTACAGGGAGTCCAGTGAGTGACTTAACCTGGTCAGACCAGCGGGTAGGTGATCGGCCGCGTGGTCGTTTCCCTTCCACCTTGCCCACCACTATTACTTTATCCAGGTTATCGGGAAGGCGACGGGCTATATGGCCAAAGTAACTCAAGCTCCTCTGATAACATACAGTTGAAAGTCTAGTGGAAATGCGAAGCTGTTTCAGTATCGAGATGTTTGTTCTTCTAGCGGTCCACGTTATACGAAGCATCCGTCTCCAACACCACATCTCAAAGGCATCTATCTTCTTTCTGTCTGTGGCCCTTATCGTCCAGGCTTCGGCGCGATAAAGGAAAATTGAGAAGACTAAAGTCCTAACAAGTCTCTTCTGTTCTAATCTAATAAATTAGATAGGTACATTTCTAAATTCGCAATTAAAATCGTTAACTATAATTTCATAACTGACATACTGATCGAGTATTCTACTCGATAGCGAGCCGCCATATTGCTTACATCTACGGCATGCAAATGAACGTACATATTATATTATTTTGTTGTACACGTGTGTGTAAGTGTTGACAGGTCTGTTTATTTTACACACACATACATAACGCCGTGAGTGTGTGCGCGTGGGTTCGCGACCTCGTTTTGTTCTCTTCAACTAACCGAGTTGTTTTCGTAAAAAAAATCTATAAAACATGTTTTTATGTTTTTAATAAAAATAGACAGACAGACTTACTTTTGCATTAATAATATGAGTATAGAAGTATAGATTTGAAAGATTGTAAAACAAACAAAACGTTTCAAAAAATGCTAAAAGGTCACACAATAAGTTTTTCCTTTTTGTAATCAATAATCAATTTCAGCCAAGTTCCTCCGTCCCCCTTGTGGCAGTCTGCGATAAAACTATAACCAACATTCAAAACAATAATCAATTTCAACGAAGTTCCTTCGTCCCCCTTTCTGCTATAAAACTATAACCAACATTCAATACAATAATCAATTTCAACGAAGTTCCTTCGTCCCCCTTTCTGCTATAAAACTATAACCAACATTCAATAACTAAACCCCGACCAATTATTGCAATATTACTCGCTCCAAGTTATTTATTTACAAACGCCGCAGTCGACCGGACGTTAGCGATTATTTACATACAACTATAGTCCTTTGTGTCTATTTGTGTAGTCCAGTGCCAGGCTTCAGATCTAAATCACATTAGTTATAAGGCATTTGTGGTGGATTAACGCAAAACCACATTAAATCTAAATTAAGAGGATTACAAAGGTCGCACGTTAGTTAATTCGTTTTGTTAAAGAACAAACAGAAATAAAGCTAAATATATTCATGTAAAACTTTTGTATATTTACCACAAAAAGATTATAATTATTAAATTGTTCATACTAAAATCAAATGGCAACGAAACATCACCAAAAAGAGAACTCCTCCAGACAACCTTAGAAGTTACACGTAAGATTTTTTAGTTTGCATGATTTAGTCGAGATGATTAAGATATTAGCTTAAGCCGGTAATTGTATTGTATCAGTTAGGTACTCATGTTTTACATATAAAGTTACACTAAAAAGTCAGAAAAGAATTAGGATAAAGTTTAACACACAATTTATTTTAAAAATGAACACAATTTTCACTCACTCGGAAAATTTTTGAAAATTCAAGTAGGTAGTGCCTACCCAGTCCTTAATGTTTTTAAAAACTATACTCGTATCGTCCTAATCAATTACTATATTAAATAAAGGTCGGTCGTCATCAACCCATATTCGGCTCACTGCTGAGCTCGAGTCTCCTCTCAGAATGAGAGGGGTTAGGCCAATAGTCCACCACGCTGGCCCAATGCGGATTGGCAGACTTCACACACGCAGAGAATTAAGATAATTCTCTGATATGCAGATATGTTTCCTCACGATGTTTTCCTTCACCGATTGAGACACGTGATATTTAATTTCTTAAAATGCACACAACTGAAAAGTTGGAGGTGCATGCCCCGGACCACACCCTCCGGAATCGGAGGCAGAGGTCATATCCACTGGGCTATCACAGCTCTTTAAATAAAGGAAGCACTAAATATTGTAACAATTTTATTTGAATCCATTCAGACGTTTTTGTTTTCAAACTTAGCCTAAATCCAATCAACTAGACAAACTGGTATTTTTAATTTTAGATGAATTTTAATATTTATTTAATTTATTTCAATTTAGATTTTATTATTCCTTACAATCTTTGTAAAAGTAAATGTAAATAAAAATCTTGACTGATAAAAAAAACTATTTTAGATGGATGATTATTTTTATTTGTTCCTAAACATATGACACCCCTTGATTGTATACCAAGGGAAACCTTACCATAAGAGAATTGCGCTTGCGTCGTTTTGCACATTTGCCATACATAAACTGTAAACAATCCGTATATACAGCCCTGTATACGCAAATGACTGTAAACTTTAACACACTGTGAATAAAGTAAACTTTCTAATACACAATGGCTATTTCAGGGTGGCGGATTAAAAACGTCGGACGGTCAGTGGGGAAAACGAGACGCATATATTGCTTTAGGTCAGGAATTATAAACAACTGTGAACTAACTTGAGTCACGCGCCTGAAATTTTGATTTGGTTTTTTCCCCACGAGGGGGGAATGTAAAGCGAACACCAAGGATGTTTTTAAATAACAACTGCATTAGTTAATTAGCCGATGTTCCTACATTGTAGCCAATGGCGTGCTTAAGGTGTTTTACTATGGCATGCACTATAAATAAAAATTGGAAACTCCTTGTCCAACAATTCTGTGGTCCAAAATTGAGTGACTATAGGGGGCAAAGCATTTTTGCATCTATTAAGTGCAATCCACTGATTGTTCCTATAAAGTCTCGTTAGTCCCGTGAATTGGCAGTTTATCAGTGGTTAAGGTCTGCGTATCATGAGGTCCTGTGATCGAATCCTAGGACACTAAACTTATTGGATTTTTCTTCTTAGCCACCTGGAGTCGGGAAACCTTTGAAAGCTCGTTAAGACATCGGACCCGTTCATGACGGTCTCCGTGGCGCAGTGAATTTACTGGTTCTGCTCCTGGGTTCGATCCCCGGCTGGGCCGATTGAGGTTTTCTTAATTGTTCGAGGTCTGGCTGGTGGAAGGCTTCGGCCGTGTCTAGTTACCACCCTACCGGCAAAGACGTACCGCCAACCGATTCAGCGTTTAATAACTTAATCTTAGTCTTTCACTAACTATTAATTACTTCGTCCGCGTGTACAGTTTTTCGCAAATCTCGCAAAATCTAAGGACTTTTCGGTTCCGTAGTTCAGGCGTTAAAGTAACAAACATCCAAACAAACATCCATACAAACTTTCGCGTTTATAATATTAGTAGTTATATATTTTCTAAATCTGAATAGGTCTCTCGTATATCAGTCTTTACTGTAGGTATATTTGCACTTACACTGAAGAGTGTGCTCTGAAACTTCATAATCTAGTTTCTCCATTTTCATTCTAACACAGAACAGTGAAAAGTCGTGAACATTGGCATCCATGTGTAGTTGACATTCAGTCGACTCGCACGAAACGATTCTCATCTACGTTTCTAATTAGAAAAGCTTGTGGAATGCCATTCAGAACAGACAGACAGTTCCTGGCATGTATTTGCTGTATCAGACATGATTGTTGTCAAGCGAAAACCTATCTAATACATAAAATAAAATAGGCCAAGTGTACGTCACTATTGTCATTATAGAATAGTGTTTTTTGGGTATTCCGTGTAATGTACACGCACACACTAGTGATTTACTTAATCAGTAATTTGATCACTCAATTAATTACTTTCACTTAATTGAATACTGTATCTACTTAGTACCCTATTGCTGTCGCTATAATACTAGAATGAGCCCCACCGTCACGAGAGGCTTGTATTTATACACTCGTTACTTCAATACTTGGTATATTGACATCGTGTTCTGACTGCACCCGGCTGTCAGAATATTGATAACATCCGGTAATAACACTGAATTTTGTCATGTCATGTCATTGACATGCAGTCCTATATACTACAGTCCGTCTGTAACTATTTCAATTTCGATTACGATTTTGGCTGGTGGGAGGCTTAGGCCGTGGCTAGTTACCACTCTACCGACAAAGACGTACCGCCAAGCGATTTAGCGTTCCGGTACGATGTCGTGTAGAAACCGAAAAAAGGTGTGGATTTTCATCCTCCTCTTAACAAGTTAGCCCGCTTCTATCTTATATCTTCATCATCTTCCATGTAAAGAATAAAAAAAAAACCCTATTTAGTTAGCTATGGAGACATGTGCAATAATATCTGAGCTAAACCCAGAAGGACAAACTGGCAAATCGACATGTCGAAACCATAAAGTCTACTTAACCCTAAAAATACGACAAAGAATTGTTTCGTACCTCTGCCATATAAAAGATACCCGTTACATTTAATACGTCTTTTTAGAACACGCTTGGAAAAAATAAACCACAGTACTGAATGTACTTTCGCATGGACAAATTGGTAACAGATGAAAAACTGGCACACTGCCAAATAATATTGTTAGTATTCAATATGTACCTAAATATGTATTAAACATTATTGAATAAATAATATCAGGTCAAACAAACAATCCTAAATTAAATCAAGTTTGTCCGAAGCCAATGTTATGATTTGACGAAATGCAATGTTGGAAGTAAATGCCTTTTTAGGCCAGTCAAAATCGGCACAAAAATCTCTTAATTCGTAAAACACTATGTATTTCTTATAACCATGATGATCTTATTCTTTATGGCTTTGTATACCTATTCCCTACCCAAATATTGGAAAAATTTTTACGCACGAAAAACTGCGAAACTTTGGAATTGTTTTAGATTCTGTTCTATATCTCCTAATCCATGTATTTTTCATCGGAAGCTTTAAAGGTAATGTATAGAACATTAAATTTGTGATAAATTAAGCAAAACGGGTGCTATGTAGGGCAATATTTTGTTACCGAAATACGGCACTTTGAAACACTTTGAAAATGGACTACTTTTAGACCTTTGGACTGAAACAGCGTCGAAACCAGTGAACCTGCAAGTAGTAAATCTGTACATTGAATATTATAATATCAGACATTATTTTGTGGTGAACAAAAGTAACAAAACCAAGATTGTTAAATTCACTTAATGTTTTATTACCAATTAGATTTTCATGTGGTTTTCAAAAACATTGAACCTTTAGTTTTGGGAACATAATGAGCTTCGTTTCATGTAGTTCGAAGTTAGTGAAGTAAGTAAAAAAAACTAATGTCGTGTCAACCAACATAACTAGTAATATTACTAACAATAGGATATTAAAAATTAATCAATTGAATGTAATTTATGGATTTTATTATCTGAAATAAAGATTTATTATTATTATTATTATTAACCTTTTCACGACTAAACGGTTACACCGATCAAGATGAATTTTGGTATAATGGTAAATGGGACCTTGGAACAAAACTTGGGGTATTTTTGACGCTAAAATGATAGAATGGGTTGAAAGTTTATATGGAATGTCCTTAATTTTTCGAGTTATAGTTTAAAAATTTATTTATAAATCATTTAAAAAAATACGAAGTATAATGTGATTCGAATGATTTTTTAAAATTCAACCTGTAAAGGCATGAAATAGGGGTTGAAAGTTTACATTGATTTCCACGCGGACGAAGTCGCTAATAGGGTAGGGTGGTAACTAGCCACGGCCGAAGCCTCCCACCAGCCAAACGCTTATAAACGCAGACCTATTGAGTCTCTAAATTCATATTATTAGTTAAAATAAGAATATTACATTACTATATAGTGCGCAGTATAAAGTTCAAAGTAGCGCGACCTCGAGGCAACCCTGGACGCGGCGGGGGTGGGCGAGGGAGGCGGGAAGGGGGACGAATCCTGACCACGCACAACTAGGTGCTTCGCTTCCCGACGGCCTATATTTAGCGATGCATTTCACTGTACTCGGAAATTGGACGCCATGTTTCCCCGCTAGGATATAGCTACTAGCAAGGGCGCGATTATACGTAGTGCTGAAACTATACAGTGCAGACTATAGAGTCTAGACTGAGCTGTGGCTTTATTTTACTATTTTTGTACTGTTTTGTATCACTGTTTTGATGTTTTGAAATTGAACGGATATTATACGGCAAAGGTATGAAGGTTATACAAATACTGGAACTATAAAGTGCATACTGTAGAGTCTACTCTAGACTGAGCTGTAGCTTTATTTTACTATTGTTGTACTGTTTTGTATCACTATACTTTGAAATTGAACGGATATTATACGGCAAAGGTATGAAGGTTAAACAAATACTGGAACTATAAAGTGCATACTGTAGAGTCTACTCTAGACTGAGCTGTAGCTTTATTTTACTATTGTTGTACTGTTTTGTATCACTATACTTTGAAATTGAACGGATATTATACGGCATAGGTATGAAGGTTAAACAAATACTGGAACTATAAGTGCAGACTGTAGAGTCTACTCTAGACTGAGATGTGGCTTTATTTTACTATTTTTTACTGTTTTGTATCACGATACTTTGAAATTGAACGGATATTATAAGGCAAAGGTATGAAGGTTATACAAATACCTACTGAAACTATAAAGTGCAGACTGTAAAGTCTAGACTAAGCTGTGGCTTTAATTTACTATTGTTGTACTGTTATGTATCACGATACTTTGAAATTGTACTACGTTACTCTGATATTATACGGCAAAGGTATGAAGGTTATGCAAATACTGAAACTATAAAGTGCAGACTGTAGAAGGACACATTGTAGACGGAACACAATGTTTATATTACCATTTTATAGACTTTTATTTTTGTACTCTTTAATTTTACAGTATTTTCAATATGATTGTAGGGTTTCCCTGAAAGGATATAGTCTACTAGCAAGGGCGCGATTATACGTATAGTGCTGAAACTATACAGCCCCCCCTAGCCAAGTTTCACGTCAATTCTCTTTCTACGATCGCAAACGCTCTGAAAACTAGAAAAATGTATGGGAATGACAAATCTTAATCACGTGAACTGTCGATAACAAATGTCATTCCCATACATCTTTCTAGTTTTTGAAGCGTTAGCGATCGTAGAAAGAGAATCGACGTGCCATTTGGCTAGAGGGGCTGTGCAGACTGTAGAGTCTATCTAAACTGAACAGTGTATTTTACTAGGTATTGCACCTGCTTTTATTTTTGTACTGTTGACCTGACTTTGAAATTGAATGCCATGTTTCTCTGATATGATATTATATGGCAAAGGCATGAAGGTATTACAAATACTGAAACTATAGAGTGCAGACTTTTTTATACTCTACAAGTTATCTGACTACAATCTCACCTGATGGTAAGTCATGATGCAATCTTAGACGGAAGCGGGCTAACTTGAAAAAGGACACATTTTAGACTGAATATAATGTTTATATTACCATCTTCTTTTATTTTTGTACTGTTTCATTTTACAGTATTTTGAAAATGTACGTAGGGTTTCCCTGAAAGGATATAACTACTTTTGTAAGGGCGGATTATATACAGGGTGTCCCGTAAATACTACGACATACTTTACAGGGTGATAGCTGACATCAAGACCTACTAAAATAACACAATATAATTATGTTAGCCGAAATTTTACGGTTTGGTTTTTGTGCAAAATTCAAAAAATCCTAAAGCGTTCGTATTAAAATTCTAGGTATAAGCAATGCTCAAACTATAGAGTCAAAATTGTCTACATTATAAATAAATTATATTAAGAATTATTCGTTACTAATTGTAAGGAAATTAATACAGACAGAAAGCTTCGATGCGCAAAACGGATTCGCGCTTAGTTTTTCCGCGGACGGTACAAAAAGTTAACTCTCGAACGTATTTCATGGCTGCTTCTCGGAAATAAAGTTACATTAAAAAGGCAAATCTCGCAAACACTCCATTCAATACGCAAGGCTGCATTTTTTATTGCCCAGTTGTCAAGACAAATAACAATTGCACGTCTCGGACCCATACTTTGGGAAATAATCACGAGTTTCAAGGAGCTGGCTTACTTGTACACTTGTTATTAAGTGTGTAGCTTTAGCATGTTATTGTGGAGGGCAACAGCATTGAACTGTGTGAATAGATGTCACTCCCATTTCCCTTTGTCAAGGTACTGATGCACATCACGCTAGAGTTGTAAAGGAGTCATTATAAGTACTAATTACTTGAACACGAATTGTATATGATTTTGTTAATGATGATGATATATGTCATATATCATCATCATTAACAAAATCATATTCGGGTCATTGTTGAACACGAGTCTCCTCTCAGAATGAGAGGGTTAGGCTAATAGCCCACCACAGTAGCCCAATGCTGATTGGAAGACTTCATACACGTAGAGAATTAAGAAAATTCGCAAGTAGGAACGTATGCAGGTTTCCTCACGATGTTTTCCTTTATAAAGCCTCGTGTCCCTGTAGTTATAATGCCGCGTTGGTTCAGTAAAGTTGTCTGGGTACTGATCATGGGGTCCAGGGTTCGAGATTTAAATGTTCTTATTTCTAATAATTTCTAATTAGTAGTTCACAATTGGAAAGTTCGCTTGTAACAACCTCGTTCGTGCCTTGGAGAGCACGTTAAGCTGATTCCGATCCCGTTCATTATCATTTAGGTGATAGGCTGAAGGAAAAACATCGTGTGAAACCTGTATACCAGAGAATTTTCTCAATTATCTGAGTGTGTGAAGTCTGCCAGCCATTGGGCCAGCGTGCTAGACCTGCATTTGGCCTAAACGCTCTCACTCTGAGAAGAGACTCGTGTTCAACAGTGAGCTATGAATATGGGTGAATGATGATGAATGATATCGAATAGCGATCGTTCAATATATTATCCTACTTAACCGTATAGGAGCAGCGTCATGGGTCGAAACTATAAACCCCATTTTCCTATAAGAAAGTCAGTGTAGTGAACCGTTTAAAAGAATGATGAATTTTTGACGGCCTCCGTGGCGCAGTGGTATGCGCGGTGGATTTACAACACGGAGGTCCTGGGTTCGATCCCCGGCTGGGCAGATTGAGATTTTCTTAATTTGTCCAGGTCTGGCTGGTGGGAGGCTTTGGCCGTGGCTAGTTACCACCCTACTAGCAAAGACGTACCGCCAAGCGATTTAGCAAGACGTACCGCCAAGCGATTCAACGTTCCGGTACGATGCCGTGTACAAACCGAAAGGGGTGTGGATTTTCATCCTCCTCCTAACAAGTTAGCCCGCTTCCATCTTAGACTGCATCATCACTTACCATCAGGTGAGATTGTAGTCAAGGGCTAACTTGTATTTAAAAAAAATACAACACAACATAAATAGACACACAAACCAACCTGTATACTGTAGAGTTACAGATAGAGCAGACTGTAGAAACTATGACAACATAACATTGGTGGTAAGAAAGCCATAACGCACGGGAATATTGTGCACGAGACTTAAAATGGGTTCATATTCATTGGAAGGCTTTCTACTATTTGTTCGCATAGCCGGCTTTTGTGGTTTCAGAGCGAACGCGTTGCGTGTGGGCGTAACCGCAAGCCTCTCCCGGCCCTAGATTTCCGGACTTCTATTAGGCGCGTGATACACACGCGAAAAAGAAATTAAAAAAAAACAAGTAACAAAGCCTTAGTTTACAAGCACTTTTGAAACGTAAAGTTTGATTGTTTCGGAGTGGGAGTTTTCAATGTTTTCATACTGTTACTATCGCGTTAACGTAAATGCGAATTTATATGGAATTGAAACAGTTGTGCAGTAGTGCCACTAGATGGCACTGTTCCAATTCCTTAGAAATTCGCGTTTACTTTAACGTGATCGTGAAAGTATCAAACTGCCACTGGGCCCTCAGTACAGTTTTGGCAGTATTTTGATGACCGATTTTACTTTATATAGATGAGGTGGCAAGAAACTTAGCAGTTGTTGTTTTGAAATAATCATTACTTTAAATATTAATTAAAAAATATTTATACAAATTACAATTTTTTACAATTACTACTATTATTTATTACTTTTATTTACGGTGTGATAATGAAAGCCGGTCAAGTTAACTCGAAGCATCGTTGTCAAATTCATCAATAACTTGGACTTGATTGATGTGTTTTACGACTTAATACTGACTACTAAATTCTGTTCCTGTACCTGTTACCTACTCTGTGTATTTTTTCTATGTGGTAATGTCACACAGAAAAGCAAGAAAAAGGCACAAAATTAATCACATGCACATATGCACGTGTATCAGGGGCTTAACTCTGAAAGTATTTCGTTCTTCCATTTGTTACATACGAGTACTGTGCGGTTGCGTAGTACTTATTGTAGTAATTACAGGTGGAATTACATTCGTTGGATGGAAATCTTTGTATAAGATCGTGATGTTATGGTTTTTATAGATAAAACAAAAACAAAATATAACACCGTACTAATAGGTACGGTGTTATATTTTGTTTTTGTTTTTATCCCTACAAATTATAATGTTCTATGTGATTTTATGCAGAATTTTGAAATCTACGAAAATACGGTGTTTACCTAAATGTGAGTACGTGGTTGTAGGTGAGGTGTAGATTTTAATCGCACAAGGTTATTAATGATTTAGGTATAGTAGACTACGTGAATACAATGTAGCTGCAGTATTAATAAATCCTACCATATGCTGCTCGTCGTTCAATTGTTTACAAGTGCAGATGCGCGCATCCGCTTCACGGAACGCATCAAAGACTTCCAAGCGCGATCGGAATTAATACATGAAGTGAAAGCATCATATTTTCCGTCTACAAGTTTCACTCGAAGTTTCCTATGAAAGAGAAATCGCGTCGCATTGAAAAACAGAGAAAAAGTAGTCGGAAAAAGTGCAAAAACATGCCGCGCGGCCGTCCTACAGCAACATAAATCGATAATAGGAAGCCCTCCGACTAGTTCAGCAGTGCGTGCGAGCGACCTAATACACCCACTGTGAGAGTCGCTCGTAATGCGGGCTAAATATACAGGCCCGCCGCGTTCCTGCAATGCATCGCGCCAACGGAACTTATGTCGCCACGACAACGTCCACAATTGCTTGTTCAGAGAAAATAACCGGTTGTGGCGCATCGTTGGCAACGTAGCGCTTGGGGGGTCGGGTTTAGGTCGAGTTTCCGCTGCGCTATGGGAGGAAGAAGGCCGTTTTCCAGCGGCCGTCGCGGTAATAACACAGCTAGGTGCATTCTCGCTGCAATTTCGCTCTCGGTCGGGCTCTGTGTTTGTGGCGCGCTGAAGATCAGGGCTAACGATCGGCGGCGGCCGTCTCGCTCGCGTGCACCTCCCTCCCTCACTCCTACCGCGTCTAGCAAAAGAAATGCAACAACTTTATCTGACAGCGACGCGACGCCGAGAGGCTTTTGTGCGTTCTCTATGTTTATGATTATACGGGAACACGGATAAGGGGCCCTTTGAACGCGTCGCTGGCTACATATTTCCGCGACAGTTTTGTTCTTGTTCCAGTGTTTGTTTATTGATCGCGTTGCGTACAATGCGTGCGATGCTATCGGGAGAGCGCTCTGTTGCCGCTCCTGCAATGGATCCATGACTAGAGCTTATACAAATAGCTACATTACTGCGTGATTTATTTTCGACATTCCTGAGAAAACCAGAAAGTATAACATATAGTACATTTGCCTAATATTTTTAATTTAATTTCCCCTCCAGTAAGTTGGAAAAACCGGGTTACGATAATAATCCATGCAGGGATCGAACCCATGACCTCTCAGCGTGAGTGTCTCCACTTTACCGTTGACCTATTGAAAAGTGACAGGCATGACACGGAACAGAGTAGCTAAAGAAAAACTCGTACGGATGAGGTTGGAAGAGGCCTTTGCTTTGGCAAACAGATATTCAGAAAAGTAGCAAGAAAAAAATAATAGTCTAAACTAGGAAATTTTATATAAAATATTCATCTTCTACATCATAAACCCATATTTGGCTTACTGCTGAGCTCGAGTCTCCTTTCAACACGAGAGGGGTGAGGCCAATTAGTCCACCACGCTGGCCCAATGCGGATTATTAGAATTCACACACGCAGGTTCCCTCACAATGTTTTTCTTTCACCGTTTGAGACACGTGGCATTTAATTTCATAAAATGCACACAACTGAAAAGTTGGAGGTCCATGCCCGGATCAAATTCACACCTACATCCTCTGGAATCGGAGGCATAGAGGTCATATCCACTGGGCTATCGCGGCTATAAAATATTATATATTGTTAACTGTGAACTGAACTGTACATTTTTACTAAGTACAATAATAATTTCTACAATGTAAAGTACACAAAGCGCTGTTTGATCCTGTTTCATCAAAAATCTTCGTTATTAAATTCCTTAAGATCTGTTTGCGTCCAATAATGAAGAATTCTATTGAATAGCAGCAGAATGCCCGTGCTCGTCTCGAAATATTGTAAATTTTATCTCCGGCAATTGTCAACACGATTATTACTGAAGCTGGATAGCTGAAAGACTATTCGCTACACTGGGTCCTGATAAAATTGACAATAAACTTATTAAGCTAGCATTTTGAACTGCGAAACGATAAAGCAGAACTTTATTCAGTTTCGAACGTATTGTACGAGTTACTTACTCGAGTAGAAGTCATAGAAATATTCATCTTTATAACTGCCCAACGCTAAAAATAATATTGGGACTAAAATATGTACAGTTTCTCGTGTAGAAAGGTTTTTACAGCTCACTTAATCAGACTACAGATCTTTAGATTTAACTGCACAGTTTTATCTGATCGTAACTTCAATAAAATTAATTAGAAAAAACTGTACAGTTGAAACTGACGAAAACTATATTTAACTGAACAGTTCGACTGTACAAATAACATTGTGTAGTTAAAACTGAACGTCTGTAGCACGCGTAAATAGTTATATACCCGTGCTACACACATGCAGTTTTAAACCTTCAGTTTATCTCTGTAGTTACAGAATTGAACATTTCGTGATAATAATTCAAAACCAAAACGCGTTGTGTTGTTTTTACTTGAAACGTTCAAAATTGTGTTGTTATTTTCTTGAAACGAATAGAATAGAGTTCATAAATGTAGTGTACGAAAATTCTCTTCAAAATAAACAGCTAATAGATCTCTGCAAACCTTGGAGCAGACACGTTCGTGAATATTATTACAGTGTTATTGAATTGTTGGTACAGTTCCTTTACACGATATTAGCTTCAACTTGTTGTTGTTTGCTTATTCAGTTTGTCTAATATAATTTGCGGTACAAATGCAGAAGGAAACGATATTCATCATTCATTATACAAGTATGTTAACTATGGAGTTTGAATCATACTTTTGGAAGTAGCGATCCAGACTAAGAAGGGGTTTGATGTTCATTAGTTCATGTTTTCGAATATTGTGATATGGGTGTCAAATTCAAGGTCTCATCAAGATGATTTAAAAATGGTATACAATGGCCATATTAAATAAAAAATTGCAATTAGAAAAACGTTATTTATTAATCGCGATACAAAATAATAATATATATCTAGAGGAGGCCTTTGCCATGAGGCACAATGAGATTAGGGACATCTTTTAATTGTACCTATATAATTTAAAAAAAAGTGTACCAAAATCAACGATACAATGTATATCGTTGACAAAAATCTTCATTAATAGGTAAAGGCTATTTTATTATTTATTTACTTTTTTATACAAAATACGCGAGGCGGATGACTAGGTGCGAGCAGTTAGGTTAGGTTAGCGGGTTTTTTTATTTTTTTAATTATTGGCTTGTCTAATAATAGAGTATTATATTTATTTAGTATTCCAACGGGAATGGAAACTACGTGGCTGAAACCTATATATGCTTCAAAACAGTAAAAAAAGTTAAACTTAATTTTTCAACATCAGACCTTAAAGTCACAAAAGCCGAACACAAAAAGACCGTACAAGAGGGGGGGCAATTATTTAATTTAGCGGTCATATTACGGCGGAGTACTACGGATGTGCGAGTACTATATTTACTTTGGGCACGTGTTCAAAGTTGAATGGGCCCGCCCTTGACCCCGGCACGCACCGCCCGCCCAAACGGCTGGCCGCGCCTCTGCCGCAACCAGCCCCGCGCGCCGCTTCCTCCGAACACCCCGAATCAATACACGGATCTACAGACGTGCCAATTTCTAACAGCACCGACTTAACGGCAGACTGTTCGAAAATGATTAATTAAATCGTTAACGGGTACATTCGTTGTTATTTTTTAGCAGACTCAAAGGTGATTACAAAAATAAGAAAACTAATGTCGAACAAAGGTTATGATTCACAACATTTGTCAGGACAACTTAGTAACAAATCAAACTGTAACTAAAATAACCCTAGAATGGCAGACATTCTCTGCCATTCTTGCCAACTTTGCAGTGACAACTGCCAACCTTGAGTGAAGTCACGTACTTGTGAACGATGTGTAGGGTTAAAGGTACCTTTGACTGTTAACAAACATTCACCTTTTCCACTCAAGTCACTCTCCCCGCCTAGCCCAAGTAACCCATAAAGAATTACACAACAAGAGATGTGGATGGCTCGAACGCTACGAGCACACTGAAGCCAACACGAGATCGAGCGACGTCATATCCGTCACAGACTACTATTTCCTACACTATTTATTAAAAACATGTAAGTTTAGAAGCTGCCAACACGGCGATAACATATTATAGCAGAGTAATTGCTTGGAATCATCAAAATATCGAATGTACTTCTATAGTGCAGAATGTATGGTGGAAATCAAGGCTTTTGTTGTTGTGATGGCTAGAATTTCGTTGACACTTTATAAAAACTGAAATTGCGTCATTCTGCGCTCCTGTAGGTACGTACGGTATGCAATTATAGATTTTATATATATTTTCCTTTTTTTTTAGGGTTTCAAACGTACGTAGTACAAAAACGGAACCCTTTTTTTATTTTACAAGCTAGCCCTTGACTACAATCTCAAATATATTTTGCTTGCAAACAGTCCACAGCTGATCTGCACTTTTAAAATTGTTTGTAGGAATTCCGTCAGTCAGACCTAAAAGTACTGAACTTTTGAACTGCTGCTATTTCTACTACTAATCCAACTAAAAAAGGTCAACTATTTTTATAGTTTAGGCCAATTTAAATCGACTTTTAACATGTATATTGGAGTTAAGGAGTTGGCAAGTCTGTAAATGTCTTACAAAGTTCGTCTTCCTCATATTTCCATCAACTATATCGAAGAATTCCCAGAAATCTATTCCTAATTCGACGGAATAGGGGCACCGCTTCGTGTAGCCCCACTTTAGTAAACTGTAATGGGTGGCTTTACGCACTCGTTGACAGAGTTATCGTGTATACTTCCTATTCAAGATTTGGTTGAACAGGAATGGTTTGGATCTTTGGACCTATAGCTTGTGTGCGCGCGGGGTATCGCTACCCCCCGCCCGGCCCGCGCGAACGATCGGGAGTGTTACGAACGAATTTGCCAAGATACAGTCCCATTCAGCTGTTGACTTGAACTGTCTCATTGGTTCACTGGTGAAGCTATGCGGCTTTGGATCATAAGGTCCTAAGTTTTAATCATAGGTTGGGCTATGAAATATTTAGTTTATCTTTTTTCAAGAAAATTCCCGAATTCGGGAAGTGGCTGATACAGCATTCCTGTATCTCGGAGAGTATGCTAAGTAATGGCACTAGGTCTACTCTAATGCAACCGACACGCGTAGGAGTAGGGTTTTGAGTTAAAGCTCTAAATCCCCGTGTGCACTTCACAGATACAAAAATGCACTGCCTACCCTAAGGACTAAATACAAACCTATGTTGGATCACAGAATACATAGTTGGACCAAGAATTTTCCAATTTTTACTTATAGTGCATACCCTACTTTAAAACCTTATGCACGCCACTGAGCCAGGTTCTATAGTTGGTCATTAGAAATATGATCATTATAAATGATGATTAATAAAACATTGTTCAATTATTATGTAGAATGTGTAAACACAATTACAGTCTCGTAAAAACGTTAAAAGGCTCAACTTTAATCATCATTATAAACCCATATTCGGCTCACTGCTGAGCTCGAGTCTCCTCTCAGAGTGAGAGGGGTTAGGCTAATAGTCCACCACGCTGGCCCAATGCGGATTGACAGACTTCATACACACAGAGAATTAAGAAAATTCTCTGGTATGCAGGTTTCCTCACGATGATTTTCCTTTAATGTTAAACTTTATTTTCTTATGAAATAAGTTTACATACCTTCATATTTTTCGGATTCCATATAAATAATTGTATACATATCGTGTTGTATTGTGTAACTTTGTACAGTTTCAGTAAAATATTCTGGTAGTTCAGCAAAGTAGTGCACAAAGTTAAGACAAGACAAATGTATGTGCATTAAAAATTGCTTCAACGTAACTACTTGCGAACTAGGGAACACGACTTTCACTGACCTACAACTTTGCACACACGGAACCGAGTTGGTCCCCTATCAAGTTAATAACATACTAACTTCAAAGATTGTACAATATACAGGGTGCTCGGGAGTATTTTTCATAACTCTAGGGATATATTCTTTAAGCAAAATTAATTAACAATGTCTAAGAAACATTGTTTTCTAAAATGAATATTTTCGGAGTAAAAAATATTTCTTTTGTAAATGAATTTTAAATTGTGTCGCATCCATATATTATGACCTAGCAAAACTTATTCATTGATAAATATCATGAAGTAGCTTACTAGTGAAGTGCGGAGTGCCAGTTGCGATATCTCGTCAATATCGATAAATACATGGACTGTCAGAATTATTTGATTACTTAGTATGAAAACAAAAAAAGGTTTTATTGTTAAAAAAAAAAAATAGTTATGCAGTTCATTTTCTATACGAAGACTTGTAAACACCTTGAATTTAAGGGAAATACAGGTTGCAGGGAGCCGCTGGATGCTGGCGGCTCGAGATCGTTGTGCTTGGAGGTCCATGCAAGAGGCCTATGTCCACCAATGGACGTCTAGGGACTGATAAGGTAAGGTAAGGACTCCGCAACATCCTGTATAACAATACAAACAGATGAGCCGCGTGGAATACATCTGTAAAAGTGGAATATCCATAGTTTCGTTAGAGCCATGATAGCCCAGTGGATATGACGTCTGCCTTCGATTCGAAGGGCGTCAATTCAAATATGGTCCAGGGCATGCACCTCCAACCTTGCAATTAAGTATGTGCGTTTTAAGAAATTAAATATCACGTGTCTTAAACAGTGAACGAAAAACATCGTGTGGAATTTTCTTAATATTCTCTACGTTTCTGAAGACTGCCAATCCGCATATGGCCAGCATAACGATTATTGGCCTAGCCCCTCTCATTTTGAGAGGAGATTCGTACTCAACAGTGAGCGGAAAATGGATAGCTAACTATGTTTTGATATATATCTCAAGGGGTTAAGGCTTATCAATAAAACCTCCTTGGTAAATCAATACAAAGCCTTGACTTTTCTGATACTTCCAACAAATATCGACATATTACATCATTTGCGAAATACACCTAAAACTTCCCCATGAATGATTCTATCTATTGGTGAAAACCACATGAAAATACATTCAGTGGTTATCCAGTTTATCGCGAACAGATCAACAACGCAGCTAATGACTTAGTTTTCTATGTGAATATATATAAGGTACCTAACCTAGTATGTTTTAGTCATTTAAAATAGGTACCTACATGAAAAAAACAAGGGTTTTAAACCTACTCACTAATTTTGCGTAACATTTTTTATGCTGAGCTACACAGACACTTAACACGTTTTGGATTTTCGCAATCACGACCTATAAAAGAATATCAAATAACTGAAAGTACCTATAAAGCAAATTCCCATCATTCTACAAGCATTTTTTCTTCTATGTGTTTAAAAAAATACTTCCGCTGCACACATCGAAAGACTTGAAATATTTATTCAGTCACGCGAAGGAATGCGCATGTGTGTGAGCCGGTGTGCCAGTGTGCAACATTGTTGATGTGGCGTATAGAGAATAGTGACCGATGGTGTTATGTAACCGACGCAGACTATATTCATAGAAGCTTGAAGTATATTTCCACTGCGGGTTTTGTTAGCAGTGTCTGCTGTTCATTGTTTAAGCAGCGAGTAATGGATACAGTGGATGTAAATATAATCGGATGGTAGTATTTTTAGCGGTAACGGAGGCGGCGGCGACTGGCCTGCGATCGATAGTCCGGTGTCTACTATAACCAGTCGGTTGCTAGATGAACGTTTACACGTGTCTATTCTACTTCCGACTACTAATTCAGTAATATTGTTGAGTTTCGCAATAACTTAGTAGGTAGAAATCACGAACCAACTACTAGAACTAGTTTAAATTAAATTGTACTATCCGACGCTCGTGATTTCACTTGCGTAATTTCCGCTTCCGGGAAAATTTGGGGATAAAATGTAACCTATGACACTGACAAATAACGTAGATTTCTGATAAAACAAATTTCAAAATCGGTTAATTAGATTTAGAGATTACCCCCTACAACCTCACAAACTCTACCTGTTCTTAATAATTAGTAAGTAGGTACATATACATGAAGATGATTTAAGTAATAAACCATTAAGTTACGGAACTTAGACAAAGCATTAAAGCCGTGGTCTAAATAATCTTCAATTTTAAGTTCGTTGGGAAATTAAGAAAAAATAAGCCGACTTTTCCAGCGTCAGTTAAATAAGTATTTATTGCTTTTGTATCTATACTAATATAATAAAGCTGAAGAGTTTGTTTGTTTGTTTTCTTTAACTCGCTAATCTCAAGAACTACTGGTCCGATTTGAAAAATTCTTTCAGTGTTAGATAGTACATTTATCGAGAAAGACTATATATTATCCCCGTTTTCCTACGGGAACGGGAACCACGCGGGTAAAAGCGCGCGGCGTCAGCTAGTGATTTATAAAGATCTGAAGGACTGTAAAGTCAAACGTCTGAAGGTAGCATAACAAATGGAAATTAACCATGAAAGCAATACTGGTTTAGCTTTCGCCTAAAAGTATTAAAATGTACCACAAAAAGCACTTATATTTTGAATAGGCTATTAACAGTATTGAATGGTTCCCGATTTATAAGCCATAAGCCATAATCTACAATCACATCACCTTGGCCGGATTTCACATCTGCCGCTACAATGGGCAAGTAGGTCGACACGACTCCGGCGCCCATTGTCAATGCGTTTGCGCAATAAGACCTATGAACCCTGTAACCCGTAGATCTCCATGATGAAAACTTAAAGTAGGACAAGAAAGTATTGACGACCTCCGTGGCGCATTTGTGGCATAGACGGAGATCCTGGTTTCGATCTCCGGCTGGGCCGATAGAGGTTTTCTTAATTGGTCCAAGTCTGGCTTTTTTTTTACTTTCAGGAGAGGAAATCCTCATGGACACCCTAAAGGGTAGTGCCGGACTCTTACCGGCAAAAACCCCTCCCGCCTTTTAGCCTATAACACGGTAACACTTTTGCCTATATCTTATGTCGTTGTTGTTGTTTTTCTCCTCATTTCCTCCTTCTCCTTTATAATGTCTTCAAGGAAGTAAGGTCTGGGTGGTGGGAGGCTTAGGCCGTAGGTAGTTACCACCCGGCAAAGACGTATCGCGATTTAGCGTTCCGGTAGGATGTCGTGTATAGAAACCTCAATGGGTTTGGATTTTCATCCTACGCCTAACAAGTTAGCCCGCTTCCATTTTAGATTGCATCATCACTTACCATCACGTGAAATTGCAGTCAAGGACTAACTTGTAAAAAAAGTATGCCTCTATAGCTTCGCAGTAAACGGGCCAGATTCACACAGAAGTCATGGATACGATCTCCGCCAGGTGGACTATTGTCGCACTCACTCCTGACACAGTCTTTGGGACCAAGAGGGGCAATATTGGTCACTAGCGGATGCCCGCGACTTCGTCCGCGTGTAATTTAGTTTTTGACAAATCTCTCGGTAACCATGGATTTTCCCGGGATGATAGCCTATGTGTTAATCCAGAGTAAAATCTATTTCCATTCAAAATTTCAGCCAAATAGGTTCAGAAGTTGCGGCGTTAAAGAAAACACACATCCTTATTTGACGGCCTCCGTGGCGTAGTGGTATGCGCGGTGGATTTACAAAACGGAGGTCCTGGGTTCGATACCCGGCTAGGCAGACTGAGATTTTCTTAATTGGTCCAGGTCTGGTGGGAGGCTTCGGCCGTGGCTTGTTACCACCCTATCGGCAAAGACGTACTGCTAAGCGATTTAGCGTTCCGGTACGATACCGTGTAGAAACCGAAAGGGGTGTGGATTTTCATCCTCCTCCTAACAAGTTAGCCCGCTTCTATCTAAGACTGCATCATCACTTACCATCAGGTGAGATTGTAGTCAAGGGCTAACTTGTAAAGAATAAAAAAAAAACAAACATCCATACAAATTTTCGCGTTTATAATATTAGTAAGATCTAGAAAATCAGCACGGTTCTTAAGGAAGAGAGTATGAAAATCAAAATTCGGTCACACATAGTTCGGTTTCATTATTTTTGCTAGAAATATTGATACTTAAAAGATTGCTCATCAGCTGCATCTATAATTTTACAGTTAAAACATTGACCTCTCATCCTTAAAAGAGATTATCTCCTTGAGATAGATGAGTTTAAACGATAGAAGAAACTTTGACAACAGTAGAGGTAGAGGACACGAATCGAATTATCCCTTTGGGTGTAATGCCCTAAAGGATATCTCGACCGTATCTAATTAATGGACATCGACATTTCGACGTACAAAAAGTCCGTACATTTCTTATATGTTTGAGCAATCCAGTATGTGGAATGTGAAGTGAACGCACACTTTAAGGTTATTTTTAACGGCGACAGGTTTCGTGCTTGACTACCCTGTTTCCTGATTCATTTTTTTAATTCGTGACGAGTTTTTGAAAAAAATATTTAAAATGAAATTCATTTATTTGAAGTAGACTTGTAGGATTAGCTTTTTCACAGGGATTCTTTAGAAACAGAATCTGATACATATTCTACCTATTGAAAAAAGCCACTACGAAGTTTTTTTTTAATAAAAGTTACAATAATTCACTCGTACAATTCATGTCAACCTGTCTCGTGCAGAAGACAACGGAGCCGATTGCTTTCCTTTTTTTTCTATCATTTGTAATATTAAATTACCAAATCGTCACTGTATTTAAAAAAAATATTTTAAAAATTTACATCTGTCAATTTGTTCCCGCTTGACTTGTTACGACTAGACCAATTTTTACGGGACTTTTACTGGCTGATATTTATTTCAATAATATCTATACATTACATTTTCAACATTTCTCAATGTAACTTACCGGTGTGACATAAACTCTATTGAGTTTTTCCGCACACCGACACACATCAGTAAACGACACGTAAAATGTAGAACCTCCTTCTTTTTGGAAGTCGGATAATCATCATAATGGCTGAATTAGATGTAGTAGTAGTAGTAGTAGTATACTATGTGACGTCGCGCGGTTTCACCCGCGTGGTTCCCGTTCCCGTAGGTACAGGGATACTATATATAGCCTATATATAGCCTTCCTCGATAAATGTGATATCTAACACTGAAAGAATTTTTCAAATCGGACCAGTAGTTGCTGACATTAGCGCGTTCAATCATACAAACAAACTCTTCAGCTTTGTATATCTATACTAATCTATACTAATATTTAATATTATAAAGAGGTAAAGTTTGTAAGTTTGTCACATTTTTTAAATGGGGTAATCTTCGGAACTACTGGTCCGATTTCAAAAATTCTTTCACCAGTAGAATGCTACATTATCGGGGAGTGCTATAGGCTATATTTTATATTAGTATGATATATATTCGCCGAGTTAACACAGTTTTTGTCATACAGGTCGGACCGAAAATCCTCTTAAGCAGACTTATTCGCATGCGCTGCCTTAACCATTGTGTAAAATTGAAATTAATGTATGGAGACTTTATGTATCTTTAAAAGTTCTACAAAAAAGTCCGCGACACCATATATTTATCTTCTATATATTAGCAGATATAGTACCTTTTGTGTATTAAAAATTATTAATTTTATATACTTAGGTTTGCGTCATTATTTATGCTACTTAACTTAAATCCTTATCAAAATAAATTATTTAATAATCACAAGGATATTATGGAGATAAGATTTGCCCTTTATAGTATGTTAATTAGTTAAATAGTTTCGGAGATAATACAAAATTTCTAAAAGACGCAGAAATTTCGCTACATGACGCCCCGCGCTTTCAATTACGTAGTTCCCGTTCCCGTGTGAATATGGGGATCAAACATAGCCTATGACACTCGCAAATAACGTAGCTTACTACTGGTAAAAGAATTTTCTAAATCGGTCCACTAGATCCAGAGATTACCCCACTTTAGTTTCTTGGCAAATAGTCCTTTGGTCATCGCACCACGCTCAAAGGGCAGGACCGTTTTTGCTAAAGGTAGGGGAAGGGTAGGGGTAAGGTAGGGAAGGTGTAGGGTACGAGTAGGTTAGGGTAGGGTAGGTGTAGTGTAGGGGTAGGGTAGAGGTAGGGGTACGATAGGGAAGGGTAGGATAGAGGTAGGGTAGGGAAGGGGTAGGGTACGAGTAGGGTAGAGTACGGGTAGGGGTAGGGTAAGCTAGGGTAGAGGTAAGGCAGGGGTAGGGTAGGGTTAGGGTTAGCGGTAGGGTAAGGGAAAAGTAGGGGCACAGTAGGGTTGGGTAGGTTTAGGTAGGGAGTAGGGTAAGGTAGGGGTAGGGAAGATGTGTACATAAGTAAAAGCGAAAGCGAAAGCATGACCGCTATCACACTAATATTTTAAAGACGAAAGTTTGTGTGTGTGTGTATGTTTGTTCCTCCTTTACGCTGCGGCTGCTAAAGCGATTTGGATGAAATTTGGAATGCAAATAGATTTTATTCTGGATTAACACATAGGCTACTTTTCATCCCGGAAAAATCCATGGTTTCCGAGGGATTTCCAAAAAAACTAATTTTACGCGGACGAAGTCGCGGGCGTCCGCTAGTTAGTATATAAGTATACATTATACGATGATATTATCCCCGTATTCCCACGGAAACGGGAACTACGTGGAGTTCTCGAGTGAATTAGTGTACCGCAATAGCAATGACAAAAATATCTTCAAAAAGCGTAATTGTGCGAAGCTACTATAAGAAGAATCTTTACATAATTAAAGAGCGTAGATTGTGGCTTGTCACAGCAGTTTGGCCTCGTTCGGTTTAATTAAAAATATTGAGCAGGCAGTGTCGTTTGAACAAGCTCGAGAGTTTGGGCGTGACAGCGTCTGTCTGTGATGGATCATCACTCGTTACTGAATAAAAACTGAGACTCAGAGGAATTAATATAGTCACTATAGACACAGAGTATGGTTTGTATAAAATTAACGACTATAACAAGTCGTTGTATAATTAAAGCTTTGATTTCTATTCCAATAATATCATAACCATCCCTAACACAGTATTTCCCGACTAATTGGAGAGAAGCGGGAATATTGGTCACTTACAGCGTTACGACCGGTCGTATCCTTAGCTGCTTTTGTGACTGACTATCGCGTTCCAGCCCCAGTAACCAAGTGGCAAGTCGATTCTCTTTCTACCATCGCTAACGCAGATTTTCTTAATACTCTGCGTGTGTGAAGTCTGCCAATCCGCATTTTGACTCCGTGGAGCCCAGCAGTCAGGAGAGCCAAATATGGATTGATAATGATTATTCTGAAACTTGTAAGTTGATAGCAAGGGTTGTATAGACTCATGGTATAATTTATCCACCTTTGATGATTCATTTAAAGGAGTCAACAATGCTTGGTATCTAATTGACAACCTTTAAGTCATTTAATTTAGTAGCATGGCAAACTTTTTAAGTTAAACTGCATAGAAAATGAATCCATTATTACATTGCGTATGTTGACCTTCAGTTGGTGTAGAGTTCATTGCCCTTAATGATAAGAGACCGCTGATTCAGGATGAGGAAAATTTTTGGCGCTTATTATAGGTCCTGGTTACCATAACCTTAAACTTGACAAACATATATTAATGACGCATACATTATTAATTATGTAGGTCTATGTTTAAATATGTTTCGTAATTGTTAATTCGTTTGTGGACTATTTTTACTACAAAGCTTCGTATTAAAATACTGAACGACTAACAACTCAAAAAATTAGACAAACAACTCCATACCATACCTACTCTATGAGTACGACTATGATTTTAAAAATTCCACCTGATGCAATCTAAGATGGATGCGGACTAATTTGTTAGGTGTAGGATGATAATCCACACCCCTTTCTGTTTCTACCCCACCGTACCGGAACGCTACGTCACTCACGGCATAAGTCACGGCAGAAGCCAGACCTGGACCAATTAAGGATACCTCAGTCGGCCCAGCCGGGGATCGAACCCACGACCTGAGTCTTGTATATCCACCGCGCATACCACTGCGCTACGAAGGCCGTAAAATGCCGCATCTACGAAGCAACAAAAATTGTTCAAAGTTCAATTTGTCGCTGTAACAAAATCCATCAAAATTTATTAAACGGAAGGAAAATTAGGACATCGTTATTTAAAATATTAGTATGTAAATAATTAAATCTGCATTTAAATATACTAAAGGAAAATTACCTAATTTAAGATATTATTGTGTAAATAATGAAATATACATTTTTTACTTCTACCAAACTCAATATCTACAGAACTAAAATTCTGGCAATTTTAGATGCCACAAGAAATTAAATTCCTCTAGAACCAACTATGAAACTCGTTTCATGCCCGTCTATGCGTGTAATGCAGTTAGATATATCTATCTAGGGCATCTGAAGATATGCTCTAGTTGTATTGGCCCACGCCCTTTCCATTGTCTGTAAAAATCTATTTAAGTTGATTATAAACAATAAGATGTAGGTTATAATTTAAACGTATTAAACCAATTTTATTAATAATACTTTTTAGGGTTCCGAACGTACGTAGTACAAAAACGTAACCCTTATAATCCGCCTCGCGCACATTTTAAGGTCTGTCTGTTTTTTCCGAATGCTCTTGACCTATCCAGTTGGAATTTGGTACACATATACATTTTAGTTACCCAAATACAGGGATGTATCGTAATTAGGTATAATTTGAATATGGCTACTGTCACATGGCTACAGGGCCCAGGAATGTAGAGCCAAAACGCTTCGTACGAGTCCAAGGTACTTATATAACTTACCTAGGTAAGGTTTTGGACCTATAGGATATAGCCCAGTTACCCACATTGGAGCAATGTAGGGTCTATTCTCTAATTAGGCTCTTAAAAATAGGCTAATAGTCATGATTACTCTTTGTTAAAAGATTTTTAGTTAACTGGCTTTAGGGAATTTAGCTAACACAAAATCAATAAATATTGTCAAAGTTATTGTAATCAATTAATCATTTAACTTTCAATTATTGATTTTATTTTTTTGGATCTAATTAAAGATTAATTTATTAAACTGTTAGGCATAGTAATTGCACCGAACATGCAATATTTTTGTTACACAATTTGTGTTACGCTAGAAATTGTTTACCTCCATCTAAACAATTTAATTACTCCATTCTGAATAATATCACACACCGTATCAAATTCAAAAGATCTTCAATTCAAAAGATTTTGACTGCACAGGCTCGTTTTACATAAAATTAACTCTTCGGTTAATGCTTAAAAGAGCAAAAGGCGCCGCGCAAATACGAATCACGAGTCTTAAATTTCTAAACGCCGGTTCCTCTTTCTCGTTTTTTATCTCGGTCAACGGCCGTGGGGCCCCCATTCTGCCCGCTCCATTGACATCGATATTTAGGGTTAGGATTTAAAATAAATGCAGCTAAGTGCGAATCAAACTCGCGCACGCAGGGTTCCGTAAAAGTAAAAGGGCAATAAATGATGTTTGCTGTATGGGGGCCCCTTAAATATTTTTTTCTGTTTTAAGTACTTGTTGTTATAGCGGCAACAGAAATACATCATCTGTGATAATTTCAACTGTATAACTATCACGATTCATGAGATACAACCTGGTAACAGACGGACGGACGAAAAACAGATAGTCAAAGGGTAAAGCAGGACTCTATTACTATAGAGCTTTACCCTTTGGCAGGGGCGTAGTTACCGCCGTTTTAGTCGTATCAATGACTAGCTGACGTCGCGTGGTTTCACCCGCGTGGTTCCCGTTCCTGTAGGAATATGGGGATAATATATAGCCTTTCTCGATAAATGGGCTATCTAACACTGAGAGAATTTTTGAAATCGGACCTGTAGTTCCTGAGATTATCGCGTTCAATCAAACAAACAAACAAACTCTTCAGCTTTATAATATTAGTATAGATACGGGGCTCCCTGACTATAGGGGCCCCCTAACGTGTGAAAGCAGAAATTAGTAAAATGTAGGTAATTCACAATTTCTTTTTTTCCTGGTTAAGCGTGTCTCCACATCCTATATAGGATAAGTCACTACCATATTCATTTAAAGCGGCTATTTGTTTCTTTTGTGAGAAATCTTTATCCTTCAAATGGGCCCCCTAAATAATTTTAATACAAGGCACGCTACACCTCTACCTTTAGGTAAGGAACCCTAATGAACTAAATGAAGAATGCCGTCGGTTACACAAAAGCTTTGGCTCTAATGCTCATACGAGTTGACAAGGCTGCACGTGCGAGCCGAATTTATGTAACACCGCATAAGTAGAGCTTTTCAAATTTACCCTTTGCGAACTTGTTTGGAACTGGTTGAATCAAATGGCAAAAAAGCAGACATTATGTACATTGTATAGTGTTAATTCAATAACTTGTACAGTCTGAAACCAATTAGTGACAGTATGTACAATCGATTTCATCATCATCATCATCATATCAGCCAACGGACGTCCACAGGACATGGGTTTTCTGTAGGGAGTTCCAAACTTCACGATCCTGAGCCGCCTTCATCCTGCGATACCCTGAGACTTTCTTGATGTCGTCAGTCCACCTGGTGGGGGTTTATCATTATCAGTCTATTATTTAACGGCCCACAATTGGGACAGACCTTCCTTCTTATAGTAGGAGAGGGGAAAATCGACTTAAAAATGCTTAATGCGGAGTATGCTTTACGTCTATATTCAACATAATTATATAGATACGCTTATAACGGAGTAAGCTTTTAGTTGCCGATAGTGACACTCTACATTAGGTAAGTATTTTAGATCAATAAAATCCATGTATCCTATTTATGTAAAAACCCACCATACTCCAGACCTCTAGTATGGAGGATAACGATTATTATTAACACACGTTATTCTGGTTTTAAATCTTTGCAGACATGACAGTTTAGTAGATGACCAGTCCAGAACAACAAGTCTTAAAAAGTGCTGCTTTAAAAGTAATTTTATTAAGATTTTCATGGATTTTAATCAATCAAGTGATTCCCCAATAAAGTTTACTTTACTGTTTGTTCTTTCATCACAAATATAATTAAACACTCAAATTTCATGGAGTTCCGGCTTCTAAAGCAAATTATATTTACGAGCGTCGAGATTCGAAGCCCACGCAGTCTTTGTTTTTCACACTATACTTTTTATCGCTAAATCGGAGCATAGATAATGAAGTCACGGTAACCGATCAGCAAAAAATGTTTATTAATGGGATCTTTAACCCGAATAGGTATTTAATTCGTCTGCACTGACAAATAATCTAAGCTAATATTGTGAAGATGTAAGATTAGGTTTTTTGTTTGTTTGTTACGTTTAGGCTAATAAATTTATTCACTCAATAGACCTTAGTTTTTCGAGATTATTTCCCGTTTTTCTGGGCAATTTATTTGAAGTACCTACCTACTCAATGATTCGCATTGTAGAGAGCCTAGTTCTGGTTTTGAGTTTGGTAAGTAAGTATATATAGAGTTTGAGCTTTAATCCGAAATGCACTCCCATATGTTCCGGAGCATTTTCCTTAAGCACCACATGTGGAAGACGTCAAGCCGTTTTCGGTGTGCCGATCTTTAAGCACGTCTCAGCTCCTTAGAGGAAGTGGAGAGGTCCAGATAAAGTAGGTACCTACTTCAATTGCCTAAATAAACAATTATAGCAAATTATTATTCTAATGAAGTCGGTTAAAAAAATCCACGTGTTTTCAATCCGCATATCGCTGTTAGAATTACCTACGATTTAGTAACTGATGAATTTAATGAACTAATTCCATTGTCCAAACACTCAAAGCCAGATGATCACGAATAAAAATTTAGGGTAAGGCTTGGTATTACATATTTATACTCGTAGTTGAGCACGCGGCAATGTTTGGTCTAGGCATTCAATCGAACCGAGCGTGTGTTGACCGCGCCGATTTACCTTGAGACCGCACCTCGCCTCGTATAATCCTACTCATGAAAATATCCCTTGACCAGTTCCACTCATAAGCCAAGTAACTGGCTACACAACTTGTGCGTGTAGTCAAGTTTCGTACAATGCTCGAAGACCGGTCCACTGTGGGTGAGCGAGTTGTGGAATGCATTGGGACGGACTGAGATGGCGTGATTTGAAAGTGTATTCGAGTGCGTCGACTATCGACTTTTTCGTTACCGATTCCGCTGCCTTATAATTTAATTTTACCCAACTCGCAATTATGTACTTAAATTAATAAACAAACTCGAAATATGTGTAGCCCACAAATTGCTTTCCTGTTATAATTGCTCCGAAACGTGGGATGTTCTTTTTTTGTATCGCTCGCTAAAATTGTCTTCGTACCCGATTGTTTGAATCAAAATTACCCGTAATAATGTGGTGTAATTCATAGCTATAATAGACCGGCTCAGAACCACCGATGTGGTTAGATAATCAAATTATCATAATATTCTATGCATAAAAACAGTCGCACGCGTAACCAGTGACCTGGCCAAAAAAATACAATTTATTCAACGACGAGAACAAACATGAATAATATTGTCAGGTTCTTGCCGTCAACCAAATTTGAAAAGAACACAACCAATTGGTAAAGGATTTGGTCGAAATCGGCACTACTACTTCTAAAGAGATTTTAATAATAACGTCTAATGACCCAGTCAATAAAGCAAAATAAAGAGGTTAACCTCAGAGGCTCAGAATAAGAGATAATAAGCTGATACAAATATAATAAGATAATAAGAATAAAATAAACAAACACACATTTTCCTGATCCAAAACTAGTCTCAAGTCATTTAATATCTCGAATCTGCACCGAAGTTATTCAAGGTCAAATCAGTTATTGTGACCCGATTATCTCAGTTCATCTAGCGCCAATGATGTAAATGTTTATTAAGTAAAATAGTTGTGAAGCACAAAATTTGCAACAAATTCTATTTAAATACATTTTGAAACTCCTAACTGCGAACAGAGAGCCCGCAGCACAATTACCAGTAGTTTAAGAACGTCCAAATTGAAGACACGACTACGAGCTATTTATCTATCATTCCGAGGAAAACTTTGTTTGACTAACCTGTGCCTGTATCCACTCGGCACATCGATTCTCTTTCTACAAACACTAACGTTTCGAAAACTAACGAATTGTATGGGAATCCGATCGACAACTTGATCACGACGTGAGCTGTCGATAGCAGTTATCATTCCCATCCATTTTTTAATTTTCGAAGCGTTAGCGTTTATAGAAAGAGAATCGATGTGCCACGTGGATACAGGCCCTGGTACGGAGTTATTCGTAGGTAGGTTGAAATCAATTTGCAAGATGCCGATGACAAAAATTTCAAATGACACGAGACCTTGAAGTTACTTGTTCATTTCATTAGTATGTTGAATAGTGTTCAATCTGGCTATATTTACTGTCTAGACACGGAGGCCGTCAATCAAGCATTAGGTTTAGCTCTTCCGGCTAGTGACGCAACACAAATTGCCAGCTCCTCTGCTTAATATATTATGCTATCTAGCAAATCGAGAGCTTAGATAACTAAATACTCGTTTTAGAAAGGCCTAGGCACCGAACTTTGATAAGCAAGGTAGTCAATTATGGAGTAAGGCTTTGGAAGGTGAGAGGATTTAAGGCCCCATACCCTTAATTGTCCAAGTATAAAAAGTAATTTTTCGATATTTTGTACCAGGAATGTCTCCATAATAATTTATTTCTCTACGTGACCCATTTTCGTGCAATGTACACTTAAGATCTGAAGTTTTGAGCTAGCAAATTTCAAAAAATATGTTTTTTTTTTTAATTGTTCAATTTTAATGAAACATACTAGCAGGCGGCCGCTAGTAATAAAAAAATCGCTCATAAATTAAAGGTTATTTGCGTTCACTGCGCAATTAAAGGGGTCAGACTCTGAATTAATATTAAAGTAATTAAATTTTTTTATTCCTCTAGCTGAAGCTTTTATTCCTCTAGCTTTTTTTAAAGAAATTATCATGTGTCTCAAACGGTTAAGGAAAAACATCGTGAAACCTGCATTCCAGAGAATTTTCTTAATTCTATGCGTGTGTAAAATCTGCCAATCCGCATTGAGCTAGCGTGGTGTTTAGGCTTAATCCCTATCATTCTGAGAGGATATTCGAACATAGCAGTGAGCTGAATATGATGGTTCCTCTAGCTGACCGATTTTCTTGCGATGTACACGATAAATCGAATGTTGTGGGCTAGCAGGTTTCAGTTTCTGGTTTAGAGTTTGTACGTAAGATTTTTTTTTGAAAAATGATGAAAGTTCATGTAATTAACAATAATACTTCTCATAAATTGTATTATTATGTGCAACTGATTCTGTTTTTGCGTTCACTGCGCAAGTTGCTCGTGCCCGCGTTTTGCAAGAAACCCGACAAACCAGATGACGAACGACAATTTTCACATTCGCACGATAGTTAACTGGATATTACTTAAAGATAACTTGGAACATTTCTGGCCAACATTAACTATACTTACAGAGAAACATATAATTGAGTTTCTAATTAGAAGTATGCCAACTGCATGCCTATTATATTTTAACTAATACCTACTTATAAAGTTAAATCTCAATTAGTATTTATTATTTTGGTATACAGAAATATTATTGTATGCGTATCATATAAGTTACATAGTACTTACACTGGATTGATTTACAAATTAGAAAATTATATTTTAATTTTTTTTAGTCAATGAAGACAACTCAGAAAAATTTGGAGCTGTATTACATTTAAATAATAAACTACGGAGACTCTCTCAATAAATAAATCTATTAAATAACAATTTATTATTTATATCTACTAAAAATAGTTTGATCTCCAAAATTAACAACTGGACAGGTTAGAGAACATTTTTGACCATATCAGCCTATTCATTAATTTGGTCATGATGTCACCTACCTACTGTTTGACATTCACTAAAGGGTTGTCATTTGCTAGGATGACATTTGTTACATAGAATCTCAATTTCGGTTATGTCAACGTCAACGTTAGTGAATTAGCCTGCTGGTTGTTTAATAAACAGTTACCTAACTTCAAAAAAATTATATTTGTACTCGTGTATCGTAAATTTCATTATCTAACATCCTATCTCCCACTTTACCGCGTTATCAGAGAAAAAAATCACCCACTCAAATATTTATATTTAACTATTTGTTTTTATCGCCTCGGCTCGGAAACCCCGAAGTTAACGGGCTGCCCCAATTCGGGGCACCGAAATAACTCGCACGGTGTCCCACTTCTGTGTCCCGCTCGTGTAAGGTCTGGACGCGCGCCCGGTTTTTTACCGGCGCGCCCGGATTTTAACCCCGTGTGATTGACCGCGTGCGAGGCCCTGAGATCTTAAGCAGGTTTCGAGCATCTTTCGATATAGTGTGATCTTAGCCTTACAATTGCAATGTTAACGTATTAATAGTTCAGATTATTACCTATGTGTTAAAAGCCTTGAGTTCTTATGATCAGATTTTCTAACATTTTTATGTAGATTGTCAATTGTCATCTTACAATACGATAATGAGTTTAAATTCTTGTGAGCGGGTTTCGAGCATTTTTCGGTATAAAGAATTGATGAAATGCTAACAATTTAACGTATTAATGTTTTAGCTTATAAAGTTATAGTTTAAGATAGTATGTTTAGATTTTTGAAATCCAGCGATAAAAAGTTACATTTATAATATTGTAATCTCATTCTGTAGCTCCATGTATTCTTGTGAACGGGTTTCGAGCATTTTTTGGTTTAAATAAAATTTATATATTGATTAAATGCTAACAATTTATGCCCCCTGTTTTCTTTGAGCAGGTTTCAAGTATTTATTTCCGTGTATCGACGTATATATGTGTCATAAGTTCTTCTCAAAGCCTGGGCGTGTGAGCTTTTTCATGTAAAATCACTTAGGAAATACACCTATATTGACAAACGTAAAAAGCTCAAAAACATCAAATAATATACATTTTTTTATACAAATCGTCCGTCGAGTTTCTGAAATTCACTCTAAACTTACAGTCAGACATTTTAACCCTTCCTACATGTGATTTTAAGTGTCAGTAATAGAGGCTTTACATTATAATCGGAAAACACCTATATTATCAAATACTACATACTCAAACTAAGAAGACGAGCTTAAAACGGCGCGACATTTAGAAGTCAATAAGGAAATTCACTTACCTACTCGACGATGTCGACATAACTAATAGACAGTAATTCTTAATTTGAAGCTAAGAACTCATAACTTACTAATAACTTTGTATATTTGTAAGTATAAATTATAAAATGAGTATAAAAATTAATAATAGGCAGTCTGAAAGTGACGCAAGTGACAGTAAAGTTGAGGAGTAAAAGGTTATCTTGATGTTGATATGTAATGCGGAACCAAAAGAATGTTGAAATTACAAGTGGAAGGAAACAAGAGGAAAGGAAGACCAAAGAAGAGATGGTTGGAGTGTGCGAAAGAAGACATGTGTGTAAAAAGAGTAAATAATAAGTTGAAGAATGATAGAAGCAAATGGAGATTGAAATAATTTGCCCACCTCACTAAAGTGGGAGAAGGTAAAGGAGATGATGATGATGATGATAATGATGACGATGATACGGTTGTGCATCTAGTTGGCTATAACACTTGGTATAGCGAACTACGAGTAGATGCATTTTTTAATTTTGATGAATGTGTTTAGACAATGAAGTAAGTTATCGTAATAATTGTCCCAATATGTAAGCATGTGCTAATGTAACTATTTTTGCAAATGTCTCAACAAATAATTAAACCCGCTAAATTGACAGTACAGTCATGTAATGTGACACCGAACCCAACTGAACATTTGTCGCAAGCACACTGGAACCGAATTGAAACCTGAACTACCGGTTTTGAGTCTACGTTTAAAAATGATCGGAAAAAAAATTGGTTACGATTGCTTCTTTAGAAATAACAAAATTAATAATACTTAACGGTTAATTACCATATAGGATTTCAATAGGATTTTATGAGATAAGACGCATTTTGGTTTAGTATATAAAGTTTTTACTTTTCATTAAGAAAATTATATCCAAGAAACTTTACTTACTTGTATATTTTAGTTGCATTTTCAATGGTTTATTTGTATAGAGTTTGAACTAATTTCACGTGATACAGTTTATAATTAACATCGTATATAAATTGTCGGTTCTGGTAATGATATCTGTTGCGTGGCAGTAATAATAGGCCATATAAATATTAATATTCATACTTTATGAACACACTACTCGAATATGTAAATGAAACGAAGTACCAGGCAATAGGAAAGTACCAAGTGACTAGACATTCGAAAATAAAATTAGTCATCGTGACGAGTCCCGGTTCCCGACAACATTCGGCGCGGGTCCGTTATCTTCTTATAAACGTATGGGTGTGTATGGTAGCCAAATATCGGTGTCAGCCGGGGTGAACGACCGCGCGTACTAAGGCACCTGCAATCGCGTCTCTGTTGACATAAGCAACGAACAACCGACATGACGCCTAAAGTGATAATGAATGTCGGTGCAATACACTCGAGATTTAGAATTAAGTTTGTTCGCAAGTAGATACCCACTTCATGTTCTCGAAAGGACAACCGGTTTTGATTGAATACCAAATCGAGGAGGAAATTAACGCGTTCGCTTACGTCATTAGACGTTCGAACTCATGAAGCCATTGATACTAATGAAGAAAATGGTCGCTGCTTTTTTAGTGATCTAACCTTGAAACTTCCTAGATATTTTATAGGTAGAGTGGAGCTAGATATAAACGACAAATAGGAATCTAAAGCTATCTACTTTTGTTCTGATGAGCGTGACCGTCACGCATAGTACAATGCAAAGTACGGACTATAAAATATGAAGTTAAGCACAGAAATATCTACCAAATGTGTAGATTAAAATTGAGAACCATATAATTATCTAGATTTTGATTATGTTTAAAATTTGAAATAAATTTGAAATAAGAGTAATTGTAATGTTTCAATAACAAAGTTATAGACATTGATAGAAAATGTATTTAATAGAAAGTTGATGATTCTGAAGGTAAAATGTTTTATCTACAGTTGATAATCAATGATCATACAATGACAATAATAATTAAACTTAAGAGCTTAATTAAGCAAAAGTAAACAAAGTAGAACCAAATCTAGTGATGATTTTAAGCACCCAAAATCTGATGATGATTGTAATTAAGCCAACAAATCACCATAATGAACACCACTGCGTTGTCAATATCAAGTTACAAGAGGCAGACGAATTTACTCACGTACTTGATGATCCCCATATGCAAAACGGGGGCACAACCTTGCCCTGATTCTAAAAATTGGCACATTTTTTTTCTATTCTTTGAATCATGGCCAACGTAATAACTAATACAAACCAGTCAAAGATACCTCACACTTTTTCGGTTGTCAAAAATTACATTTCCAATATAAAGTGATTTACGCCAAAACATTCAATTTAATGGACGACCGTTACCAGAAAAAAGAAGTTGCAAAGTTTGAATGTTCTTAAGCGAACTACAAATGAATTATTCATGTATGATTTCAGCATTTCGTCAGTTTCTTCTCGCTCAGTTGTTATTTCCATTTACCTGGACATATTTATGTAATTATAGGTAGTCGTAAATTTTAGATTGTAACATTTTATGTGCAATCACATGGCAATACCATATTTGAAACCAATATTTAAATAGTCAGTTATAATTTAACCCACAATTCAAACAAGAACAAGATAACAAGAATAAATAAATAATTAAAAAGAGGATGTCTAATACAGAAACTAAGCTACAGAATTGCTTTACAATGGCATTTGATGGATTTTTATTTTGCTGCTAGATGTTCAATTATGCTACATTTATCTGACACCGATAATGTAGCATTCTACTGGTGAATGAATTTTTGAAATCGGACCAGTAGTTCCGAAGATTATCCCATTTAAAGAATGTTATAAACTTACAAACTTTACCGCTTTATAATATTAGTATAGATAAATAAGGGGGAGGACTTTTAAAAAGGGTTCTATAACTCTATATTTACTATTACTCTATATCTTATTACTTTTATATATGTGATTATGACTGACTTGTTTAAAAGTACTTTCAGAAGGTTTCCGCGTGCTTTGAATTTTAAAGACTGCCTCAGGGTTAACATACTTAATACTTACAGCGCGCTTTAAGTTTAGTACCGATAAATATATCATTGGTTCAAACCCGATGGTTATATCATTGCATACATTATAATTTACCACTTGTTAAAGCAAGAAAACAGCAATTGAGCTCGTTGTGAGACCGTCAGTGGTAAGCAAGTACGAAGCCGTCACGCCCAGCCACATTCCACAGAAATTGTATTGATGTTGTCAAACGAAGAAAATGGTTTTTTAATTTCTTCCAAGCAGGTGTTAGCAACTTTTCGTGATATTTCTTTGTAATGTTTGTATTCAGATCAGATATCTGATGTTTACGGAAACTTATTTATCTGTTTTCTATTAGTAACGCTCGGTGACCTCTTCCTTGTATTTTTTGTATTAAATTTTCAATTGAGTATTACTTAAATAGATGATTTTATGTCATCACATTTACAGATACTAGTTATATTTATGTCAATATCCTTATGATTTGCTCAGCAAAGTATTTGCATATTCCGACAAATTCATTTCCTATGTTATCATTCATTTTACAATTTTTTCCTTAAATTAGAAGGTAGAAAAACATTAGCACTATATGTTTGAGCAATATTATTATATGTTTATTGTTTATTTATTAATAATTTAGTATTTTAGTAGCCTTTAATTTGCTTCTTCGAATATATGCTAAGTGGTACAAGTCTTATTTACGAGCGCGCGGATCTCTTCCATGAAATTTAATAGAACAGCTGAGAATTAATACGTTTCAATTTATTATAGTTTGTTTGTATTTGGGTTATTTAATAAATAACATTAATAAAACAAATAATATATACATTCCATTTAGTTTGTTGTACTTAGCTGTAATATAAAAGTGAAATGATAATATATAGTATTACTACTTAAGAATACTTTACAAATGGTGAAAGTAGCTATATTATATCGTTAGCTAAGACCGGCGTAAGGCTGTGTGTAAATATACTTTTGAAAGTAAAAGCCAAAATATTTGCGTAGTTCATATAGGACAACATCAACAGAAGTTAGACCATATAAGCTAGAATAAAATGAAGCGAACTGTTTTTACGAAAGATTTTCCAGATCCAGATAGATGAGTTAAGAAACAGTGTACATACATACGAGTACTTAAATATTAGTTTAAATAGATAATATAATAATGAAGATACGTCATACTCTTATTTAACTAGGTGTAAATCATATACTAAATATAGAAAACATGTGTTGCAATTTTTTTTGATTACTTCAGAAGACAGAAAATATAGAGGTCAAAATTTATTTATAGTTTTATTTGTTACTAAATTGAAACCCATTTCATGGAAAGTCAAAATAAGTCAAAATCAAAATTCATTTATTTCCATTAGGCTTAGTATACCTACATACATTTTTGAGACTTCAAATTATGTCATTGTTTTATGGTACCATGAATTACTCGAAAATTAGAAATAAAATTACAAGAGTTCCAATTTTGAATTTTCCGATTCCAATAGAATTTACCTGATCATAATTTAAATGCTCTAGATAGAAAGTTATGAAAGGTTGTTTCTTGTGAACTAAAGGGAAATGTAGGAAATGAAAGTATCAGTAAAACCAGCACTAACCTGTTATGCAATGAGGACATTATTTCTAATACTAGTTTATTGGACTTGAGGGAATCTAATTCAATTTGCGCAGCTAACGTTAAGCTATTTACAGTTGCATGTTGTTGACCTGAGTCAGCTATGAACTGTCAACTATCGAGTAACTATATTATGTTTCTACACTCATTTCGTAAACTACTCAATATAAATACTCTAACCTTATAACAAAAGTATTCATTCCTATAGGATGTTGGTAATGTTCATTACCTAACGGGAAACAGTGCTACAATGTTTTTTGTTTTTAATTTTTAGATAGTTCCATCTCATTGGCTGAAAAAATTCGGGCTTCCAGAGACAAAATCTAAGATTCCACGGCGATACAAAATCGAGGAGGCTTCATCATTTACCAAGTTTTGTTAATTCTTTTATTTCTTTTATTATGATCAAAGAAAAAGTATTGTATACCACTGCTCGTGCGGTCTATTGTGCAATTCGGCTTTGCCTTATTGCACAAAAATCACTCGTGCTACAGTGGCATAAATAAAAATGAGTAAAATTTTCACTCATATTTATTTTTTCATAATTGGTATTTGATTAGGACTACGAAGAGGTGGTTGCAGTGGATGAAAGAAGATGTGTGTGATGATGGAAGGAAGGAAGGAAGTGATGATTATGATGATGATGAATGTTTACATAACACAAGTAACTTAAGTATCAAATATCGAAAAGTAGGTTTCTAAAATTTTAGTAAAATGAAACATAAACGTTTTCATTATAATTACTTTCCCGTACAAGACATCGCGTAGGTATTCATAAATGAGGTTATGCAAATTAGCAGAAATAATGTAGAAAACAATATCTACCAGAATTACAACCAATTCTACCAATATTACAGTTGTTACAATTTAAATTACCTATTTCTATGTGACTGTGGAACTAAATAAAATGGTACCTACGTAGATTCTCACTCTACATATTGATTTTGTTCTACTTTGGTATCTATTAAAAGCAAATAGATATAAAGGAGTTATTAGAACGTTACGAGTATATAGATATCTACAAGTATTTCTAGTTCAGTCTCTAGTTCCAATTAAACAGCAAATTAATGCCGCAGCGATGTTATCAGTGCCGCTTATGACAGACATTTGAAATAGGTTATCCAATCTTCATTGTGCTGGCGGCCCAAACTTAGTGTAATTTAAGCCTGGCATGACAGGGACATGAAACAGTTCCCAAGAAACAATGGTGAGCATCATAAATCACCAGACGACTTTTTTATATTATTAAACGTTACACAAGCAATGAACTAAATACATCAATCAAATGTCACGGCATATAGTTAGCCGCTTTAACTGTGACGAAATAGAAATGTTTTGTACTCGTGGGAGAGTATAGGATCAGCTGAGAGACTAGCGAGCAAGTATGTGTACCATGCCATAGTGTGGGCCCGGCCACCTACCACCACGCGACACTTTCCTTGCAGGCTATAAATATTCAGCGAACACTGCCAGAAGCCAGCGCTCTCACCGGCTTTCCTGATCGGATACCAACCTAGATACAGTTTGGGCTCAATTTTGACGGCCCGTTCTCGCACCCCAAGAAAAGAAGACTCGTCGTTTCGCGCGTTCACTCGCGCTTCTGTCTCATTGATCCATCACTGCACATCCGCACCAAGGTAACTAGATTAACTAGACACGAGTTCACTGTCACAGAGCGGAGAGGTCCGGTCACAGCACTGGCTTCACTTCGCGCTTGGAGACCGCGGCGATTGCTGTAACACGCGGTCGGTGAAATCGCCGAGAACCGAAACAGAGTCGCGAGGTCGCAGCGACCTCCGCTCGCGTGATAGCCGACGAAGCTGAGCGACAGCAGGTGTGCGGGCAGGAGTGCAGCGAGGCGAGAGAGCTGGACGAGACGACGCGCGTGACTCGCTGCCGCCGACTGACGGGCGACGGGCGACGGCGCGCCGCTTCACCACCACACGCGCATTCGCGCACACTCGCGGGAGGCGCGGAGCTTCGCCTCGCCGCCCGCTCGTCTCCGCCGCGAGCCGAACGCATTTACCGATAAATATTTTAAAATTTCATTTCAAATTTGACTTTAAAATCTGGAAGTCCGTCGAAGCGACGCCGACCAATAGATTGAATATTAACTTAACCAACGCTACACTGTGCGACGTCTCATTGAAAGGATTCTGTGGGCATATAATGAAAAGCGATGCGCGAAAGAAGCATTGCATCGCTTACGGCGCCCTCGAAGTCGTTGTTAAATTTTCGGTCGTATGAGAAGTGTTAGAATTAATAATGATTGTAAGAGCTCCGACTTAAAGAACTTAAAGAAAGCTGTAGCTAATTGTAAATCATTATTTTTTTATCAGATTCCAATCACAAATGTTTGAGTGCCATTTTTAAAGGAAGAAATAACAAAGTAACAAGCAATGAATGCATGCGCGGAGGCAGAGTAAGGTCATCGGAATGCTTTAGGTGCGATGCTACAAATTGCGCAAATAGATGTTCCAATGAACTCGTTTAATAATAGCGGGCGTAGTGAGCGCTGGCGAGATCTAGCCGGCTAGCTTCTAGCCATACATCGCATCTACTCGGCTATAATGCGAAACACGCTCAAGGTTGTCAGAGCACGTACGACGGCGTCACGCACTGCGCTCACTAAAATCTCACTAGAATCTTGAATGAGATGATTTGATCACGTCATCAACTATTGAAACATCAACTGGCGCGTCCCTTTGATGTTTGCTCAAATTAAGTTTATATCAACAACACGCAAATACCGGTAATAAATCTACTTTTTATTTAATTTACAACAATCAACATAATTCTAAAAATCCATCTTTAAGTTTGTCTGTCAGTCTTTCTGTCACCTTTTCACGAACCACCAAGTGTCCTTCGAGAACATAGCTAAGCGATTTTTTGTAAGGCAATTCAAAATTAAAGGGGTGCAATAGATGTAGTTGAAAGATTGTATGAATTTCTGTCACTTGAACGATCTGTATACACGGAAGATGGATTCTTTAACAATCAGGTAATTGCAAAATAGAAAATAGAAAACGGGATTACTCCTAAAAAGTCGCGAGAGTCTGCTAGGAATTGAAAAAGTAAAAGATTAAATTACCTATATTAATGATACCTTCAACAAAATACCCATATTAAATAACAGAAATGTAAGAAGTAAAAATATAGGTAGCTAAATTTAAAAGAACAATTAAATTTGAATTTACAAATTAAGACATAACAGTAGCTAAAAACAATGACGTCAACGTAAAAGGTAGATCACCTTCACCGTAGCAGTCAGATTTTATTATCAAATTTGTATCCATATATCTTTCGAGATCAAAAAAAGTCCCCGACTGTAATTGACAAAATAACATTTGTTTCGAGAATTTGGAATTTTTTCTCAACGGCATCAAGTTGCGAAAATACGCTTTTATTTTTGGATTATAGTAGTTGGAGTGACATTGAAATGACGTATGAAAAGAGATACGGAGTGCCGCGGGCGTCACGCCACATCAAGCCGGGGAAACAACAAATTATTCTCATATTGAAGAACCACGATTCTTAATTAACAAAACGTCCAAACAGTCAGGTATTCTTTGCCAAATTGACTTTAATGCGACATCTAAAATAATGAGTTTAATTAAACAAATCTGAAAATAAATACGAGAACCTACTGAAGATACTGAAACAAAACATTTGCTTTCGATTGTGATATTCGTAATACTATCAGAAATCCAAGTATTTAATGGAAACACGGATGTGTAATGGGTAGCATGGTACGAGTAAGTCCAGAACCTCTGATACAATGACAAAGGTCTGACCCAGAAGTGGGTTATCAAAGATACTATAAAATAATGCTGATGATGATGACGACGAAAATCTTCGAACAGTGCATGTGTTGTTCAGCTTGGTCGCTAACTATGTGCCTCATAAGAAGACTAAGAGTTACTCAACGAGCGATAGATCGAGCGAAGTATATCTGACTAATCAAATTGAAAATGAGGAGATCCGTAAAAATTTCAAAGTGACCGAGTCACTAAGTTCAACGAGTCATGAAGCTAAAGAGCTAAAGACGGGGTGTATATTTCGAAGAGCTGATAGTCGCTGGAATGGCAACCTCGCACCGGAAAGCGTAGGAATAACCTACCCCCTATACCAAGCGGGTTACGGAAAGCCGTTGGATGCTATCGGTTCTAGACCATGGTGTTTGGATTTCCAAAGGCTTTTTGTAAGAACTTCCTTACAGGAGGCCTTTCCTTACACAAGATTTACCAGATCGTTTCATCCAATTGCACTATTCAAAACACCCGCTGAGGTATGAAATGAAATGAAATGAAATGAAATGAAATGAAATGAAATGAAATGAAATGAAATGACAGCCTAACAGGTTAGGTACCCAAAGGCCGACGCTTTAAATTGTCTCTGGTATTTCAAATGAAAATGGGCGGCAATGATTACATAACATCAGCTGATCTGCACGCTATATGCTGCTCCTCCTCCGTGAGTCGCACTCCTCATGTGTGAGGGTCGTGACCACCTCCATCTCTGATCAGAGATAGCACAACATCTTAAGGTATAAGATCTATTCCTTAAGATGTTGTGCCATATTTTTCTATATTTATGTGGTGCGGAGTGCGGACTTGGTCAGATCAGCACATCCTGCTATTCATCATTAACGGCCCACAGTTGAGCACGAGTCTCTTAGAGAGGGGTTAGGCCTTAGTCCACCACGCTGGCTCAATGCGGATTGGTAGACTTCAAATACGTAGAGAAATAAAAAAAATCTCAGATGTGCAGGTTTCCTCACGATGTTTTTCCTTCAACGTTTGAGACACGTGATATTAAATTTTTTAAAATGCACATAATAGAAGAGTTGGAGGTGCATGCTCCAGACCGGATTATTATTATATTCGAACCTACGTCCTCGAAGGCAGAGGTCATAACCACCGGGCTACGTCTGCACATCCTGCTATTACAGTGATATAAATACAAGGTTTACAATAAAAATCCTTTCAGGATAGTATGTTTTCAAAACGTGCTGCGATCATTCTAAACGGGATGTAGTGTTGTTCAAACAACATCGCGTTTGTTCCTCCGAAGTCGCCCGGGATGCCAATCTGCACTTCCGCCGGCGCCCGGATCATTGCCAGGAACACTCGGGGGAAACGTCACGCGAGCATTGGGCGGGACTGGAAATGACGTCATAAAATTGTAATTTTTTAAACGCTTTGCTATTAGCGTAACAATTAATATTATTTGTTTTATAACATTTTCAATAAATTCATGTTCTTTATCTATCATTTTTTTCCTAATCAACCCATATTCAGGCTAACTGCTGAGATCGAGTCTCCTCTCAGAATGAGAAGGATTAGATCAATAGTTCACCACGCTGGCCCAATGCGGATTGGCAGACTTCACACACGCAGATAGTTAAGAAAATTCTCTGCATGTGCACTGTGCAGGTTTCCTCACAATGTTTTTCCTCCAACTTTTCAATTGTGTGCATTTTAAGAAATTAAATATCACGTGTCTCAAACGGTGAAGGAAAAACATCGTGAGCAAACCTGCACACCAGAGAATTTTCTTAATCCTCTGCGTGTGTGTAGTCTGCCAATCCGCATTGGGCGTGCGTGGTGGACTATTGGCCTAAAACCTCTCATATTCTGAGAGGAAACTCAAGCTCAGCAGTGAGCCGAAAATGGGTTGATAATGATTATGACTATCAGAAACTTTAGCCGCTTATAATAAGATGATATATAGTGGTATGTCATCCACGTTACATTAGTATACCTACATATTAACGCAAGGATGTAATGCATGTAGAAATGCAGCTGTACGCGCGTGCGCATGGCGTGAAGTTTCCAGTCGTCTAATTAGCGTCGTACACTAATGGTTGGAGCAAGCGGGACGTTTTATGTTCCCTTACTCTAACGAGCATGAAACGTTTTTAATATGTTACATATTTTTTTTATTAACGGTTTATGCACATGCAGTATATAAGATCTCTTTGCTACTTAGCCCTTGTAGTTACGTGGCACGTCGATTCTGTGTCTACGATCGCAAACGCGTTGAAAACTAGAAAAATGTATGGGAATTACAAATCTTGATCACGTGACCTGTCGATAGCAAATGTTATTCCCATACATTTTTCTAATTTTCAAAGCGTTTGCGATCGTAGAAAGAGAATCGACTTGCCGGTTGGCTACAGGGGCAGATTTATTATAGATCTTTTAATTGATTGAATGTAAATGAGAAACCCAATCTCCATACAAACTCGGGCTCAAATTGTACGAAAGGTATAGAGCTGAAAATTGGCCGTAAATTAGGACAATTAAGGAGAACTCATGAGGCCAGTTTTCAAAGAAATCTATATTTGCCTAATCAGTTAAATTACTTGTTACAGGTGGACAATGATTCGTATCCCTTTGACATAAAATACACTACATTATCAGTGTCAAACTGACAGGCGACAGTTTTAATAAGGATTTGACACTAACTTGACACAATTAGACAATATTGTCAAATCCCTAGGAAAACTGTCAGTTTGTTAAACCGAACATTTGACATTGACATCTCATTAATTGATTGACTTTGACATTGACAGCCCGCGTTGGCAAATACAACTGACAATCAGTGAAATACATCAAAGAGGATACAAAAATCACTATTGCAAAACTATATGCAAATAATGAAATCAGTTTATTTTTTCTGTTGGCGTATATTTTTAATACATTTTCGATTTCTGTATCGTTCTGAAAAGTGGGCCCAACTTCGGACATCTCCAATGTTGGGCGATCAGCATTAGAACATTTTTTTTTATATTTTCTATGTTGTACACTAAGAATACAGAAAACCACCAGAAGGAGTGATAGCGCAAAGAAGTGAAGCCATTTAAACTACACATTTTACGATTACTCACTCTGTGTTTGTCGTGTTGTTTGACGTGCTATACAGGTGACAAATTTAATTAAATTAAGCCGTCTTGTGCTATTCCTTCGTGTAAAAATGCCGTTGGTAGAAAAAAGAAACTGAATAGGATCACATTTCACGTGTGAGTAGCACAAATAAATATTCTTATGTTAAAATAATGAATAATTTTTACGTGAATTTAGTTGTCATAGAAACCGATGACTTCATTTTGTAAGTGTTGCCAATGTAATTGTTTTGATTTTCCCTACTTTTAATTTCAATTCAAGGATTTATTATTTATGTAAAATATTAATCAACTAAATAGGTAGGCATAGGTTCCGGCAATTAAGTCGAAATAAAATTGTGGTACTCAGCGCAGATAAAGAAAGTGTAAAATAATCTTAAAGCTTTAAAATTTTACAAATAACAATGGCGTGCTATATTATAATAAGTTCGTTCGTTCTTGTCTGTTTGTGTGTTTGTTTGCACATTTGTTTGTTTTCGTGTGCTTGTTTGGTCTTTTGTTTGTTTGTGTACCTACTTGTTTGCTTGTTTATTTGAGCAAGAGGATGAAATAAAATATTTTTATCTTCAAAACACATTCTTAAAAGATATTAAACCAATTCAATGGCCTTATTTATACTTGAATTTTAAGAGACATAAAAATTAGAGAAATAAGACGAGATAATAATAACTGTGCACACAATTGAAATACATATTTATAATAATAATATAATATAATTATATGGAATATATAAAATTATTATGGTAAATATGTATTTCTTTAGTTTGTTAGTTGATAAGTTTTATAATAACCGTCTTATTATATCTATTATTTATTTGTCCTTGTCTTAAATTTTTTAGAGTTCATTTTCTTGCTGACTCTTAGCAATCACTAGAAAACCGGTCCCACTGTTTTTATTATTTACCATACAAGTTAACATTTAATGTGATGAACTGTACACTTATTGTTTTCCTTTTAACATTATAAATTTTTACCACAAAATAGGGAAAAATTTAACAGCCTCATGTACTAGCAACATTACGCGGGTGAGAATTGCGACGAGTGCAGGCTGTTGTGTACAATTTTTGGACACACTGCGCACTATAGACTGACATCTAAACGTGGCTTCTGGTGGTTTTCTGTATTCTGAGGTTGTACATACCTTGATACCTTTAACATAACGGTGTAAAAATAGATGTACTTGACGTTTCAAAAGTGAGTGAGACTAAGCCTACTTTTGTAATGTATTTTGATTTTGATTAAATACATACTCGTAATACGAACGACTGAAAAACGAAAAGATACAAATTCAGCACATAATTGGCCTTGTGATAAACCAACAGAAGATACATAAATGTAAATAAAAATGTATAGTTTTAGCGGGTGAATAATGAAAATGTTGCTTCCGAACAGCTTTGTTTCTCGCAACCTAAAAAGGAGGAGAAAAGGCATGGGTGTGGTCTTCGCATAGATAACTTCGGTCTTGCATTTGAATGGGCCCACCGGTTTGTTATGGGGCTCCAGGTACGTGAAAGTCCGCCGACGGGACAAAGGGCTTGATGGGCATGAAAACTTCTAAAGCCGGACAATGCCACATAAACGTTTAGATCTTTTTGTGGGCAGTGCGCGAAGCATTTTCGCATTTTGCAAGAACGTAACCGCGACACAAACAGTCATAACTGACTACAAACAAGCTATTACCAGCTCGGAACTTCTGAATAAGTCAACGTTATAGTCAATTTTCGTTAACTTTGTTCGAACTTGGAGGAAGTCTTGTCGGTCAATTCCTCATACCAATTATAAAAGGACCTGTATCGCACTCATAGTCACGAACAAAATTGTCTGTCATTTTCTGAAGAAAACGAGCTTAGATTTGGTATATATCTTCCACTAAACTAGAAGTTTTTGCCCGTTTTTTAACCGACTTCCAAAAAGGAGGAGGTTCTACGTTCGGCTGTATGTATGTTTTTTTTTTTTTTTTTTTTTATGTATGTCCAGCGATAATTCCGTCATTTGTGGATCGATTTTGAAAATTCTTTTTTTATTTTGAAGGGTTTGATTCCAGGGTGGTCCCATTTTTTTCATGTCAGGATCTGATGATGGCATCCTGGAGAAATCGAGGGGAACTTTCGAAAATCGTAAAGACGGCTAGTGCGTTTGTTAGTGTTTCCATAAGGTATTTTAAACCACTACAATTTTATGAAGGTCTGGAGTTGGTCTGATGATGGAGCCGATACACAGACGATGGATCTCGTTAACGATTTACAGCAGGTACCTTTTGTTTGGGCTTGATTTATTTGTATTGATGAGAACTTTCCACCTAGATGGGTTGTGACTGTATTAAGGGTCTGATGATGAAGACGAAGGAGAGTTAAGAGAACTACTCAACGGTTCACAGTAGCTACCTTGTGTTTGGACTTGATAAATTTGTATTGATGAGAACTTTCCACCTGGATAGATTGTTACTGTATTAGGGGTCTGGTGATGGAGATGAAGGAGAGTTAAGGGAACTCCGCGACGGTTCACAGTAGCTACCTTGTGTTTGGACTTGATAAATTTGTATTGATGAGAACTTTCCACCTGGATAGATTGTTACTGTATTAGGGGTCTGGTGATGGAGATGAAGAATAGTTAAGGGAACTCCGCGACGGTTCACAGTAGCTACCTTGTGTTTGGACTTGATAATTTTGTATTGATGAGAACTTTCCACCTGGATAGATTGTTACTGTATTAGGGGTCTGGTGATGGAGATGAAGGAGAGTTAAGGGAACTCCTCGACGGTTCACAGTAGCTACCTTGTGTTTGGACTTGATAAATTTTATATTGATGTTTTCCACCCATATGGATTGTGACTGCACAGGGGGTCTGGTGATGAAGACGGAAGACAGTCACCATTCACGTTTTTCTGAATATTCATATTACGTGAAGGGGGAGTGAAATTTTGTATATGAGTTAAGGTAGTATTTTTAAAATTGGAATTGTAGGACTTAGATACTTATCATAAGAAAATAACGTTTCAACTAATTGCTCATTAATTTTTGTTCACACTCAGTAGGTGTGCTAACACTAAAAATTAAAAAATAAAAATTTTAATAAAAAAAATTCAACCGACTTCCAACTCAAATATTAACCTAAACTAAAAAGCAAAAAATAACATCTTACCTACGTGCTAACTTCTGATCAGTTTGAAGGCGGTGCCAATCCAGTGACATGTTTTAATTAAAGCCGTTTCTGAAAGAACCACCGAAATTGTGTAATTTATACGGCTTGAATTAAAACATCACTGGCTTGGCACCGCCTTCAAACTGATCAGAAGTTAGCACGTAGGTAAGATGTTATTTTTTGCTTTTTAGTTTAGGTTAATATTTGAGTTGGAAGTCGGTTGAATTTTTTTTATTAAAATTTTTATTACACCAAGCAATTACACAGAAAGGTATTTTTACGGAGCTCTTTAACCGACGAACACGAATACAACTATTTAACATCGATACTATAGAGACAGTTTTTATAATCGCATTAGATCGTTGATCATATACTTTGACAGAAAAGTAATGTCTAGCGAGGCAGGTCCTATACAATAATTGGTCTGAGGTCAATTCACTAAATTTGACATTTATAAGTTAGATTCCTAATGGAATAAACGTCAAATTAATAACAACCGCATTGTTAACAATAATGTCAACTGAGAAATGTCATCTACCTACTCTATGATCCACGAAGGGTTGACAGTAGGCACCGAATAACATTTTTTTACTTATAATCTCAATTTTGATCAGTTCACATTAAATAAATAGTGAGTACAAAATCACATGACTTCAAAATAATTACCAATACTTAACTAGTTGGTAAATCTTAATATATAAATGCGAAAGGCCATTCCTCACGAAATCTCAAAAATCGCTTGATGTACAAAGATGAAATTTGGCAGGGAGGTAGTGTATAATGTAGTGTACTTAGTAAGTATCTCTAAGAACGGATTTTGTGATAGGGCCGGATTAAGGAGGTCGCAGACGTCCGCTAATTTCGTAAATGAAAAGTAACAAACGTCAATATTAGTAGTAGCTAGTAGATTTACCTACTGCAAGCAAACAACACTGAAGCTTCAAATTACTGCACGACTAACTTCCTAAAATATTAAATGGTGATAAACTAAAAAAGAAAAACCTGGCTGAGTTTGTTGTGGGCTCTTCTCGGACGGCCTCCGTGGCGCAGTGGTATGCGCGGTGGATTTACAAGACGGAGGTCCTGGGTTCGATCCCCGGCTGGGCTGATTGAGATTTTCTTAATTTGTCCAGGTCTGGCTGGTGGGAGGCTTCGGCCGTGGCTAGTTACCACCCTACCTGCAAAGACGTACCGCCAAGCGATTTAGCGTTCCGGTACGATGCCGTGTAGAAACCGAAAGGGGTGTGGATTTTTATCCTCCTCCTAACAAGTTAGCCCGCTTCCATCTTAGACTGCATCATCACTTACCAGGTGAGATTGTAGTCAAGGACTAACTTGTAAAGAATAAAAAAAAAAAAAACCAAGCCGCATTTGGAGCCCTCGTTACTTTAATTTTAAGTTTTCGATTAATTATTATAACCATTATCTAATAATATAATAACCTGACGTTTTGAAAGTGCTTGTAAAGTAAGTTTAATTGTAATAAATGAATTTTGAATATATATCTCATAACTTTAAGTCATACATTAACAAGCTTTATTGATTTCTAATGACAAGGTCAATGACCATCCCCGTATGCTTATTTTGATATTTCATAAAAGTGATCATTAAAAACCTTTTTGGGTCTGAGTTATAAATGCTAACACTAAATAATTGATCCGATAAACGCAACGAACATTTTAATAATAATTAAACTTTGCATATACGGTGCGAGGGCGTTTATTGAAAGGTTTGGTAAGATTTGATCTTCTAACGAATTCGCTATAAAAGGGATTACAAGATTATAAAATTTTAATGTTTAAAATTGAATCGAATTCTATAGATACATAAGGAAAGGGTGGTTGTCGATGATATGATGATGATATATTTAATTACCTACTACGCCAATTGTTAGGCGACTTCTATTTGCAATGATGAAGAGTATTTTGAACTGTGTTTCAAAAAGAGGAGCTTTTATGTTCAGCTGTATGTATATTGCATGTCTTATGTCATTTCCTAAGTGTAGTTGTGTATTTCGTTAGATGTTAACATTGTTGATATAATTTACAGTTATTAACACAGTAAGAAGTGCTAAAACCAAAGACACTATTATCGAATTAAAAGAAAATGGAATGAAAATTAACAACAGATTAAAATTGTTTAGGACCTCTTGAATCTCCCTTCAAAATAGGGCTTCTATGTTGATGAAGTTAAACATAAAGATCATGAACCTATGGGTTTAGAGCTTAAGACAATGTTTATTAAAAATCACTATCGAATGGTAATAACAATGACCGGTACCATAACTTCCCAACTCCAGGCTCTTACAAAGAATTTCAACATTAACAACCTAACATTTTCTTAGCTCAACCAAAGAATCGAATCCAGGACTTAACGATACGGACCTAACTAGTCATTAGACCAACGAGGCAGTCATTCACCTTACAGATCAAATCACAAATCGTTACATAAAACGAAAATAATTCTAAACGGTTCTTTTATTATCCGGCTACCGTCGGTTTTTGCTTGCAGCGCTTAGCAATTAACACCTCCAGAGGTCACGTCGGCCTTGCATATAGTCAACCCTCACCTACGTCCCACCCACGCTCCACCCAAACTGAATTGATAATCTCATATAAATCAATACGCATAAATAAAAACGCACCTTCGCTTGTATAATTACAAAGGTGTTTGATTTATGCCTCTATATTTATTTAGCAGCGGGTGTTGTAATGCTGAAGTGATCGTTTTTTATTTAGGATGAAGCGATTATGTTCGTATGTTCAATTTGTACGACTAAAGCCGCATCCACACTTGGCATATTTTTAACAATAACATATGATTTTGTAGCAATTACCTCGTTGGTTAAACTATACTGTTTCGATTCAAGTAATGGGACCTATGTTATTGAATTACTTAAAAAAATTGATCTGATGTCTGTAGTCTGATCTAATCTAGGTAACCTAACAACGTCTGTTGATGAATCACAAAATAACGAATAAATATAAAAGTAATTTTGATGTCTGATCTATTATTGTTTGGCAATCTTTTGAAAACATGACAACCAGATATACCAGAATTTCCAGAGCTACAGTTTCTGTAACTAGTATGCCTATATTAAAAATTGAAGAAATGGTAAACAAAATTACATTGCATTTATGTTAAACAAAGAAAACAAATTTATTCAAATCTAAAAGTTATAGACAGTACCCTACCCTAATGACATTATGTTTGTCTGTAATCCTTAAAATGTTCTTTCACATTTCTGAATGATGTCGATACGTGTAAAAATAATTAATATTTCATTTGATCAAAAACTTTTAACCGCTGCTCGAAGCGTTATTGTTGATATGCATAGCAATCGTGGTAATACGTATATTCTCATGTGTATCGATATTTTAGAGGAGAAAGAAATTTGGAATCAAAACTAGGTGGTGCCTATTTCCAGACGAAATTTAATTATTATAATAAAAGTGTGGTTTTACCTTTACGAACGATTGGCAGTGATGGCGATGTATTGGAGCTTGAGAGCAATAATAACGTCGATCGAGAACTTAGTCGATATTACTCAGAATTTGTACTCACCTTTTTAAAACATTAATATAGATAACTATATAAGTATAGTTGAAAGGTTTTATAAACCAAAAGGTAATTAATCACCTGACGAAAGCGAATTAGTATTAGATACTATAGACTATTTTACACTCATAAATTATACGACTGCATTAGTCACGATTATATAAGAATTAACTAAATTATCTAATTGGCAGAGTCTTTACAAAATATTCAAACTTAATATTACAAAATTGCTTCTAAACTAAGCAAGATATAAATGAATTCTGGATTTTGAATTTAAGATGAAACTTACACACAATGTAGACGACCAAAAAGTAATTAATGTTCATTACTTTGTATTCATCTTCAGTGTTTTTCAGTTTTAATTCCTCAATAAGTAAATAAATATTTATACACAAGGTGAGGAATTTAAAAAAAACACTGAACATGAATACAAACTTTGGATGAGTTAAATGTAATAAAACAGATGATGATGGTGGCATGATTTGTATAGTTATTAGGATAAGTTAGCTTAAGTTTCTTATTGTATTCTTTCTCAATAAAAAAAATAAAAATAAAACAGATAAATAAATAAATTGGAGAAGGTCTGTATTTTTGAAGTAGAAGAAGAAGAAGAAGAAGAAATATACTTTATTGTACATTAAAAACAAAAATAAACAATAACTTATAATAACACTTAGAAACTAATGTACAAATGGCGGTCTTATCGCTAAAGAGCGATCTCTTCCAGACAACCACTGTGGAAGAGAAAAAAAAAACGTAAGCACCGATTCGGGTATACGCACACAAAAAATAAGAAAAGTTAAGTAATTTAAATACATAAATATTAAGCAATAATACATAATAATAATACATAGACTATACTTAACTACATCATACATATATACAAAGAAATACATATATACATACATACATACATACATACATACATACATACATACATACATACATACATACATACATACATACATACACACATACATACATACATACATACATACATACATGAAAACCTGCAAAACATAAAAACAAGACGGCATCTAAGGGAAGACAAAAGAAAAATAAATAAACAAAATAATTCAAAAATAATAATAAATAAACATAATACACATACAAGCGTAATTTGGATTAATAAGTTAAATTAAAAGATCAGGGAGGAAAAAAGTGCATGTTTACCAGCCGTTTGAAAGAGGTTAGAGATTGGGCACGCCGAATGTCTAAGGGCAATGAATTCCAGAGCCGAGCAGCTTTAACAGAAAAGGATTTAGAATAGAAGGAAGTATTATGGGAAGGAATTTTTAAGATTAGGTTGTCTTCAGAGCGAAGGGAGCGACAGTGATTATCACTTAGAAAGCTAAAACGCTCTTTTAAATAAATCGGAGTCGTAGGATTAAACAGGACATTATACAAAAAAGACAGAATGTGAGTATTCCTGCGAAGGCGGATCGAGGGCCACTTGAGTTTTTCGCGAAATTCGGAAACATGGTCATATTTGCGAAGTCCAAATATGAATCTTATACAAACATTCTGAATGCGCTCAAGTTTATCCAGTAATTCTTCACTCAAATTTAGATAACAAGTGTCCGCGTAATCGAGAATTGGTAACAGGAGAGATTGTGCAAGCGCAATTTTAGTAGATAAAGGAAGGAAGTTTCGTAACCTACGAAGTGACCCCACGGATGCAAACACCTTCCCACTTACTCTGCTTACCTGAGGGGCCCAAGTGAAATACTTGTCAAAAGTAACTCCGAGATTTTTAACCGTGTCACTAAATGGCACACGCGTTCCATCAAAGATTACGTATGGAATATTATCCCAGTCAATACGTGCAACCAAACTGTGACTGCCTATAATAATAACTTGGGTTTTAGACGGATTGACTTTAAGGCCATAAGCCTTACTCCATTGCACTATACAATCTAAATCTTTATTTATGGCATCTATTGCATTGGGTAAATCAGCCAGTTTGGACTGAGCATATATTTGGAGATCATCTGCATACAGGTGATAGAGCGAGGTAAGTTGAAGAGTAATAGAACTTATAAAAAGAGAAAAAAGAAGAGGAGACAACACGCCACCTTGCGGTACGCCGGCAGAAATTGTGCACCAATCAGACACAGAGTCATTGACTCGCACACGCTGCCGACGTCCGAACAAGTAACTATGAAACCAGTCAATCACATTAGGAGATATGTTGAGAGAAGCTAGTTTGGCTAGTAGAAGTTCGAAATCGACATTATTAAATGCATTGCTGAAATCTAGTAAGGCCAACACTGTGACACACTGATTGTCCATATTAAAACGAATATCTTCGGTAATTTTTACTAATGCAGTAGTCGTACTATGACCAGTGCGGAAACCAGATTGAAAAGGATTTAAAAGATTCTGTCGGGTTAGGAAAAGGCTTAATTGACGATGGACTAAACGCTCAAAAACTTTCGAAAGGAATGGGAGGATGGAAATAGGCCTATAGTCAGAAAAGCAGGAAGGATTTAATTTTTTGGGTAGTGGAATGACTTGAGCATCCTTCCAAGAGGAAGGAAAACTCCCGGAAGACATGGAGAAGTTGAATAAGGATTTAATTATTGGAGCTAGTAGGTTGATGAGAGGAATAATCATCTTCCGACTAATGCAGTCAGTACCAATAGCATCAGAGTTGACCTCACGAATACTTCTCTCAACATCACTATCAGTGACTTGACAGAAAATAAAAGCAGGATCATCAGAAGTGGGTAAAGCTAGTAAATTATTTTTAGTAGTAAGTTTAGTGGCGTCATCAATGACGCAAGTAGAGGAAAAGTGGCTATTAAGCTGATTTAAATTTATGTTGAAGGAGCTATTATTTTGACGCGCTTTCCCAACTCCTAGAGACTTAAGAAATGTCCACACTCGACCTGAATCTTCTTCTTCGAGTATGGATTTGTGGATATGGCGTCGTTGCATGTCTCTACACAACCTGTTGCAGCGATTCCGAATAATATGATATTTTTCCTTATTGGCATCACAATTGTTGGATCTATACTTGGCTTTAGCCGAGTTTTTTTTACCCTGTAAAATTTTAATTTCCTCAGTAAGCCAGGGAGCAGGGAGGTGCTTAAGCCGAACAGGACGTATTGGAGCATGTACTTCATATAGTTGAGTAAGGAGAGAATTAAAGCTCTCAACCCTACTGTCAATGTTAGCTCCAGTAAGAACATTGGTCCAGTCAATCCCAGCAGCGTCTTCCCTCAAGCGATTTATGTCCATACTACCAAAATTACGCAGCAGAAGGATTCTCGATTTAGTTTTAGGTGGACGAATTTTGTATGAGAGAAAAATCAAGTCATGATACGAAAAGGCATCAGCGGGACATTGGCCATGTTTGGCGACATGATCAGGGGAAGAAACTAAGATGATATCCAGAAGAGATGGGCACGAATTAGGAAAAGAATGTGTAGCTAGAAGAGGAAGTATTTGTAAGTTGGCTGCTCTCACTATTGTTTTTAGACGCAAAGAGCGGAAATCTGCTTTTAGCAGGCAGGTATTGAAATCCCCCATAATAATATTATGCGAATACAATGGAATAAATCTGTCTAAAAGAGTTTCAAAAGCAGGGAAGTAGTCAATAGTGAGATTGGGATTATAATACACGCCAAGTAAAACTTTAGTATTAGAAAATAATACTTCGATAAATAAATGTTCCGCTCCCGGCGCGGCCTGGGCGTCAGATAAATTTATGATATTAAAGGGTATGTGAGAGCGTAAATATATGGCAACACCACCCCCAGTCCGGTGAATGCGATCATTACGTATTAGTTGAAATCCCGGGATTGCATAGGTTGTAGAGGACAGACACGGTTTTAACCATGATTCTGAAATCAGAATGGCGTGTATGAACTTATTATCAAAAGATGAGAGCAAATCTGGATAATGTGCAGGAATACTCTGGGCGTTGATATGAACAACATTAAAATTTTTAGGAACATCAGAGAAGTGAGAAGTAAGATCATCAGATAAAGAAGGAAGGCTGTGAAAACTGGAATCACTATTGATTCCCTCGAGGGATGAAAGTGAAAAAAATGAATCGTCAAGGTTTTCATTTTGACTAGACATGTAAAGTATAGTACTATAATATACTATATAAATAAATTAAAAATAGTTAAAGCAGAAAAAAATAATAATAATAATAATACTAATTAAAATAAATATATATTTTAGATAATAAAAAAAAAAATTATAATAATAATAATAATTAAAATAAATATATATTTTAGATAATAAAAAAAAAATATAATAATAATAATAAAATAATATAAAATATAAAAGTAAATAAGCCTTGTGACGTTTGATCGCCAATCGAACCCTTACCTTCCAGATAAACATAAGGAAAACTAATTAATAATGCTAACACACAGAATCAGCAACAATAATAAAAAAAAAAGAGAATTAAGTCAAAAATAAATAGCAATATTAATAACAGAAATTTGAGCACGAATGGTAAAGATATTCCAAATATTAATTTTTATATTATTATAAACGAATCTTGAAATTCCTCAGAACCACAAGATGCTTGTATCAATTTAAACATTTTTAGTAAACATTTTTAATTAGCCTGTGGTGCTTTGACACTACGTTGACAAATGACAAGTTGACATCATGTATACTACTCTGTGGTTGACATAGGCAATACTGACGTACGATTTCGGTTGTCATTGTCAGACGTCAGTTACATCCTGTAATTTGTAAACATTATTTAAAGAACCTTCAAAATTAAAAATTAAAAATTATATCATTACCCTTTTTAAAAGAGTGATATTTGCATAGACTAACTACTTAATAAAGAACAAACATAATATTAATGCCTCACAACAAAAGTAACAGAAAAGAAAAGTTAATACAAGTTTGCAATAAACAAAACAGCAACATAGCCTTTATCATAGGCAAAAAGAGTTCTATTTCTTATGTGCCCTCTTGGCTCGCGGGGCCAGTGGAAATTTAGAACTTCCTGAAGCAACAGAGGGAACAGCAGCAGAAGTTATTGGCGCTGGGACTGTCACCATTGGAGCTGCAATAACATCCAGATCAGCAATCGAACGCAGATGGCGCCGGGACCCATCTTGGTGTATTGCGAAGACATTCCCATCCCTTGTCCAGCATTTGTTGACTCCGAGCCGCTGACGAGCTGCCATGAAAAGATCGTGTCGCTCCTTAGTGAGGAACTCAGACAACGTAATGCCTGAGTTCCTTAAAGCGGTTTTGGCATACCACAGATTGTTCCTGAGTGACAGATCATGAAACTTGATTAGAATGGCTCTGGGTTTGCCATCCTTAGGACGGCCCAAACGATGGCAGCGACTTACACACTCTTGATTGATTGGCATCTTTAAATGATCAGAAAGCGTCTTAACAGTGACAGAGTCCAACTTCTCGTCTTTCGCCTCGGATATGCCATGGACCAACAGAATTTTGCGCCGGCTTCTCATTTCCAAATCATCCAAGGATCTATGAAGGAGCTGCATTTGCAGTTGGAGGCCTTCGAGCGCTGTCAATACAAAACTTCTAAAAGACTGAAATTGAGCTGCAATATTAGAAGTAGGACTGGTAGCTGGTATAGAATGCTGCAATTGTTTTTGGAATTCATCCATTCGCTCATTAAAATGTGCACTTAGTTGTGTAACGGTTTGCTGAATAGATTCCATTGAGTTATAGTGTTAGATTGAAGTGTGAAATTAATGACAGTATCACTTTGGAAAATATAGCGCCTAAATCACTGTGGAGATTTAATAGGAATCACTACCTGGTAGGTAAAAGAACTTTTAACACATCACTTCACAAAACTATACTGATTTTACCAATAATTTAATTAAAAATATGAGAGAACAAATTAAACATGTGTTTACTTTTTGTATGCCTACCCGCGAAAAATATTATTGTTCTAAAGTTAAAATAGCAAACTATTCCGACCTTTCAATAGTTAATTATATATAGTGGAGTATAATTGAAATGGTTGTAGAACGCGGCACTCATATCTGTTGCGGGCGCAAGTAGGATTTCCTTTTTAGACCATTCCTACTCGTCCATTGGGTCAGTGTGCGAGGGAGATTCTAGCATTTCCTATCGCTTGTTTAGAATCTAGTGTTTCACTTGTTACGATCTATTTAGCTTTATAACATCATACGATGTCTTTTATTGAATTGTTTAACCTCGATTAATGATTGAAAATTCGACGACGTTGTGCAAATAAACTAAAATCACGAGAGTTCCTTCGCAAAAATAACAAAGAAATACTCGTAGGTAATAACAGTAGCCTGTGAAGTAACTCTTCTCAGTAGGGTCTGCTTACAGAACTCGTGGTTGGAGTCAGACAAACTGTCATTTCAAAGATACCTTATGTAATGAAGAATGTTATAATAAATTATATAGTTGTCAGGTAGTTAATCAAATAATAATAGGTTGTAGTACTTATATATAACTAATAGGGTACTTATCATCGTATCCTAAGAATATCAAACAGGTATAAATGTAAACGATTAATACACTAAAAGCAAAGAACACAATTATCGTCCCACCTATCAAGCGAAAAGCGATTCATGTTGTGCTACTTATACGTCGATTGCCATAATAGTTTTCCCTGCCAAATCGGCCATTTGCTTATGTGTGAGCGAGATAGAGCGCCAGCGTGACCTAGAGAGGTGAACAAACGTCTATAGTGAGTTCAACCCAAATTTTTGACCTGATTCGAAGTAAAAACTCGATGGGCCAACGCGCTTGACGTAATCGGTTAGAAAAAACAACACACGGAATGCAGTCCAGCTTCTCAAGCTTTCTTTCGTTGACTTTAATCTCTGTATTGTAACGGGAATCAGAGCGCTTGGCTTTTACCGACGTCCGTGCTACATTTTTGGGTCGCGTTTAGGATTTTTCGAATCAGTTATGAAAGCTAAATGCTTTCTTATTGGAATCACATTGTATTTTTACCCGATTACGGCGTAGGATTATAATTTTATATGTATATAATATACTTATGTTTGTATTTTTGTAGGTATGCTCCTCCGTGGCACTTTCATCCTATTTTGATGAATATTCGACCGCGTTATCATAATCGCGTAACATAACCTACATTCAGTAGATATATAGTTTGATGGATGTCAATTACAATAGTCGACTTTACCATTTACTTATGTTTATACCGTTGTGAGGATATAGTTTTTTTAACATTTTCATGTTGCATTTTAAATTTTAACGATTCGGATACATCGTTAGATTACTGGCTTAACTAATCTCTAATCCACAGCTAAAACATAAATCTCAATGATTTAATTGCTTTCGGCTAAACCATGTGTCTTAAACTCCAAAGGACAACGTATATTTAAAGTCTGCTTACAATCAAATTAGCATAGCGATTTAAAATACATTTAAACTTTAAGTGGTGTACGAAACAAAGAGCTATTCATTCGTGCTGCACTTGTGCTTGCTTGCACGATATATATTTTATTAGCTCGCCCCTTGAATAAAACAAAATGATCTTTAATAGCACTTTTCAAACTGTAAGACAACATTGAATTGTTTATAGCATCCGGACAATGTTCCACTGTGCGCTATTCAAGGATAGGTTACATTTTTTATTCAACAGGATATTGGATACTGGTCAACTGAACGTCTGCGTCAACCTTAAAATTGTGGTTTTATTACATGATATTTACTGTTGCATTCAGTATAACGGAGCTACTAGAACAGCAGCTGTGTGATCAACTGTATTTGTTTCGAAGTTGCGGTTTTTACTACAGGCTAGAAATACTTGACTTCGATACTATTGTCCATCGCTTTTAGATCGACTACTGCGATAATCTAAATAGAAAAATTCAACAATAGTACTTTTAAAAGAGTTTTGTTTTAATATACTTAGGCTTACGTTTATTCAAGAAATATTATAAACCTTAAATATAAAATCAGCCAGTAGCGAATATTTTTTGCATTTACTAAATTTTCAAGCTTTAAATATCCACTCAATTCTTACATTAGTGTATTATTTGCTATTATTAATATTGATTGAAAGAGATTTCTTTAATTCTATCTTATAGTTTAGCATAATATGCACTTATTCATCTAAGATTTAGCTTAGACACTATGGATAATTAACTTTTCATTCTTTTGAGGTATCAGATTCAATTAAAAACGCGTCACCACCAGTTAAAGTTTTAATTTCATCAATTTTAATCGATTTTAAACGCTGAAGGGATTACGAATCATTAATTTTTTATTTATCTTCATCATCGTAATCGATTTACACAATTAAACCGTGTTTGTTATTTAATAGCTTTGGTTCTTGCTGGAGGGTAAGCCGATGCATCGTTAGGCGAGTGGCTTTATGGCGTTACAAAGAAGCCGCTACCGTGCTGTGTTGGTGCAGATTATAACGTATGCATCACCGTAAAACAATTTTATCATCGTTAACATTAAAAGCTTTATATGGTTGTCGTACATTCCTACTCCATTCGCTATTAAATAATCACTCTAATATTCATTTAAATAATTTTTTTTCAAAATTACGGGCATAAATATATTTTCCACGACAAGAGTCACGTGTTTTTTGAAAATTATTTAAAGGCATATAATGATTAAAGACGTTATAAATTCATCTAAAAAATTCCCCAAAAGCACATTCTAGTTCGCAGTTGATAGACTATACTTACACATATACAATGTTATTCTAAAAAATCAAATTTCATTATAGAGGCTTTATAGACCAAGATCCCATCCGTCACCCCAGACTTACGTGATTTTAGGAAAGATGAAACTTTTAGGATCGGTATTACAACATAAACAAAAACATAGAAAAATTATAGAGAAGATTCAGTTGTCCGGCTCTTCTCAGCAAAACCTACCTTCCGAGCCTGTAGTCTTTACAAATAGCCAACCTTGTCTTTTCAAAAGTGCTTCTAAACTAAGCCTACTTGAAATATAAAAAAAAAATGATTTGAAAGGAATTGATATTTCCTACTTGCGGTACACGTAAAAGACGACTAATAAATTATGTATAACAAAAGTCCATATTTAGAATGTGTTCGACGTTATAATTACGTTGTGTGAGTCACAAAATCATCTCGTTTTATTATATTTTTCAAACATCAAGTATCCATATTCGTAAGAGATTTGCATAAAATTATGCGGGGCAACTGGGCTATTGAAATAAATTCCAATTTGCTAACATTAAACCGAAATGAACCTTGCCTTATTGAAAATTATGCCCACTAACAATTTTATATTACTAAACGTGAATTTTAAAATTACACATCGATAAAGGATAGGAAGGAATATATTAAACAACCCGACCAGTGTGGGTTTCAATTTCCAAGAAACGAAGGAAGTCTTATACAATTATTTCCCATAAACATCTAACGGAATCAATTTGCTTCTATAATACAGGTAGCAAACAATTTACTTCTGAAAGGGTGCAGTTGTTGTAAATTGTTGCATTTTTAACTCGCTACAAGAATACACTTTATATAACAAGTACCTATTATAATAGCGCATTGGTTAGTGTTTATTTAAAGCTATATTAGCTCACTAATAATGGCTTATTTACGTATTATACAAACAAAACCTGGTTAATAATTCTGGGTGAATTCGCTCATTTATTTGATAATATTAAAAAGTAAAATGACTGATATTCGTTCTGTTAGCGAAAATACATTTTGAACTACAGTTGTTTGATTGAAAACTAAGCTATTTTATAATAAATCTGAGCTGTTATAAGTTATACAGAGAGAGTCAACATTGAATCAAGTTATAAAGCGAGACTTATTGAAAGTGCAAGCAGTCTACGAATTTCATTCCACCACTTGCGACTGGGCCACTGTGCACATTGAAGTTTATTTACCAAATGACGTATAAGTAGCGGAAGATCCAGTTGAAAAATGGACCTTATAAAATATAGCATTCGCTTCATTATCAATTGACGGAAGTAGTTGAATGAGTTGTTTAAATATCACTGATGTAGCACTATTTATAGAAGAACTAGTAGCGAAACCTGTGGAGCAGGATTGTGAGCTTAATGAGAGGCAACGTTGGATTATTGCCACATGTATCCAGTTTGAACGATGGCTTACACTTATCTGGTCACCTGGTAATCACACTGCACTTCACACAAAGAAAATAATATCAAGATTTATACATGTGACATTCACGATAATTTATTCTCACTGCTTCGCTGTTTTATCAAAGGAAAAATTTTTACGAGTAATTCTGCTTCGCTCCTTTTCGTTTGTACAAAAATCTCATAAGTGATTCTGTTTCTGGTTGCATTGATCGGTATGTTTTGGAGGCCAGATTTTTCACACGCTTTCGGTGTTCGTTTAATCCGGGTGTGAGATCTAAAGATTTATCTTTTTGGTAATTCTCTTAATTATTATAATTATACTTTATATTACTGCAGATGTGAATTTCACTATTTAAACTTATGAGTTCATTTAACAAAAAAAGATTTAGTTACCTACACGAGGAAGTGTGCGTTTGAATTTACATCTCCCATATGAATTTATTACTCTAGTAATATAGCTTTGCGTTATTTTATGTTTGAGGCTAATATAAATCTATCTTTATTAGATGGCTTGACTGGAGGGGAGCGAACTGCAGCAGCTATCGGTGCAGTAACTCCGCGCAGCTAATTGCAGTACGTAATTGCCAATAAATGCTCAAGTATAGAGGATACAACTATCTTGTTTATATCCTATAAATTCTTCAAAATTTATTCCTACCTACAGACATCTCATTAGTAGTAAATTATAATAAAACAACTGTGCAAATACGCACCGGTATCGGAATTTTAAAAGAGAAAACTTCGTGCAAAATTTTAACACTATTTCAATTCAAAGAATTACAAATAATGTTTCCTCATTGCAACTTTACAATAAAAAATAACAATAAAGTATAAATCCGCTAGACTAATAATTGTTACCGTAGGTTACCTAAATGTGAGTTTTTAGTAAACCGTAAAAAATATATCCTTGAACGTAACCCATTTGCATCAAACTGACCTGCAACAACGGAGAATCCTAGTAACGTTTCGGCGAATCGATCTCATATTAGCATAGTAGGCGTTCATATCTCAAGGTTAGAGTCAGAGTCGGCGACCGCTGTAGGGCGAATATCCTGCTCGCTCACGAGACCTGTGGCTTCCTTTCCAGCACGTGACTGTCAAGTACAAAACTATATGCGTACCCACAGAACAGACAACGAAGCCAACGCTTTTAGCAATAGAAGTAGCAAGAGGGCGTGGCCCGCGTACACCCGGGTGTGCGGAACATCGCAAGCGTGTCCGCGCTTGTACTACCAGTCTTGTTTTGTTCTGTGACAAAAGGATGAAATAATATTCAACTCTAAAGTAAGGGTGACATATTTCATTTTTCACTTAATATTAAACAGCCATTTAGGCTGCGTCCCTGGGTACGCTGGTTTTAATACAAAGAATTGGCACTTTATAAATCTAGTTACCTCTTATATCTGTGTTCGTACTCATCAGTGTTCCGCTCCTCTAACGCTTACCATGCTTAGGGTGGCATAGACTATGTAAATGTGCTTCAAAGCACAACAAGAGAGTAAATTAAGTTACTTATAACGATTGAGGGGAATGCAAAGCTGAATCACGTAAATAGCTTTTAAACAAATTATAAACTAAAATGAAATATAAAAAAATACTATAAAAAACATCAGTTTGTAAAGAATAATGTTACATATTTTATGTTAAAAAATCAATTTTCTTTCAACGGCAATTTAAAAACAATATTGTTCTTACCATTTTTTGTAATTTCGTTCCAAAACAATTTATCCGTTCGACTTACACTTAAAAATTCTGCAAAAATTGCAAAAACCTGTTTGATTTTTGAATGAGTAAAATATTTTTTTGTACGTCGGAACACTTTTTAATTGCTGTTTTAAGAAAAGTATTAATATTAAAGAAATATTAAATGGTAACTTTATTCTCCAGAAACTGAAGTTCATTATGATATTTATTTTAAAATATTTGGTTCAGAGAATTAGTCAACAACTTTTTTGAATATTAAGGTTTCGCCTGACGCCGCGCTGTTTCACCCGCGTGGTTCCTGTTCCTCGATAAATGGGCTATCTTACACTGAAATATTTTTTTAAATCGGTCCAGTAGTTTCTGAGATTAGCGCGTTCAATCAAACAAACTCTTCAGCTTTATACTATTAGTATAGATTTTCGCTATTCAGCTATTGTAACGCCCCTAAGGAAATATTTGACAGTTGGTAACAAGGACAGTTAGAGCACCGTTGCGTGATATGAAGCCAATAGCTCACCATTGAAAGTGTAATTTAATGTGATAACACTATCACGATAGTAATTTCCTATGACGAATAAACCAGTGCAATTGCCATCATTGTCTGGTGTAGTCATAAATGTAACCATTATAATTATTACAGCGAAGGTTGAAGTAAATATATCAATTGTCAAGCTATACTCTAGTGACGCACCGGAATAGTGTGATCTATGATGGCAACGAGGTCGTACGCCCGCAGAGCTCAAGGCTACATGCCGATACATAAATATATAGTTCACAATAAGTTCGTTGAATGTAACGCTTCATTCAAGGTTTACGAATTTTCTTTATGTTTGTCACACTTATTTACTTGATTTTGTTCGGTTTTGGTTTTTTAATCACGACAAAGGCTATCGCATTTTAGGTAGTTTTATTATTGAAACAAAATCTAGTTTAATTAATAAAACTACCTGAAATTTCGAAACTCTTTCCGATTATACGGAATAAAAACAAACCTTTTTTTCTCATCAAATTCTTAACACATGATTAGTCAATCTATTCCAGGAAGTCCATTCAAAGTCAAAGTCAAATTTCATTTATTTCAAATAGGCTTAGCTTACAAGCTCTTTCGAAACGTCAGATAATAATATTAAACTTAAGATAATGGTGATAATAATTATTCGAAAACTTAAAATTAAAGTTACGAGGGTTCCAAACGCGCCTTGGTCCGAGAAGAGCCCACAACAAACTCAGCCAGGTTTATCCTTTTTTAGTTTATAACCATTTAACAGTAGGTATTAAGTAGCCTGTCATGTACATGTCATGTACCTAATACATTTCATTTCCAAGCAATTTTGTCATTTACGTAATCATTTGCCTTGGTATTACCGCTACAAAACTTCTTCATTAAAAAACAAACGACTTCCAAAAATAGACAAACAGTATCTACAAATAACTGTGGTAAGAATGACAATGTAGTTATCACTGAAATAGAAGTTAGAGTTAAATTGAATAGACAATATCAATGTTCTAATTATGCTAGACATAAATACTTGATTCAATTAATACTTAAAGTCACACATACACATAATATCACAGATGTAAAATAGTTGGTTGCTGTTTCATTGTACCCATACATGTTCGAATAAGTGGTAAGCGGACGTGAGCCGTTTGCAGTGGTAGTTGTATGCCATTTGCGTACTTGAAACAAGCAATCATTGTCACACGATCTTTTACTTTCCAGTTAACTACTAATATATATATATATATATATATATATATATATATATATATATATATATATATATTTTGATAAAATTTCTTGTATGACTGTCTTTTAGAGTAAGTAAATTCAGACATAATATTATGCGTGAGTATCTGTTAAAAAAAAACTTACTTTTATGCTTATTGAAATAGATTTTGAGTTAAAGTCGAGGTTGATGAAGTTAAATTATCATTAGAATATTGATAAAATACCTAATACAAAAATAGTAGTGCTAAGTGACTTATTAAGAGACAATGAACAACAATTTTTAGTAAAGTTAGATATTTTAAGACTGAGACTAATAAATTATGGTTATAATTATGGTAAAAGAAATTATAAACAAAATAATAAAAAAGTTAAATGAATGTCAAGTGCACGTAATTATCATTTCATTGCTTTTTGTACGCTTGACTGAATAAAGTAAAACTTTGTTGTTGTTATACATAATATCATATAAAAATGCAATTCTTGATATTGCACTGATGAAATGCACATATTTTTTTGATTATTTGTCTAGTTAACTAACTGATAAAAAGGTATTTCATTACTTGTCTTGTTAACTAACTGATAAAAAAGGTGTCGTAAGCATTGTCTGCGAATGTTACATCAAAAAGTAGCCTAACAACAGTAGATTAGTTTAACCTGAAGCAATCCAAGTGGCGATTAGCAATGTTTGGGTGCGGTTGGCGGTGGGTGACAATTGCAACATCCGACGCGCCGTCTGTCGAGCCAATTTGAGAACGAGCTACAAGTGGCATCACTGCACCCACAAAATAATCGCCTCGTAAAACTGCATCTATGACCTCATCCTATTGTACTTGACTCGGCTCGTAGGAGTGACCGCTAAATAGACTATAGTTACTGAACTACAGTTCCCCAAACTTAACAGCTTACGTAAAAAGTACAGTTTTTATTAATGTTTTGGATATTTTTATTTAGTAGTTGGGTGCTTTCCTAACAAAATTTGGGAAAATTAAACCGGTAGCAAATATATTCTTTGCTTTAAATAACAAAAACCTCATCCATAAATATCACAATAAATATTTTTTTAGATTAAAACTAAGACGTACTATAATTTCGATTCATAAGGATCGAATACACCGTCATTTTTGAAATTCATACAAGTTAAAAAGTAAAAAATAAAACGCCGTTTAAATGCAGCTAGACCCTGACATTTTGCATATGAGTTTAATTCTTCAAAGGCTGCTGTTTAAGATATCAGTTAATAGCTAACTGTATGATAAGCCCCAAACAATTTACTCGTATCTAGCACAAGAACATAGTCTTACATTGCAGATTACAAATTCATTTACCTAACAAAGTTGCAAGTTAAAGAGACGCGGTAGGAGAGCAACATTTTCCTGGAAATGAGCTGGGTCACTGCACTCTATTTGGGAATCGCTGGACTAAACGATTCCAAGCAATTATAGTTTATGTAATGCTTGTCTTGAACCAACACTGTGCGTGACCAACTGGTATAATTCCAACTGAATTACGTTAATTTCGAAAGCAAGGTCGGTCGTCGCCCCTTAGACCAATCGTTAGCTTTGGAATCTATACATTTTACATTAACTAACTAGATTTTTCATGTGACTCCGTCCGGAGAAACTTAAATGTTAACGAAGCATTCAGCTTTAATGAACACGAGGAATTCTTTGTTTATGTTTATTATATGCATAATATTGCATATTTAATTATTTAGATCAGGGTCAACAAGTTAAATATTATAATATCTAAGAATTTATATTCGTTCTACCATTAAACAAAGCGGTGTTAAGTTTGCAAGGGATCTATCACATCGTATCTTATTACAAAGCACTCAACTGACCATGAGAATGTCATTTTCGTTCAGTTGAGTTGTCTCATTTTATGACAAACAAACCAACAATATACAATAGACTGTATTGAAACCTGTGACATTGAGGTCTTAGCTCATATTATTTTGTTCGTCCACGACCCCTTTATCGGTCATCTAGTACGTGCATATACTATTTTAACAGCTTATTGTATGTGACCTGACTGAAAAAAATCCGCCCATACTTATGCGGTGGCAACATTTCGCCAATGAACATTTTGTTTTTTCGAACGTTATTTTATTGGTTTTGTTTTGGAATACCTAATACTTGAGGATAAATCGATAATGGTTGTGATGGACAGAATAACAAAGTACATGGATAAAGACAAGATTAGAAGTGGGGGCAGCATTTTTTAGAAATATTCCACTTATTAAATCAAAGCACAAATATTTTTTTCATTAGCAGTTGAAATATTAGTGGATAGATTCATGCAGCAGCTTCCTGAGCTGATACTTTTTTTTTCAAGGTTGTTCCAAACATGACAATTTGGTGTGGTGTTTGATGCTTTTTCGACTTATGTTATGGTCTTGCCTTGCCCAGGTGCTTGAGGCTTCAGACACTACAATAGTGCTTATGCATTGTGGAGTGTGCCACAATTTTTTAGTAGACGTTTTTCTTTTCTTTCTTTCTTTCTTTACATAAGGTATTTATAGGTTCTTGAAGGCAATGCAGAAAGCAAAACAATTTCAGAATCCCCGTCTAAGCAGAGAGGCTGCCTAATTAGAAAATTCTGAAGACGATTTTAAATGGCGCAGCCAAGGCGTACTATGCGATAATAAAACAAATCTGCCCACAGAACCCTCCCATGAAGTAAACAAAGTAATCAATTAGGCCCCAGGCTGAGTAATGGTGCAATAAATTTGCGACTGCCACAGATCCTTGGAATCAATGGAGTAATGAAAATTTAAGCCTAATGGTGCCTGGCTTGACTAGTGGAGAGCTGAGACATGCCGCGAACTGCGAAGACTGAGGTCTGACAGGCAATTATTGTTTAGTTATCGACTTTCCAGGAAATTCTTTGTTTTAATTTATCACTTTTTAGCTGGGAATTCTATTGGAATTTTGAAGTGTTTTAGAATATAAGCATAAGAATCAACGACTTGTGGGGAATTTCTGTAAAACTAATAAACACTCTCCTTCTCTTCTCGTGTTGTTTTCCCTGCCTAACCAAATTTGGTATGATAGAGCAGCTAAGGATAATTACACTTATATCGAGCTTCTTAGAAGCAGTTCTAGATAGACTGAGGTGTTTAAGAAGATTAAAAATAAATTTAGCTGGTGTTCCTTTTACACCCACTTCTACGGTATATAACCACATTTTTAGTTAGTTAATTTGTTAGATGATAATTTTTATCTACTGTGGTATGTATGTCTACTTATGTAATGCATTTTTCACGTAGTATACTTTACAAGTATTATACGTGTAATTTTTGTGGAAAAAGTTATGTCCGAGTTGGCATACCTACTTAATTTGTGTTTTGGTCAAAGATTTTATAATGGTTACAATAGTATATCACAAATATTTGTATACAATATCGAGTTGTGTGTTCAGTTCGAGTTTAGTAAACTTTAAAAACTATATTATAAGGAAATATATAATCGAATTAAACACAAAATTGTGCATGTATGCGCTCAGTGCAGTAGCTAAATTTGGATCACTTTTTGCAGTGATTTTGTAGGCGTGTAACATGTCTATAGTAATGTCCTTGGTTACTAAAGCGGTTATTAATGCTTCTAATTTTCGTTTTAAGCATGACTTGGTAATTCTGTATTCGCTTCAGTTATGGTTTACAATAAAAGATTTATTTTCACAGGCATTCATTATTATCATAGGAATAGCTAATTCTCATTATAACTCGTATCTTGATAGATAATTTTTACGTATGACTGGCCAAATTTAAGGGTCTCTGAAACTTTACTATTAAATTTACGGCAAGTGAACAATTGCTATTTATTGAAATAATTTTATAACGTAACTGTAAAATACATCCAATAAAATTATTTTAATAATTTTAATAAACTGTAGAATGTAGAAGAAAAAGAAAAAGTTTATTGCACACAAAACATTATTAAAAAAAAAATTTAAAAAATACAAATAAACATTAAAAAAAAATTAATAAACAAAATATATGTGAACAAATAACAAAATATAACTGAGCACGTAAGATATTTGCTTTCAATCAGAAACTACTGACATCCCCTGATCTCAGAAACTAAAAAAAGTTAGTAGATTTTAGTAAAGGGCTTTTGCACATGTTCCTTTATACTATGTATTCTACTATTTTCTCTGTAATTTGTTTTTATTTGCAATAAAGTATAAATAAATAAATAGATTGTAGTGCAGTATACAGTTATATTTTTTTACATAAATAAACTTGTTGGCGTTGCAAAATTAGCTGCTCATCTACCTCCGTCCCTCCTTTTGAAAAGTCTATTTTCTAAATCTGCCCGAGTAAATAAGAGAATGTTGAAATGTCATGTCATGGAAAATCCAATTTTTTCATTCATTCCAAAACAGTAGGTATAAATTATGTTAAATTCAATAATTTAGGTCTTGATTTAGAATAAAACTTTTACAGGTAAAAAATAATATTTGTAAATAAATTGACTCTAGTGGCACTACTGCACTACTGTTTCGATTCCATATAAATTCGTTCGTCATTCGTCGTTCGTTCGTTCGTGTTTACGTTAACGCGATAGTAACATAAAAATATTGAAAAATTCCACTAGGCACACAGTTTATCTAAGTTTGTAAGAAATTAAATACCTAACGTTAATATAAATAACTATACAAGCCAATTTTCTGCTTGAATAATAAAAAAAAAACATAAATACAAAATCGAACAAAATCTTCTGACAGAAAAATCTGATTCAAATTAGGATGTACCACGTACACGCATATTTGAGTTACATAAATTGTACCGTACCAAAATAACCGAGCAGATATGATTGATGGGTGGGTATCATGATATTATGATTAATATGATATCAATATTCGCGACACTGGCTCAGAATAATAAGCCTGCTCTTACACGTGGAACATCTGTATTACAAATATATATTATAAACTTCCTTCCAGTCTCCGTGCATATTATGCATAAGAAGATATTTTCTGTTTGATCCTATAAAACAGACAGAAAAAATATTTTTAATATTATATTATAGACCAGTGTGCGTGATATGAGGACCGAATTCTGTTCACAATTTTGATCTCATGCAGATTATGATTCTGGATGTTGCGAGGAAGTTTTTTGGTCCAATTTTTCAAGTAAGACTTACTGTAATGTTATTGACAAAATAAATCGAAGTGAAATTTGTAATAGGCACCGAATAGAAATTTTGTTAAAATCACTTTAGGTAATACTAATCTTAGAATCAGAAAATTATATAAATTGAAAAATTTGCAGCTACGGGAAGTTATACCACAAAACTGTTTTAAGAGTAAGGTAATTTCCAAACCAAAATCATGGATTTGATTAATATTTGCAAAGGATGAGTATGTACTAAATTAAGAGTCAGAAAGATTCAATTTAAATATCAATTTTCAGTAATACGATCACTTTTATTCGTCAAAATTAATCTCTTAGATTGAATCGAACGTATGTAACTTGAACCTTTTCTGAATCATGGAGGAAACTGCTAAGTACTTGCTCCCCAGACTGAACTTTACCAAGTTTTTAAATTGATCCCCCCGCTATTTGAACTTGAAAAGGCAAATGGTTGCTAAGTTGATGATATAACGTGTTTTCGATATCTAACGAAACTGAATAAGTTTCTGAAATTTATAAGCGACGCTCAGAATAGAGAAATAATCTGAGAAACGATGGATATCTCTAGTAGGACTGTCGTCACTTTATTAAGGATATATTAGTCAAAGTTATTACTTTTAATTATGTGTCTGTCCGATGTTCGTTTTTAGTAATCACCCATATCTGGACTCTGGAGGTGCACTCTTTTAACTAAGATGAACAGTTATAATGTTTAGGGCTTTTAAATTTTTGATGGGCGTAAAAAATCGATGGTAATGAAAGGAACTTTTGAAAGAAATCGGTCGAATTATATTTATTGCTTATTTTATAAATGTTAATGTGCTGATTATAGTCTTTGGATAGTCACAAGTCTACTGTGAATTCAATCTATTCTTAAATCTATACTTATATTATAAAGCTGAAGAGTTTGTTTGTTTGTTTGATTGATCGCACTAATCTCAGGAAATACTGGTCCGATTTGAAAAATTCTTTCAGTGTTAAATAGCCCATTTATCGCGGAAGGCTATAGGCAGGGCCGGACCGTCCATACGGCGAACGGAGCGGTCGCTCCAGGCGCCAAATCCTAGGGGGCGCCGAAATGGTAAAGACAAGATCGAAAAGAAATTTATATATATATATATTATTCTACGAACTTTTCAAACGTCCCTAGTATATAATGTTAGGAGCAAACAGGAAAGGCGCCATAATTGGATCTCGCTCCATTCTAAAATTCACCTCGGTCCGGCGCTGGCTATAGGCTATATATTATCCCCGTATTCCTTCGGTAACGGGAACCACGCGAGTGAAACCGCGCGGCGTCAGCTAGTACTTGTATAATAAGACTAGAACCGTCCCTCATAATGTTCATGCAAAACATAGCTTTCTACATATTCGTTTTAAAACAGGATGCGCGCGTACTTGTCTACGCGTCGCACGGCCTGCGCAGGATTTTATTACCGACATATTTTACATCATGCCTAAGTAAAATTCCATTCTGCCCGGCAATAAAACCCGGCTATTGTTTGCATTATCGGTGAAGGAAAACATCGTGAGGAAACCTGCATACCAGAGAATTATCTTAATTCTCTGCGTGTGTGAAGTCTGCCAATCCGCTTTGGGCCAGCGTGGTGGACTATTGGCCTTACCTCTCTCATTCTGAGAGGAGACTCGAGCTCTGCAGTGAGCCGAATATGGGTTGATGACGACGATTGTTTGCATTGCACTTTTGTCACCTCGGTCGTGAGCTCTTGGGTAAATCATTTCAGGTGATTCTGTACACTTGATTAATCGCTCTCGTTTTAAATCTCACAATAGAAACTCATTAAGCCCCGGACTCGGAGAACGTTTTTCTTCTATTTTGTTTCCTATTTCATTCGCTATATTCGTGCCTACTTTTTGTGGAGGCTTGATACGTTTATTTTAATATTTACTTTACTTTATTGTTTTTTTTTTTAACTTTGAGTTAGTTATTTATGTTTACGAACCATAAATAACTAACTTTCATCTTCCGTTATTAGTATTACAATAAAATATGTACATTAGATTAGTAAAAGATTTCAATATTACATGTAATTAGTCAAAGAAGATGGTCCATTTCATTGTACCCCTTGAAATATAAAAAATTAAAAAAAAATTTAATTTAAAAAATACAAGGATTTTATTAAAATCTAAATAAGTGAATAAATCTAACTAAATAAAAAGAAGTAAATAAAATTAAAACCCAAGTTTTTGAGTTTTATCAAGATGGCGCCCATAGAGAAACTATGACATGACAATTGACAGCAAACGTCCAATCTACTACTGCAATGAAAACGTCATCAATCCGCCATTAATACCCATACCTTGTACATATGTTTTCTGTGCCCATACTAGTGTAGCATTTCTTAAGAGAGAATGAATATTATTTCGAAAGAATTAAATAAATTCGTAGATTTATATAATCAAAAATAGTTAAAATAATATTTGCTTTTATTTCCGCCAGGGTACATTATCTGATCCTGGGCTCCATACAATTTTGGACCATCTCCTTTATAGCTGCCTTAGTTTCACTGTGAGATATTTCTTGGTTTGAGATCTTTTTGTGAGTTTGGTACAGAGATAAGGGTAAAATGTGTGGTAGACTAACATCATACATAATTATTATATTAAAAATAATGGCTTACATTTTACAGGAAATGTTCTAGAACAATATGTACGAAGTATGCAAGCTGGGTGGTCCCTTTGCCCGCATCTCAATTTATGAATAGACCCCTATTACTATTTTATTTTTAACCCGTTTGTATAAATTCTTTATTAGAGACAATTTAAAAATAATTGGAAGAAAGTTTTCTCTTTCATATTGTATTTTTAACCCTTTTTAAATTCCATATTTGCTATGGAATTTTTAATTTGGACGAAGCTAAAATTTTGTTTAGTTACAAAAAGCAGGTGCTACTATCTAATTAGTTTCCATAAGTAATTCTAAACAAAAATATTTTTGTGAAAATAGTCGTTTTAAATCTAATATACTTATTTTTTGTGAAACATACTTATAAGTAGTAATAATTCGTTAATCTATTCGTAGCTAACTTATTAACAGAATCATTCACAGTATAATTAGATAATTATGATTAAAGGCGTAGTACTCAGACAAGCAAGCTATAATTATCTGCGTCAGCGAATTGTGAAAGATGATAATTTCTTCATTTTCACTTTGTCTTGTCTATTGGTAATTTATATAAGGTTGACAGCTTCATATTTTTAGTTTGCATAAAAATGATGCCCAATATAATTAATTGCATTAAGAATTCATTAAATACATTCTTCTCTTTCTCATTTCATAGTACAATAATATAAAATTGTAGCAATGGAATACATAATCGACGTAAAACCCATTAAAATCGGAACCAAAAAAGTTTTTGAGAAAATCGCGGACCTCACCTTACATAGCCACTCTTTGTTCGCAAGTCCTGTCATCAGGAGGTGCCTGGTAGAGATTGGTTACAGCATTAAAGCCGCCTTTGCATGCTAGTTCTTAGTTTAATTTATTCATTTTAACGTTTTTTATTTATTTTTATATATTTTTTGTGTCTTTTTTCTTCTTCTTCTTCATTATTATTATATATTTTTATTATTGTTATAGTTACTTACATAAAGATCGCATACACTTGTATAAAATATTATCTTAACAGGCGTTTATGTAATTACGATAATTTAACACAACTGATTGTACCTCTCAATTAATAGATGCCAACCCTAGTTTACGACCATCTACGTAATTAAGGGGGGAGATCACACTTAAGTGTTGGCAATTACGCTTTGTTTAACTTTAATATGTGTGTAGAACTATGTACATGTAATAAAATTGGATGGATAGTTAATAATGTACAAACAAAACAAAACAAAAAATACATACATAAAAAAAATACTGATGAAATTGAGAACCTCCTCCATTTTGAAGTTGGTTAATAAAATAGGGACAGCATAACAGCCATTGAAATTAGACTAATTTATTAATGGTACCTTATGAAAAGAATACACGGCTTTTAGCTTCATCATCAACCCATATTCGGCTCACTGCTGAGCTCGAGTCTACTCTCAGAATGAGAGAGGTTAGGCCAATAGTCCACCACGCTGGCCCAATGCGAAATGGCAGACTTCACACACGCAGAGAAAATTCTCTGGTGTGCAGGTTTCCTCACGATGTTTTCCTTCACCGTTTGAAACACGTAATATTAAATTTCTTAAAATGCACACAACTGAAAAGTTGGAGGTGCATGCCCCGGACCGGATTCGAACCTACGCCCTCCAGAATCGGAGGCAGAGGTCATATCCACTAGGCTATCACGGCACTTAGCTTTAGCTTATACATAAATAATTTAAACAGTCAATGTTGTATCAAGTGAGACCTACTGTTTAAAATGTAGCGCAAACAAATTGACAATGAAAATAAGTAAGTGGGTAATGTGGCGACAAGTCATCATCGACGTTCGGCCATCACTGTTTTGGGGGGTCGTTGTCCGCAGGCGGTGACGTCACCGGTGACCTTGAGCGGTGCCCCCTCCCCCCGCCGCACAGTGTCGCTGTCAATTACTGCGCTGGCCTCTTTACTTGTGCGGGTGCGAGATTTTTTTTTTATGCACGCTCGCATTTTGCACGTGTCGACTTTTAGTTCGAATTTTAAATTTAATTAGAGAAAATGCTCATAGGATTTTGTTTTTTTAAAACACCCAAGCAAACAGCTTGTTATTACGAGTAGCTACAGTCAGTCCGACGAGCGCGAATCGAATCTAGACCTTGCGAATTTAAGTCTGGACTCTTTATATTGGAGCTTTTTAGGCTTTTTTGGCTTCGTTCGTGGCTAGTTACCACCCTACCGGCAAAGACGTACCGCCAAGCGATTTAGCGTCCCGGTAGGATGTCGTGTAGAAACCGAAAGGGGTGTGGATATTCATCCTCCTCCTAACAAGTTAGGCCGCTTCCATCAAAGGTTGCATCATCACTTACAATCAGGTGAGATTGTAATCAAGGACTAACTTGTAAGGAATAAAAAAAAAGGTTAAAATATTACATTTATAGACATAGGCACGATATAGGTACATAGGTACATGTATAATATAATTACTGAAGTTATATATATCTGCTTATACACAAAACTTATTAAGTAGAATTTTATATATATTTGCATGTGTATCCGATTAATGCTTCTATTTTGAAAAAAAATATTCAGTGATTTGTATAAAAAGTCTTCTTACCGACACATCTGTCGTTTATTTTTATGTATTCTTATGTTACCTACGTATTTAATATTATCATATTTGAAATATGTCTTATATCTCGTACCTACAACTAATCTTCAAAAACGAAACAACACATTCTATACCCACGAACATTTATTAAGCTGTAACGAATGTTTTTCATTTGGCAATTATGAACAAGGAAAATGCTGCTAAACATAATGAACACGGATCTTGCGATAAAAGACCAGTCGATAAGCTCTGTCTTTCACAGTTTGCACTCGCGATTAGTTAGCAATTAGGCTATAGTACAAGATCCAGCATAAGAAATATATACCTCATCTGATATTTGGAATAAGAAATAAATGATAGAATATATTCACATTGACATATTGTATAAAGTTGTACAGTATAAAGTGAAATAAATGTTCGTTATCAATCCATGGGTATTCGGCTGACTGCTGAGCTCGAGTCTTTTTTCATGAGAAAATGAATGAGGGGTCAGGCCAGTAGTCCACCACGCTGGCCCAATGCGGATTGGCAGACTTATAAACAGTTAATTAATGTTACAATATCCTCATCAGTTATTTAGTCATCTAATATGTCAAAGGGCAAGGTGCAAGGGAAATAACCACGCGGCCGATCACATGCTCGCTGGTCTGACCAGGTTAAATCACTCACTAGACTCCCTGTAACAACAGCCATTAGAAAACCTGAGAACCGAACTGTTTGGAGGCGAATGGTAAACAACGCATCGAGGGGACTGCAGTGTTGACACGACCTTCAGCAATGAAGAATGCGACCAAGAAGAGAAGAAAGAGAGATGTCAAAGGAAAGCTTATTTTATTCTTAAACTGTTTTAAGTTGCTTTTGCTCATGGTTTCATAGATTTTGTATGAAAAATGTGTCTGGCCGCAATTTAACTAAGCATCCTATGTGCAATGTGTCACTGTAACTTTTATCTATCATTTATTTCTCATCAACAATAAAAAACAGATGAGGGTATATATTTTTAATACCGGATCTTAGATTACGAGTAAAGAACGGGAGAATCGACCGTCTGACATTACCCGCCCTTGCGCCGCCCTCCACGAGCTAAAGCCGACTTCATAAAGCGTAACGCGCGTAAATAAATCTTTTACTAGGGCTGTAACGTTATTTTTTACCAAGCTATAAATAAAAACGTCATGTGTCCTCTGCTTTTTGTGGATATTACAGCTTAATAAGCAACAACGATGTAAAAAATGTTTTCACTTTTTGTTCTATTTATAATTTTAAACGTGGATTTTTTGACGGTCTCCGTGGCGCAGTGATATGCGCGGTGGATTTATAAGATGGAGGTTCTGGCTTCGACCCCGGCTGGGCCGATTGAGGTTTTCTGAATTGGTTCAGGTCTGGCTGGTGGAGGCTTACGGTACGATGTCCTGCAAAAACCGTAAGGGGTTATGAATTTTCGTCCTCCTCCTAACAAGTTAGCCCACTTCCATTTTAGATTGCATCATCATTTACCATCAGGTGAGATTGTAGTCAAGGGCTATTGTAAAGAATAAAAAAAAGGTACGTGGGTATTGAGTGTATATAAAAAAGCATTCGTACTGATTTAAATAAATACTGTCCAATAACTGTTTTACAAGTTTACATCTGACATGATTGATTCATGTACGCTTGGGAATCGTGTAATGTGTTGAAACAAAAAAAATATGATAGTAATGATGGGATCAAAAAATTAGAAAAAATATTATATTAGTAAAATAAGTAAATAGCACACTGGTTCGTTAAGGAATACAGATATGCAAACCATCTGCATTTATCTACGTTTTGATCACAAAAATATCGTAATAAAAACCTGGACATTTCCTCATTGTTAAAAGTTAAGAATTTTGGTCGAATCCAAATGTTTTAAGTCAACTACCGGCTGAAATAATGATAAATTAAACTAAATCTCCAACAAATATTTACACGTATCAATTGACATTATATAAATTTATTTAATAATGCCAAGACGTTTTCTCCAAAGTTCGTAAGTGATTCAATTTAACTTTTACGCAACTTTATTAAGAAGTTTGTAGCAAACTTTTCATTGTGTGTTGTGTTGTGTACTTTCAGTTTGTTATTAAATTATTCCTATTAGAAGAATCTTTTGAAGGTTCCAATGGAGCTTATTTGTTAGAGGAATGTCCAAAGAAATACCTATTTAACTGTGAGTTGCGAACATATTCTTAAAACTTTTTCATGTTTTAACAGTAACATAAAAGTAATATTGAAGAGTGATATTCTGGTAATCTTACCGACATCGTTTTTACTGAGTTAGGCAAACTTGTACAATAACCAACCTGCGGTCCAATGCTGCCTAATAATATATATTTTTTTTTAATGAACATTATAAAGATTATTAAAAATTGGACTTATGGAAAAGTCCTAAGCAGCGGCAACATCATAACCGGCGGTCTACACATAATGTTTATGATTCATTAATTCATTAGTGACTGCTACACAAATTGTCCATGTCAATGACTTTGAATCCCATAGTATTTGCTTTGTATATGTTACGCTGGAAATAAATTTCAATTCTGTAAAAACAGTAATGCGTATGCAAGTCTTCACTTACCGTTTATCAGAGCAAACCCATCTGAGGATGTTGTAGATATTGTAGATATTAAAAAAAGATATGATAGTAATGATGGGATCAAAAAATTAAACTATACACTGAGAAAAAAATCCTGGTGCACCATACTTAAAATACGTAGCAAATCAGACAGTATTACGCTTATAGCCGGCACCATGTTTTATACAAGCTCCTTATGTAACATGGTATTGCTTCTAAACGGCACAGTAAGCTGCATCATTACTAAGTATACTTACCGTTTATCAGAGCAAACCCGTCGGAGGATGTTGTAGATATTGTCAGAATAACACTGTATCTGAAACAAGGAATTATTCTTATTAATCTATTAATTGTTTTTAATAAGAACGTATTTTTTTAACATACTTTGCTATCATTATTATGCTAAACATATGCTCATTTAAAAACAAACATTAGTACAATATGTAGTCCGATTTTGAGTATTTTCCTGACTTCCGAACTAGTGAAAATGATGTCTTGGAAGTAAGTGATCCACTTAATTCCCATCAAGATAGTGCGAAATTAAAAAAAATAACCTTTCACTTTAAAATAAAAATCATTTTTATTTGTTTTTTTTTCTGATGGAGTTTTAAAAGAAATCCGTTATACCAATTTTACTATTTTTTTTAAGTTGACAAAATTCGTTAAAACGATCGGGAATAGCGTTAAATTATTTCGTAAATAAACTAAGGTTCGTTTTCGTAAATTAACGAGAGTCATCGACATTTATGTAAATTGCGCCCGTGTCCCGAACTCCCAATTGAAGATTAGAGAATTGGTAACCATTGACAAGACTTTAATTATCAGGAAGTTTAAACAATTACAGTAATGAACAAATTTACCATCCGTTTAATTAAATACCGTCTCCAAATTAATTGTAAATCCTTGTCAAAGAAACGCGGGTTGATTACAGCATCAATGAAATCATTTTGGAAAAAAGAGTCTGAAAGCATTGGTAAGATTGTTACGCCTCCTCTACACTATAATTATATCAATGACAGGTATAATCTTTTTAACATAAAATGGAACCGACTTCGAAGACGTAGGTATTTCAGTTATTTCGATTTTAACACAAAATTACGAAACTGATTTTCATAAAAATTAAATGGAACCAATCTGGAAGTATATAGTCTTTCAAACAAAAAAGAATTTTCAAAATTGGTTAATAAATGACGGAGTTATGAGGTAACAAACATTAAAAAAAAACATAAGCGTCCAATTGAGAACCTCCTCTTTTTTTTGAAGTTGGTTGAAAATTCGTGATTATTCGTCATCGATCCTAATGCCCTACTTGTTTTTCTCTTTTCAGTTCATTAAGCAGTCGGGGTTTTTGTTTTTATAATAATACTAGCGGACGCCCGCGACTTCGTCCGCGTAAATTTCGATGTCAACTTTACTACTACCCCTACCCTACCACTACCCCAACCCTACCCTACCCAACCCCTACATCTACCCTACCCCTACCCTACCCTACCCCTACCCCCACTATACCCCTACCCTACCCCAAACCTACCACTACCCTAACCCTACCTTACCTACACCCTACCCCCATCCTACCCCTACCCCCATTCTACCCCTACCCTCCCCGACTCTATCCCTTTCCTACCCCTATCCCACCCGTACCCCTATCTTACGCCTATCCTACCCCTACCCTACCACTTCCCTATCCTACCCGTACCTCTACCCTACCACTACCCTACCTCTACCCCTACCCGACCACTACCCTAAACCCGGCCCTAAACCTACCCTACCCCTACACTACCCCTACGCTTCCCTACCCGTACATTACCCTACCCTGTAACTTCTCTATCTTACTCCTACCCTTAGCAAAATCGGTCCAGTCCTTCGAGAGTGGTGGTATGACCAAGAGAAATAGAGACTTCTATGCTAATAATATAAAGAGGTAAAGTTCGTGTGGTTGTAGGAGGTAATCTCTGGATCTACTGGACCGATTTGGAAAATTGTTTTACCAATAGAAAGCTACGTTATTTGCGAATGTCATAGGCTATGTTTGATCCCCATATTCACACGGGAACGGGAACTACGTAAATGATAGCGCCGGGCGTCATATAGCGGAATTTCTGCGTCTTTTAGAAATTTTGTATTATCTCCGAAACTATTTAAGTAATTAACATACTGTAAAGGGCAAATCTTATCTCCATAATATCCTTGTGATTATTAAATAATTTATTTTAATAAGGATTGAAGTTTAGTTGTATAAATAATGACGTAAACCTAGGTATATAAAATTAATAATTTTTAAAACACAAAAGGTACTATATTTGCTAATATATAGAAGATAGATATATGGTGTCGCGGACTTTTTTGTAGAACTTTTAAAGATACATAAAGTCTCCATACATTAATTTCAATTTAACACAATAGTTAAGGCAGCGCATGCGAATAAGTCTGTTTAAGAGGATTTTCAGTCCGACCTGTATGACAAAAACTGTGATAACTCGGCTAATATATATGATACCAATATAAAATATAGCCTATAGCACTCCCCGATAATGTAGCATTCTACTGGTGAAAGAATTTTTAAAATCGGACCAGTAGTTCCGAAGATTACCCCATTTAAAAAATGTGACAAACTTACAAACTTACAAACTTTACCTCTTTATAATATTAGTATAGATTAGTATAGATTGTTATTAGAACTTTTTAGTTTCTTCAAGACATACATTTTATTTTAAAATAAGTAAGTACAGACAATGCCATTCCTAACTTGAACCCTTTCTAGTTAGTAAATTTTACTTCAATGTTCCCAATACATATAATTGGTACGCTTTTTTTGATAATTTGTGTTAAAACAATAATATAAACATAATATGTTTGAAATTGTCTTTTTACGACCTTTCAATACCCATATTGTTAGAGTAAGGTAAAAAAAAAACTAACCCATCCCCCACCTTTTTTTCATTTACGGGCGCTATTTTGAAAATTTATATAGCCTATGTCACTACCACAATTCTAACGAACTCAATGACACCTCATATGTCAAAATCCGTCCAGCCGTTTGTGCTGTAGGGCGTGCCAAAGAAATGGACATACATACACACATACACACATACATACGCTCGAAAAACATCACCCTCCTTCTGACGCAGTCGGGTAAAAACGCAAGCCAAGTATCTTTACAATGTACCTACATGCATGCATGCGTTTAAGTAGATGTCTGCCAAAAATAATCGTGCATTTTAATTTAGCTTTTCTTGTATTGTGATTAGCAATTGAATTAGTTTTCTGAAAGTGCTAATAAATAACCTTTTAGTTTTATCACAAATTTCGAGTAAGACTCATTAGCAAATTAAATAACTTCGAGAACTTGTGCCTCATTTCTCATAGTCAAGGACGTTTATATCATAATTAAAAGTGAAAGATACTGAATTAAAACAAAGCTACTCTGATGTAGTCTGTTGCGAAAAATGGAAAGTGTCAATTTTTAATCACTATTAGTCTACGGGGATAAAATATAGTCAATAACACTCACAAATAACGTGGTTTTGTAGTGGTAAAAGAATGTTCAAAATCGGTTTAATAGATCCAGAGATTACGCTACAATACTACAAACTTAAACCTCTTTATTAACCGACTTCAAAAAAAAAGGAGGAAGTTCTCATTTCGACGCGTATATTTTTTTTCTTTGCACGTAATTCTTGCACGCCTATTAGGCAGATTATAATTGAGCCACACCAATTGAATAACTGTACATTACCAAATATATCATTGATTCTGGCAATAAATGAAAGGTCCCCGATATCTAACGTCACCCGGACGTGGGTTTTCTAACTCACGATCTTGGGGGCGTCCGGACTGATTCACTCAGGTCACGGTTACCTCCTCCAGAATGGCCCTCTAAGCCGAGGTCCGAGTCTCATAGGAGACGCCCTTAGAGAGCCGTTCCGTCCTCTATCTTTCTTTTAGCCTTCGGGTCACATCAGGCGATGCTTCTGCGCTCGCCCAACCCTCCCGGTGACGCCGTAGTGGTTCCGCAGAGAGCTATCGGCACCTACTCAGACAGAAAAAAAAAGGCAATAAATGAGTTTGATTTGAAAGATGGGTGAAGTACGTTTCAAATACGGATCTTTTACGGATTTTTTACGGATTTTTTTTTTACGGATCTTTTTTACGGCCTCCGCGGCGCAGTGGTATGCGCGGTGAATTTACAAGACGGAGGTCCTGGGTTCGATCCCCGGCTGGGCAGATTGGGATTTTCTTAATTTGTCCAGGTCTGGCTGGTGGGAGGCTTCGGCCGTGGCTAGTTACCACCCTACCGGCAAAGACGTACCGCCAAGCGATTTAGCGTTCCGGTACGATGCCGTGTAGAAACCGAAAGGGGTGTGGATTTTCATCCTCCTCCTAACAAGTTAGTCCGCTTCCACCTTAGACTGCATCATCACTTACCATCAGGTGAGATTGTAGTCAAGGGCTAACTTGTAAGTAATAAAAAAAAAAAATCTTCTAATATCAGTATATTGGCAGTAAGTTTAGCGAACCAAGTTGGTTTCGTATACGTGTCATTTTGATTGTATAGCGAACCAAGTTGATGTCCTATACGTGTCATTGTGTCTGTTTATATCGTTGACCCACTGTTCCGTTAACACTTCAGTTTCGGATGCACCGGATGCGATGTAATCTGTAACCGGCCAGTGTTTTATTTCGAAACGATGCGTAAACGTCCCCTTTGATGTTGTACGATTATCATCTGACATTTGCTGAAAGGCGAACTTGACTAAACATATTTATATGTTAATGATTTTAAACTTATTTCGTGGTTGTTCATCTATACTAATATTATAAAGCTGAAGAGTTTGTTTGTTTGTTTGATTGAACGCGCTAATCTCAGGAACTACTGGTCCGATTTGAAAAATTCTTTCAGTGTTATAGATAGCCCATTTATCGAGGAAGGCTGTAGGCTATATTTTATCCCTGCATTCCTAAGGGAACGGGAACCATGCGGGTGAAACCGCGCGCGGTGAGCTTGTTATGAATATTATTTAAACGGGTACATACCACGATAAAACGACGAGATTTTGAATGTCGATATTTCGACCCAGTTGCATGGATCGTGGTCACGACGGGACTGAAGTTGCGGGATGCGAAGTTGTTAGGGGCAGAATCGATCTACTCTCTTTCTTGTTCTTTTTCTTTTTTCAACAACCTCGCGTTTTTAGCTGTTTAGGCAAACCACACTCACGACATCGCTTTTGTTATTAGGCGTTTCGCGGCGCCCTCTTGGTTTGCACAATTCTACCACCGGGTTCCATTCGCTGGCTAGTTTGAAATCATCTTCCCGATTGAAATTATTGTATTTTCGAATTTCAATTTCGTTTTATCGTGGTATGTACCCGTTTAAATAATATTCATATTTATATGTTTATTATATCCGTCTTAATATTACGCATAGTCTTAGTTTGGACTAAATTTAACGGAGCAGACATGATATATGACTTGTTTTATTTTGAGTTTTACCTAAAAAGTTCGTTGCTAAAAATGTCTTCGCAAAGTTGGGAAATATTAATAAATAATTCGGACAGCTCATAAATTTTCGTACTTATTATAATAAATTAACTTGTCTTAATAATTAAATTAATTATGTTAGTTAGTTAGAAAAGTATCCATTTCGCTATGATAATAATCTAAACTTCTAAATTAATATTATAATGAGATTTGTGTAAAGGACAATGGGCAAAAGCGGTATCGCTGAACCGAGTAAATAGAAGTTATGTCGTAAGTGCTGATGCTTGGAGGCCGTTGGATCAGCTTCCACCTTCACACAGAAAGTAAAACTATAAGAAATGTAAACAGTAATTGTTATTAATTGTAAATTATAATACTGTATGACTTTTTCAAAAGAGCAACTGTTGAGTTTCTTGCCGGTATCTTCTCAGCAGAACCTGCCTTCCGAACCGGTGGTAGAATCTTTACAAATAGTCAACTGACGTGTCAAAAGTGCTTGTAAACTGAGCCTACTTGAAATAAATGATTTTTGATTTTGAAGTTTTTCATGAAAATAATTATTTTTTTAAATTATTTACACACACGTACTTCCATCTATACTAATATTATAAAGAGGTTAAGTTTAGGAGGGAGTAATCTGTGGACCTACTAAACAGACTTTAAAAATTCTTTTACCAGTGGAAAGCCACGTTATCTGTGAGTGTTATAGACTATATTTCATCCCCATATCGCGAGAACTACGCGGGTAAAACCGCAGGGCGATGGCTAGTTGTACATAAACGATTTTAAATGGAAAAAGTCGTTCTGGTCTATTCAATCATTTTAAAGATTTATCCTCCGCAGCTTTTTAAAAATCCCAACAACTCATTGCACACGGTAAATTGCGAACAATGATTGATGTCTTCAATATTATGGGTAGCGAGAATAGGGATGATGACAGTTTTTTAAATTGTATATAAATTAAGAGTATACTAATAGTAAAGCAATTTTGTAAAAGGAACAGGGTGTCTGCGATCATTACTTTTGGAGCTACAGGGATTTAAAGAGTCAGATTTGCGGCGCTGCCGCGGATCCCTGAAAAACGCTCCATACAAAATGGCTCGAAAAAATGACGTCATAGGCAATGTAATGATCGTTAGATTTGTATGCGCGTTCAAACAAAATTACTAATATCTTTGTTATTTGTGCGTTTATCTTTATAGTTCATTTATTAAAAAATGTCACATTTAATGTAAGGAAGCTAAAACTGTATAAATTTTTATCTAATTACGATAAAAAAATTTTAGTAGTTTTTGAAATTTTATAATCTCATTTATTTTGCAAATATCCAGACAATCTTTGCTTTTTATTTATAAATTTGTTAACATTGACCCTATTTATCCAAATGTATCATAAAAATCAATATATTCCAACCTAGTCATCATCCCCATTGTGCAGTGTGAACGCAATTTATACGCCATCTTGTTCACACCACACACAGAACAAAGAATGATACAGAATGAGCTATCACGGCTGTAGCCCAGTGGAGCCGTGATAGCCCAGTGGATATGACCTCTGCCTCCGATTTCGGAGGGCGTGGGTTCGAAACCGGTCCGGGACATGCACCTCCAACTTTTCAGTTGTGTGCATTTTAAGAAATTAAATATCACGTGTCTCAAACGGTGAAGGAAAAACATCGTGAGGAAATCTGCACACCAGAGAATTTTCTTAATTCTCTGCGTGTGTGAAGTCTGCCAATCCGCATTGGGCCAGCGTGGTGGGCTAATGGCCTAACCATTCTAAGAGGAGACTCGAGCTCAGCAGTGAGCCGAATATGGGTTTATGATGATGATGACAGAATGAGTCTTTAGAAGGGGCGCCGTAAAGCCGGTGACACCCATGAAAATAAAACAAACGTCACGCGTGTCCTTGACATATACAAACTTTTTTCAATTATATATATTAATATATTAATACTAACTACAATTACGTATATATATTATTAGAGTAATGATCAATATTTACCTATAAAAAAACACTCCATCTCATTTTTTTTTGTAAACGGTTTCTAAAATATTTAAAAACATTTTTCTTGAATAATATAGAAAATTAATGATGCAACTCTTTATGTCGTATACTGATTCGAAAATGTAGTGGTTTTTGAATTTGTATTTGGAATACATCACTGCCGTGTTCCGTGCGCTCTATCTGCCAGTTATTTTTTAATCTGTGACACCACAGAAACGACTCGACCTGTCATGTGGAGTTAAATATATTTCATTATTGCTAGTGATAAATTACGTTAATCTTAACTCAAGATATTAATATTTAAGATCAAGTTGTCTTAAAAGTTAAGGCTGCTTGTTAATTCAGTCCTTTATTAGGCCATTAACTTTATGCTGCTTAGAATTTACAACCGTGTTGGAAAATACTTACGCTACCATTTTAATCATAAATATCATTTTAATAATTCATTACCTCCCAAACTTATCAAACTGATTTTTATTAAATATGTAGTTAGTAAAAAAAATATAGTCAGAGTCACACAGCGGGCGATGGAATGGGCTATGTTAGGAGTATCTCTGCGTGATTGAATCAGAAATGATTAGATCCGCAGAAGAACCAAAGTCACCGACATAGCTCAACGAGTTGCGAAGCTGAAGTGGAAATGGGCGTGACACATAGTTCGAAGAGCCGATGGACGTTGGGGTCCCCATGTGCTGGAATGGCGACCCCGCACTAGAAAGCGCAGTGTTGGTCGACCCCCCACCAGGTGGACTGACGATATCAAGTGAGTCTCAGAGATCCGCTGGATGCAGGTGGCTCAGTATCGTGATGTTTGGAAGTCCCTACAAAAGGCCTGTTCTGCAGTCTATCGGGTGATATGATGAAAAGATGATAGGGAAAAAGCAAGCTGAAAGCGCATTCTATATAGTTGCTATGTGAAACATGAACAAGGAGCCAATCGTTTTGTATGGGCCCAAAGTATATTCAAATAGATAAAGGCACATTAGACATTAGTGCCATGGTAAAAAGCACGGATTAAAGATAGCTTTTAGCGTTTTCTATTCTGTGGTAAAAAGTAATTGCGTGATATAAAGATTTAGCATTGTTTTCCACGGCTTCAATTGGATCGTCTATCCTAACTTTTACAGTGAAGAATACAAAGATATTACTTTCATTTCCAACTCACTTACTGTAATAAAATGAAAATTCAAGTCCTTTGTAGCTCCTTCTATTATCAGAGCAAGACGTTCCAATTGCCAGCGGGGATAAGTTTTCTCGAAGTTGCCTTGCAGTATGGAAAAGCGAGCGCCTGCGGGCTAAATCCTTGCAGAGCTTTGGCCTTGAATAATGTCTCTATGCTAATGAAACGAAAGCGAAAGTTATACAGGCAAACTACTACATTCTTACTATTTAACAAGATATCTCTATTATTAGTTAATTTAATGTTGCTATTCAACATAGGTTTAATATTTACGACTACATAATACAATAAACCAGTGGATATGACCTCTACCTTCGATTCGGAGGGCGCAGGTTCGAATCCAGTCTGGGGCATGCAGCAACTTTCATGCAACTTTTCAGTTATGTGCATTTAAGGAAATTAAATATCGTCGTCATCAACCCATATTCGGCTCACTGTTGAGCTCGAGTCTCCTCTCAGAAGGAGAGGGGTTAGGCCAATAGTCCACCACGCTGGCCCAATGCGGATTGGCAGACTTCACACACGCAGAGAATTAAAATAATCCTCTCGTATGCCGGTTTCCTTACGATGTTTTCCTTCACCGATTGAGACACGTGATATTTTAATTTCTTAAAATGCACAACTAAAAAGTTGGAGGTGCATGCCCCGGACCGGATTCGAACCCACACCGGAATCGGAGGCAGAGGTCATATCCACTGGGCTATCACGGCTCTCAATTAAATATCACGTGTCTCAAATGGTGAAAGAAAAACATCGTGAGGATACCTGTATACCTGAGAATTTTCTAAATTCTATACGTGTTGAAGTCTGCCAATTCGCATTGAGCCATGCGTGGTGCGTGGTGGATTATATATGCGGTGGGCCTAACCCCTCATTCTGAGAGGAGACTCTCGAGCAGTTAGCCGAATGTGGGTTGATAATGCCGATGAATGAATTAATGAAAATATTTATATTTAGCAGTATTTCAATGCATATGCATACATATTCTAAGTGGCAGATTTACTTGTTACATTTCTTTACATTCGTAATCATCAAAATCATGATCCACACAGTTCAGTCATCCTACTTATAATTCGAATAAAGAACGTAATCAAACGCATATCAGTCACTTATTACAATCCTTGAGGAAGCCTTTCAACCGAAATCGTTTAGCATCTCTCGCTGGGGAAATCAGGACGTGTATTCGTTTACCTCATTTCATTAGACTAGCTGAGGACAAAGTACTGAACCTCCCGAGAGGCAAACAAGGCAACAATTTGTGTGAACGTAAGACGTAAAAGCCAGCTCTTATCCCTTTGGTCATAAGGTCTATTTTTATGTTCTTAACGACTTTTAACTTGGAGAAATAAAAGGCCATTGAAAGTCCCAGATAAAGGGTGCTTTAAAACAAACAGCTAAAGTCTACATTTTAAATGTAGTGAAACTGTACGTGAAAAATCTTATAGGGGGTAATCTCTAGATCTACTAAACCGATTTTGAAAATTCTTTTACCACTAGATAGCCACGTTGTTTGCGAGTATTATAGGGTATATTTTTTCCTAATATTTTCAAGGGAACAGGAACCACGCGGGACGTCTGGTAGTTATAAATATAGTGTAACGGACCGCAAAAAATAGTGATGTTTGTCCGTAGGTAGATTAAAAATGTATTTAGAAAATTATGGTGTACCACTTTTTTATCTATATTATCTTTTATATAAATGATTTTTAAACTGTTTTAGAAATTAATTTTCTACCACAACACGTACTAGTTTATTACATGTAAAACCAAGCAATTCCTTTCGCTATAGTTTAAAGCAGAAGCATATTATTTGTCTAATACCAAGGGATTCCTTTTAAGCCACACTCATCCATTCAATTCAATTACGAAATAAAATAGCAGCGAAAGTTCTAGTTTCTTATTCCGACAATCCTTTTCAGGGAGAACAAAGGAGGGTTCATTAAAATAATCCACTGCAAGCGGCACTATGCAATGAGTATAATATTACAGTCATAAAGATACCTCATTATAAGTATAGGTACATCGCTATAAATTTTGCTTTGGGTTAATACGCGGCCTTCAGACCATATTGGGAAAATTAAGGTAGGGGAGGACAAAACTATAGTAAAGTATGGATACACGTATATCGTATATTATAAATGTAGAAGATACATTGTAAGAGGCAGAGAGAATCTCTTACCTTCAGGATGATATACCCGTATACCAACAATATTTTGCATTTATTATATTTAGTTGCTACCACTTCGCCCTTTCTTACAACTATTCCATTATTATTACAGTATACAGGATACGAGGCCAATCCATTTGCAGCGTGGAGTGCGTCAGGGAGATGTTATCTCTCCAAAACTATTTACCACCGCATTGGAGGACGCCTTTAAGCTTCTGGACTGGGACGGACTAGGCATCAACATCAATGGCGAGTACATCACTTAACTCCGGTTTACAGATGATGTATTCATCATGGCAGAGTCTCTGGATGGCCTTAGTACCATGCTCAATGACCTCAGCAGAGTTTTTCTCAGCAGGTGGGCCTAAAAATGAACATGGCCAAAACGAAAATAATCTCTATATAATTTTACATATAGATCTTGTCTATAATTAATGTACAATTTTACACCATTGCAAGGTTATTGTGATTTGGACTATATTTCTACTTTAAAATAACTGAAGTGCAGCTTAACAATTTAGAACAATTTTATGAAAAACGTCATCGATTTTCCTTAGCTAAAAGATTAACTGAATGGTATATTACTGTTTTCTTTGTATCTTTGTAACAATCGTTTACTGCCAAATCCAACAGTATTTATAATTTTAGAAGTTATTGTCATAATAAAAACAAGTGGTGCAAATCACCAGTTTTATAGCCAAGTTTGACGCCGTTGGATAATAAAGATGACAAATACTTAAATTCTTTATCTTATCTCTACTAATATTAAAAAGCTGAAGTGTTTGTGTGCTTGTTTGTTTGGTTGAACGCGCTAATCTCAGGAACTAGGTGTCCGATTTGAAAAATTCTTTCATTGTTTGATAGCCCATTTATCGAGGAAGGCTATTTATTATCCCCATATTCTTAAGGAGACGGGAACCACGCGGGTGAAACCGCGCGGCGTCAACTAGTCAAAAATAAATTTAGTAGCAAAATCTGTAACATTGTTTTTCTTATTTACATAATCAAAGAAGGAACTTCACAATGTCCGGATATAACCGAAACTGTATTATATTTGTAAACAATAAAAAATGTCTATCAAAAAATTCAAGTAAACAAGCAAGATGGACAAGAACTTAACAAAAACACTATTCCCAACTATTGGAAACCTTGTGAAATAAACAATAAAAAGTAAATAACTTAGTTAACAGCTCAGTTACAATGAAATTGGTACTAAAACTGTTATGGTTAATACAGCCACCGTAGAGTGATATAATGACACTTTTAATAAGCCTATAATTGAAGTGAAATATTATGAGCAAAATAGTTATCGGTATGTATTAAAAAAGAGATGGTATATGGACAAATGACGGTAGGTGGATTATACCTATAAGCGAGCGCTTGGCTGCAACCCTGATTGACAGTAAGCGATGTTGCAGCCTATTGGGGAATGCATATGCCTAGCAGATGAATATTCAATCTTGACTTTAATATACCCATGTGGTAGGGAAAACGGAAGCTGGATTTCCATTCTACAATTTATCAGGAACGAAGGGCCAAAACACTTCGTACGCGTCCAAGGGACATCAACTACGTATGGATGCAGACCTCTACGATGCCTGGCAGTTCTGTAATAAAAAGGTGAAGACGGAACTAGATCGAAAAGTTCCTGGCACTCTCCGAAATAAACCCTGTAGAAACCCGGCAGACTGGCAACCCTACAACATATTACAATAATATTATCATAAACTAACTTTGGTAAGTAAGTATTCGAAAGTTCTGTAATCAAAGGACGCGTCGTGCACAAAGGTGTTAAACCAACTGTGACAGCACGAGTTTAAGAATTAATCCAAACTTTGTTCTACAGCTAGATTTTAATTCAATGCTTTAAAATATTACTGTCACTTTCTTTTGTTGAGAAAATGTTGTCAATCAAAAGTAAAATCAAGAACAACTAAAATTATTATAATCTGCAAAACTAATTATTTGGCTTCTAAACCAGTAATGACATATTTTTACACCCGGCTAGAAAATGAGTAGTTAGCTATACCGTTACAGCTATAGACTGATTTGGAAGAAGATTTTTAATGGTTATTGAATTTCCATTATATCCCTAAGTCAGTCCGAAAATACCATTTTTTCATTAAGTATGATGAAAGGTATTTTTGAGATAGAAATATCACCATTATAATAGCTAAATTAACAACTATCAGATGATTTCCATGTCTCTCGACAACGTTCATCCTCACATACATAAGAAAATTCAGTAACCGTAAACTCCTACGATGTAGATAGATCCTGTGACATAGAGCTAGACGTACGCAGCATTGTTATACAAAAGACCAATATATCAATAGGTCAAAAATGCTGTAATTGCCCCAGAGACGCCCCTGAGATCCCATTATAGAGCCTACGGCACATACATAATCAAAAGAAAATAGTTGCTGTCCATTCGACATTGCTACCTATAAAAACATTCGATGATACTTTATCGGAAATGTGATTAAGATTTAGAACACAATACTTTGTGTTCTACATATTCGATAAGTTTGTCACAAACCTTCAGATTAACGTCAGAGGTTTTGATATATACCTTATTTAAAATTCCTCTAATTAACCGTAGACACGCTTTAACGGTAGCACGGATAGATTACTACAGATACTGGTTCCAGATGTCCTCAATATATGAATATAACTTCATAAGCGAAAGTAAAGAAATTACGAAAGTGCATCGAATTATGGTAGGCGTCCACAGATCCGCATCGTACGTATCGGACGCATCGTATTAAACGGGTCGTAGTATTCCTTAAGGTACTGTTACACATGCTCTAAAATAGCATGCTAAAAACGTGCTATTAAGTATGCTCCATACGAGCATGCTTATCATCAGTTTACATTTGCTAGCAATAAGCATGCTATTTTTAAGTATGCTCCTAAATAAGCATGCTCAAAGCAAACATTCTAATTACACATGGTAATTTGTATCTATCGATCTCTGTCTAACATGATACGGTTAGACAGGGAGAGATGAAGGTGAAGAGAATACAGAAGAGAAAACAGAACAGAATAGCAATCGACTAGCATACTCAATAAGCAAACCTGTTCAGACGCGCTAAAAGCACGTTCCCTTCCACCCGCGCAGCAAGTAGCAAGCTCATAAATCGCACGACTGTTGATTCTTGAGCAAGCTCGAAATAAGCTTGCTCATTATTAGCAATGTTGCGATACACATGCTAATAAGTAGCAACTGCTCAATAGTAGCATGGTGTCGTGCTTGAAATGAGCATGTGTAACAATAGCTTTATACATATATCGGAGTAGTGTTATTGATGACTTTATATGTAGTCCGCGTGGATACTTTAGGTTACATATTATTATTTGTACCTACGTAGAATTTAAATTCCCTAAAGCGTAAAAAATATTTTGGGCCTGGTAAGGTTAACGATCAGGTGTATGTACCTACCTTGTAATAAGATATCTCTGTACAAAGTATATAACAGCTTAGCAGTTAGCAATCAATTCACGTCATTTCAAAGTCGCTCCGTCTCGCATTTTGCACATCTTTTTTACATACAAAATTTATACACAACTTTACGTATAAAATCATAAAGATAGCTGCGAGTGATAACCAAAATTTACATATGAAGTATCTTCCATTCGTCATAAATACACACGTTTATCTAGAGGTCGTTGAACTGCGAGTAGCTAGTATACTGCGTCATACAAGTGCAGTTTTGAATGTATTCTTAGAAAATTAAGAAATAGAAATGTGACTCATGTGTCTTCTACCAAGGACTTGGTTACAGCAAACTGCAAAATGGCGGGCGGCGTTATTTTTGACGCGAAATGTATACCCGACTTGCATTCACTAACCTTTCTTTAGATTTAGTTATTTTTCTAGATATTGATGTATAATATTTCAGTGAAAGTAAGTTTTGTTTGTTTGTACTTTTATTTTACAAAATATAACACAACTGTATCGAGCGAGACCATAGCTTTTAAGAATATCGTTAAACAAGATAAACGAAAAATAGATTAGATAGGTATGTATACGATGAATAATGAATAAACTAAGCACCAGTTTTATTTATTGCTTCCACTGCTAGATACACGGATATTATGACACAGTTTATCGCATTAAAATTATATTTAAACAACTAATAATTTTCTATTTACCTACGAGTGTATTATCAAGACGTCTTTTACCCCCCGGTGATGCCGCTAAGGTCCCAGTAAGGAGCCTACGGCACTTACACAATCAGAAAAAAATGTTTGATAGCCTAGTAGAAAAAAGTCCGCCAACCATATCCCATCTCATATAAAGAAGGAGGTCTAGCTCTGTACCACAAGTACCACGGAGTAGGCTATTAAAATTGGTTGATGATCATGACCTTGAAATTTTGCAACATGCCTACTTCATAAAACACTATACCGAATCTGCTAAGAATTGCTCCTAAGAAAATTAAGCACTGATGAATTCTAAATATTAAACCTAACAAAGAAAGCAATTAAAATGTTAAAAACACCAAGTCAAATACACTCGTTCACGGTTACATACAAATTGGCATTGAATATCAAATTATGGTGGAAATCCGAATCTGATGTGCAGTGGAGCGGAAGTGAACGTACTGGACCATGAATGTCACAGATCGAACCGGCATCCGGCACTTTGACGGCGACAAATTAATTACCGCCTAGCGTTCATGTGAACCGTGATGACTTGGGAACTTCATCATTGGAGAATTGTAGATCTGAGCTGACTGTGGGTTCAAGGAACTTCGACGCTTACTTCCTTAGCTTTGTTAGCTTTGTTAAAGCTAAAGAAGTAAGCCTCGAAGTCGTTGTAAAGCGTGATGACTTGGGAGCTTCATGGGAACAAAGAACTTCGGGGCTTACTTCTTTTGATTTGTTCACTGAATTATCGCATATTTTGATAACTTCATCGGAGAATTGTACATGTTAACTACGGGGACAAGGAACTTCGAGGCTTACTTCTTGAGCTTTGTTCACTCAATGATGAAAAGGTTGGCGACAAATTAATTGCCGCCTAGCGTTGATGTGAACCGTAATAACTTGGGAACTTCATCATTGAAGAATTGTAGATCTGAGCCGAGCTGTGAGATCAAGGAAAGTCAAGGCTTATTTCTTTAGCTTTGTTAGTGCCTTGTTCACTGAATGATGAAAAGGTTGGTGACAAATTAATTACCGCCTAGCGTTCATGTGAACCGTGATGACTTGCTATTTTCATCATTGGAGAATCGTACATCTTAGCTATGAGAACGGCTTACTTCTTTTGCTTTGTTCACTGTATGATCTTCCAGCGTTCACGTCACTTATGATAGCTTGAGAACTTCATTGGAGAATTGTAAATCTTAGCTGTGGGATGAAAGAACTTTGAGGCTCACTTCTTTAGCATTGTTCATGCCTTGTTGGCTGAATGATGAAAGGTTAGTAACAAATTAATTACCACCTAGCGTTCACGTGAATGATGACTTGAGACATGAGATACCGCCATGATGACTTGGGAGCTTCATCATTGGAGAATAGATCTTGGCTTGGCTTACTTCTTTGTCTTTGAACGGTGAAGAGGTTTTATTCCATTTCTAATGTATTAAATGTACCTACTAACATCGTCTTTAAAAATATAGTATTCAGATTACAGAGTTTAAGAACTTAAGTTTAACGGTAGAGGTTGGACTGGAACACGACAGATTCTAGGTTCAATTAGACTTGATTGTCCTGGAACAGGTATACTTGTTCTCAAAGTAATGAGTAGGTAATGTTTCGTTCAAACATTATTTAACTATTTTCAATACATTTAGTTGACAGAACAAGCAGATGGTGCGTTGAATGTTAAGTGGTATTACCCACCATCAAATTAATAAGGATGTGTAGTTTTACCGACAACGATGTTTTAACAATTTAACGTCAAAGAAAAACAGCAATGATGTATCATCGTCAAAAAATGTATAGTGGTAATTCCAGAGACACTGGTAAACGTCCATCTACTACGAGTAAAAAATAAACTAAGGTCATTCTTGCAGTTTTAAAAACACTTTAATTATGTTAATAATAATACCTATAAATCAATTATATACGAGAACAATGGCGTAAGTACTTATCCTGAGTACATACTCGTATAGTTCCCTTCACATCGCTATTATATCATTCTATAACGTATTGTTGACATTTTCACTGTCCCACTGGAATTATGTGACAGCCCCTGATAAAATTGTACCTATACTACAGTTTAAATCAAAATTATGCCAACCAACAATTTATGTGCGATAAATATGCATTTCGATTATAATACTCGTACATAAGATAGTGAAATATGATTAAACCAAAGATTTATTAGAGAAACAGTCAAAATGAGGATTTATTAGAGAAATTTATACATATTTTCAATGTAATAGGAAAGGGATTAAATATGAGGCGCTACAGATCTTCAGTTCTAACTTACAATTAAAATCAAAATTGTTAGAAAAAATTATATAAATGACGGACACTACACACCAAAGAGTTCGACTGTACAGTCATGTTCATCATGTTAAGAGTGTCGTTAAGAGAAAATTAGCGTATACTTTTATGTGATTATATTTTCTGTAGGATCTTTAATAGGACCACATTAGTGTCATCCAGAGATTAGGGCGAGCGGAGATGCTCTACCAGAGGCTACCCATATCAAATACTTCTATAGCTAAGTGTCCTCATAGAGCTGGAAAGGTGGAAGCTACTAAAATAGAAGTAGAGCTAGAATTACAGAATAATAAGATATAGAACCCTCAAAATATATTATTAGGTTCACGAACAGATTACTTCAGAACTTGCTATTCATATCTAGTTTCTCTTCTTATTTTTACCATTCCATAACGCCTTTTAACTTGACATGCTAATAATGTTTGGGTAATAATGTAGATGCAATATCCTGAGGCGCTAAGTTGTTATTAAGTTATAAATCATATCAAAACCCACATCTTCGTCGTTCAAAAAAAGGTTGACGTCAAAACAAGCCTAATTATTATCGTATAGATCAGACACGGGCTTCTGGACTTTAGCACACATACTCGTATTTTCCAAGCTGACACTTATGTAAAAAGCTATATACAAAATAATTATAATACTCGGAAATGCTAAGGCTTTATGCTGTTTAAACACATATAGGTTTAACAAGGATTGTTAAGCATAGTTTTGAATGCCTACAGAAAGACTAGAGAGGGGATTTGGACCAAAGACTCTTATACCCCATCATCGCCATTGTCATCGTGATTGTGATCGTGATCGTAATCGTCATCGTTGTCGTCGTTGTTGTCACCGTTGGCATCGTCATCGTCATCATCATCATCTTGAGCCGCACATAATATTGTTTTTCCGTAACGAACACTATCAAAAGTCAATTATAATAATTAATTAATAGTGACGTGCTAAGCCAAGCACGATGTTGAAACACATGGGACTTCCCAACTTTATACAACTTATTTACTTGAGATTTTTGGAAAAAGAAAACCCCAACGGATCATGAGGTGAACTTGAACTGAAGATTTTATTGATCTTATCAAATAGGCGTGCAACACTAACAGATCAGTTGCGTATAGTTGTGTACACTATACGTGTACATACACCACTATTGTCAGTAGATATCGTGGAAATTGAATGTCCAATCATGCAAAAGGGTCCTGTTATTAAACGCATCAACATATGCTCTCGACACAGGTTGGGGTCAGCTCTAGTGACCAGGTCACGGGAACTAGGCCATCCCTGCCGCTTGTGCTCTATTTACAGCCAGTAATATCAGCCTAGTTTAAACTTGATCCTTCGCCCATATCTCGTTTTATTTTATTTGAATATATACATAGTACACACACTACTATACACATATCGCGGGCTTCCAGCCAAAGGGGCGTATACGCAAACCCAATTTTTCAAGAGACAAAAAAACTTAATAACATTTATTCCAGTGTATCCTTTTGACTGAAAATTACCATGTGTCTATAAAATTACTTCCTTTATAATGAAATGCTCAATTGTATTGTATGTATTTTAAAAACTAGCAATATTGCACATTCGTCTATTTGGCTCGACAAATTTATGCAAACCTATGTCATTTCACGGAAAATGCATTGACCGGACGGACGTATAATACAAAACTTGAACAATGATTGACGTAATAAAAAAAATGCATTTTTTGCATATACGCCCCTCTGGCTTGAAGCCCGCGATATATAGATGGTTTATGAAAAAGTACGTCCAAGGAATCCTACCACATTTCCTATTGTTGCCCTACTGGTTAGCGTCCACAGACTTTCAAAAAGGAGGAGATTCTACGTTCGGCTGTATGTATGATTTTTAGAACGAGTATTCTTTGTATAGAAAGTCATTCAAGCGCGACCACTGATCCGAATCGTACAAGTCGCATCGAACGGATTTTATCTACCGTAAAATTAAAAATCCGTTTGATGCAATGTATCCGATACGTACAATGCGGATCAGTGGATTCCTACCATACCATATCCTTTATGTATTAGCTAGTATACCATAATTTAGAAATAAACTACCTAATAGGGGGAAATCAACGACGAAATGCTCTTTCTTTATTGATCAGTTTTAGAATTTATTATTTTACTACCTTCCTGCAGTAACTCGACCCTTCAATTAGCCTGTTCAATGAATCCTAGTTCTGTGCAATGAATATTGCCGATATCTTTGAAAATAAAAAATCAAAGAATGGCAATAAAAGTAAGGATCTATCATTTCACTTTGCATTCAATGCTATCCAATCATATAGCAATCAAGCCAATCAAAGCGGGCGTGGATGATACGGACAGTAAAAAAGAAAAAAATAATTGTCTCTACTTGTTGGTACCTCGTCTGTGTAATGCTTGATTTCTAATGAAAGTTAATAAAACACAAGTGGACGACCTTTTACTATAGGTTTTCTTATACCTCTGGAGTAAGAAACCTCCCCACAAAATGCGCATTAAGAATTACTGCTTTCTGTATCCGATCCTTGATCCAACAGTCAAGCGAAAGCTTCTTGTTGGTGGAAGCTTTTCTTCTACCCACTGACGGTTTTTGCGCGGCATCGTACCGGAACGCTAAATCACTTGGCGGTACGTCTTTGCCGGTGAAATTGTTACTAGCCACGGCCTAAACTTACAACTAGACCAGACCTGAGTCAATTTAGGAAATATAATGATCAGCTAACTGGGAATCACTGGCGCTGGACTGACCAAGTAACAACCGCTCTCCATGGCTTGCTTCACGAATGTGCTAGGAGAGCCACACTACGGGAGGAATGGCGACGGATAGTAAGGCTTGCCACCGCACCCAAATGACGACCACGACCACTCTGTCAAGAGTGTAACGACAAAGAAGAAGAAGAATTGGGAATCGAACTCAGTACCTCTCTGTTGAAATCCACAGCAGTACCAACTGCGCCAGAAAGGTCGTGTTTGCTATAGTCATATGATGATTATAGCAGCATTCTTCTAAACATATTTATATTAAGTAGTTGTTGATGTATAAAAACTTCATGTGCGTTATAACTTTCACAAAGAAACACTTGTTCGACTCGCTACGTATTGTTTGCTATTGAAGACTATTAATCTGATTATTCAGGTCAATCGTTTAGATGATTGCACTTAAACGTTATGCAATTATTGTCTATTTGATATATGAGTATGAGGATACGTAGAGTCATATTTATTGATCACTGTATTTGCTATTTAGTTCGCTGTTTGTTCGCGTACAATTTCTGTTTTCGAGTAGATAGACTAGGTATAAGTATAGAATCTTGAAATACTTGGGCCTCGTCCTGGATGGGAGATGGACATTCCAAAGGCACTTCGATCTGCTGTGTCCTAGGCTCTTCGGGCAGCCGCAGTTCTGGGGAGGCTTTTAACGATTGTTGGAGGTGTAGCAAACTGTTCATTAAACGCAAGCTTTTGGGAAAGGCTTATTATAGTGTTAATGATTATATTAATGATAAAAAAGCTTGGTGTTAAACTGTAATATACGACTGTGTGCTTAGTTTTAAATAAGTTTGTAAAATGGTAGTAAACAAAAAAAAACCTTGCCTGAGTTTGTTGTTGGCTCTTCTTCGAACCGAAGCGCGTTTGGAACTCTCGTAACTTTAGTTTTAAGTTTTCGACTTTTTATTATTACCACCATTAAATTAAATAAAATTATGACATAATCTTGACCTTTCAAAAGTGCTTGTTAACTAAGCCTAATTGAAATAAATGAATTTTGACTTTGATTTTAGCCTCGGCCTGCAGACGCTTATACGTGGACGGTGGATATAGTCGGGAGTATGGCACTTTATGGTGCTCCCATTTGAGTGCACGCACTGTGCCGTCTGAACTTGTCCCTTTTGCGGAGACCTCAGTCATAGTGCGTGCTATCCGGGGGTACTGTACATTTTCGTGAACTGTTGCCACCGTCCTGGCGGGTAAGGAAGCATCGGAGCAACAGAGAGAGAGCGTGCAACTGATGTTGACCCGATCCGAAGAAGAAGAACAGTAACACTGCTACTGCAGTTCTGTCTGGTCAGCTTCTGCGCAGGATGCGTATAAGCATTTGCCAGCGACAAAAAGGTATAGGTATAGATAAAAATATTAATAATACGTGCTTATGAATAAGTCACTTAAACTAAACCGTTTTTATTGGTTTTATCAATGGACCAAAGTAAACGGCGAAGACTAAAGCATTTGCTGTTCTAAGCCAAGAAATTAACGTTGAATTGCACGATTCAAATCAAACCATATGATACTGACAACTCACACTTATAGAAACAATTACAAATAACTAAAGTTATATATTTACAATTATAAAAGCATTTTTGCGAAGCTCTCTGAACCGCCAGGCCTTATACGATCTCAGTGTGCCTAGTGGGAGTTTTTAATCTTCATACTGTTACTATTGCGTTAACGTAAACGCGAATTTATATGAAATTCAAACAGTTGTGCAGTAGTGCCACAAGATGGCGTTGTTTTAATTCCTTAGAAATTCGCGTTTACGCTATCGCGATCGTGACAGTATTAAACTGCCACTAATACGAGATAAACGGGCAGACAGCGTAATCTTCTAAAAACGGCACCTGCGCGATCCTTTGTAAAAAAAAAGGATATTTTTTTAAACCAGTGTCCAATTCTTTAAACGCTTTTTATTTGAAGCCTTGTACATAGACAGCTTTAAAACCAGACTTTGCATCTTAATCGGTGCTGTTTGCTGAATTTTTTTTTTATAAAAATCGATGTCAAGTAGAATATTTTTTTTCTACATCGTGCCATAATCGAACCCAACCCAATCACACTCTATTTCAATTCACTTGTAAACTTCAACATTGACCTTCCACGGGTCTGTTAAAGCAATATTTATTTTTAAAGTCAATTTAATTTAAGGTCGATGCACCGAGCTCAGTTGTCCGTCAAAAAAATAACCTTACCGTATGTCATTGGTTAGTGTAAATAGTGTCGAGTCTTGTTACAATAATATGAAATGATGAACTATAGACTACTAAATGGAAAAGCAAAAGCTGTGGAAAACAATGTATTAAAAAAAAAAAAAAATATGTTTATTTCAGGCCTTGACCCATAGTTGTTAGTGTACAAAAAAAAACAAAACAAAATTAAGAAATAATGTGTTTGTTAAAACATTCACTCAAAAGCAAGCAGTGCTAGGTTGGTATACTCTCTAAACTGATTAGTATAAGACGACTTATCGTCGACTTACAGTCCTGATTTTTTGGCTTGTTGTATGCTTGTATGTGACTGATTGTTGTAATCAGGGAGTAATTAAATAATAATTGTATTGTAAGAATTAGATGAAAAAAAATTGACTGTTTGACAAAGTTGCTTGTCAAACTTGACTTTTTCAGTAGGCAATGTTCAAACTAAGCCGCAGACTATCAAGTTGTCTGACAAACACGTTTGATTTCAAGAAAAGTTTGATATTACGGGTCACCGTAAACTAACAAACTTTTTAAAGTAAAGTAAGTAAAATATTAAAAACGCGAAAGTTTGTATGGATGTTTGGGTGTTTGAATGTTTGTTACTCTATAACGCCGTTACTACTGAAGCGATTTCGCTGAAATTTGGAATGGAAATGGAGTTTACTCTGTATTAACACATAGGCTACTTTTTATCTCGGAAAATCCATGGTTTCCGAGGGATTTGTGAAAAACTAAATTCCACGCGGACGAAGTCGCGGGCGTCCGTCTACGTATAAGGCTATTCTATAGTCAACTATAAAATATCCTTACAAACTAATATGAAATATCATATTTTTTGCAACATTGCAGCTGTTGCAGTCGACGCCAATTTGATTGCAAAAAACAACATAAATTGCGTTGATTGTGTTAGTATGTAAATTGTGACTGACAAAAAATTCAAAATCCGGTTTCTAAATTGACCGCGATCCGTTTCGACCTTTCCGTTTGACTTTCAAAACGCGATTCTCGAAATCTGCGACCGATTTCCGTAGAATCGGAAACTATTCCGCGTCCTATTTAAATGTAGGAGCATTTCGATACTCGCGTGATGTGAAAAATCGAGTTGCGTAATAGTAAGTCATCATTCGCACGAGAGCTTTTTTAACGTTCAAATTCAACAAATGCATTCCCAAGTATATGTTTAAACGACAGCGTTTTTAAAACGCGACGCTTTTTTTCGAGCAGTGTTGCATTTTCAATTTTGTAAATAGACCTTCATTAAACTTCATACTATATTTGAACGCTTTTTTAACGTGCGTTAAAAAAACTGGGCTGATTGAGATTTTCTTAATTGGTCCAGGTCTGGCTGGTGGGAGGCTTCGGCCGTGGTTACTACCCTACCGACAAAGACGTACCGCAAAGCGATTTAGCGTTCCGGTACGATGTCGTGTAGAAATCGAAAAGAGGTGTGGATTTTCACAGTTAGTCTAGGGCTAACTTGTAAAGAATAAAAAAAAAAAACTCGTGCGAATGGGGACTAAAGCAAGCATTTGCGTGCATCGCTCAGCCTTGCCAACGCTATCAAGCGCTTCCCGGGCCGATGTCTGGGTGACCTTTGTGTTCGCTGCTCGGAAACTAGGTCGACGGCTTCTGACCTTTTTGTTTGTGTTACTAGATTGAAAAAGGCGAACGATCTATTCCGAGTGCGTGCGAAGATGCACGACAACTATTTCGGATGCAGCCGCCCGGTCAGCCGAACGCCTATACATAGATCGATTGATGACATTATGTAGCGATTACAGACAGAAAGCCTATCATAGCCAGATGCACCTCATAGCATAGCTCGTTCCATCGCCCGCTGTGTAACTCTGAGCCTTCTTACCATAGTTAGCGACCAAGTCACCACATTACAAATTAAAAATGTTGTCTTCGGTAACTTTGGTTCTTCTGCGGATCTCTTCATTGTTGATTCGATCACGCAGAGATACTCCTAACATAGCTCGTTCAATCGTCCGCTGTGTAACTCTGAGCCTTCTTAGCGAACTAGGCCCATAGTTAGCGACTAAATCACCACTGCCTACACACACTGTACAAAGACTCTTCAGACACTGAGGATTTTCTGACGAAAAGACATCGATTATTTTATGTAGTATTAACTTTGTATTAATTAACCTTCAATAAAATAAATTGGTTTACTTTATCCATACAACAACCTTCTGCATACCACTGGGTAGGAAAGTTTTTTTTTTTTTTTCTTTTTTTATTCTGTACAGGTTAGCCCTTGACTACAATCTCACCTGTTGGTAAGTGATGATGCAGTCTAAGATGGAAGCGGGCTAACTTGTTAGGAGGAGGATGAAAATCCACACCCCTTTCGGTTTCTACACGGCATCGTACCGGAACGCTAAATCGCTTGGCGGTACGTCTTTTCCGGTAGGGTGGTAACTAGCCACGGCCGAAGCCTCCCACCAGCCAGACCTGGACAAATTAAGAAAATCTCAATCTGCCCAGCCGGGGATCGAACCCAGGACCTCCGTTTTGTAAATCCACCGCGCATACCACTGCGCCACGGAGGCCGTCAAAGTTGCAGCCTAATGAGGATTGTCTGGCTGTTGCAGACTATAAGTCCATTATATTCGATATTCGTATATGGGTCAGCGTGACCTTTCGTGCCATCTACATAGCGCCTCGCTTCGTGTCGAGTCGTAATAAGCCGGCTGTTTAATGGCGAAAGGGTCGGTAAAAGGGTCTATCAGAGAAACCGCAGCTGAGCTTTTACGCCAAGCACCCATTAAGATGTTTAAGGATAATATTGCCTATCGGACTTAGGGAGTGTTTGGTTTAGTTACTAACTCCATCTAGGTATAGGTGATTACCTAATTGCGTCGTAAAGGGCGTGGGTTGCGGGGTTATTATTTCCACAACGTAAAGCCGTAGATTTTATTACACTATGCTGATATGTATATGCTTAGGTCAGCATCGCCTCAGTGAAAACTTACTAAAGTGGTTTTTAGATAGCATGGGCACGGTGACAGTCGTATGACGTTAATAATACGCACTATTATCGTGAATTGCGGCAAACTTTCAAGAGTGAAACGAACCTGCACCATCCTACATGAGAACTACTGTAAGCCTTATATTACTAGCGGACGCCCGCGATTTCGTCCGCGTGAAACCCTACTACCCTACCTTACTCACAATTTACAGCTACCCTACCATACAGGGGATGAGTAGGGCTTACCCCTTTCCTACCCCTTAAAATTAAATAAATTAATTAATAGTAAAGTGCACTACTACGATAAATATACGAAAATAGTCCAAAAAACGAGGATCTTATCCAAGGTCTAGTTCCACAACTATAGAGTGACTGAGGCCTTGAATTCAAAATTAGTTGGTACCTACATATTTATCAGCAAAGAAGTAAACACAGACTACATCTACGTAATTAAAAAGTAACACTTTAAAATATTAAAACAACAAAATGAAAAATTTAAAACACTAGCATGTAATTTCATTTCAACACTTAAATCTCGTACGTTGTCGCGAAGCTCTTCTATCTATTTTGTTTTTACTTTTTACAGGAACAAGGTCAAGACTCGAGATGTCGTTGACAATAGCCGAATGAGCGTCGACTGCGCGGCCTCGCTCCTATTCCATATTTCAAGCATGTCTTTCATTATCACACAAATTATCAGATTCCATTTCATAGCTCAACATCTTGTTAGGCTGAAGGCACACGATGCGTTGCGGCGCCGCATCATGACGTGCCTTCAAGATTTCACCGTATTAGCAGACACACGAGCGGTGCGGCGCCGCAACGTTGGACAGTCTGTTAATCCTCGTGATGCATAAACAACTGAGAGCGAGGGCAATGCGTTGCGGCGGCGGTGCGGCGCTGAAGCGGTGTCGCTGCGTCGTCTTACATAGAAATATCTGGGGCATGTCACACGATGTGCTCCGGCGCCGTACCGGACTTGTAACTTTGACACGGTGAAATCTTTGCAATGCGCCGCCGCAATGCACCGTGTGCCCCCGCTCTGAGTGGTGCCGCTCCGACGTTGCAACGCATTCACCCCTCCGCGCCTCGTCTCGATGGTTGCAAGTCCGGTAAATGCGACAAATAAATTACAACAGATAGATCAGGACATCATAAAGGTCCTTATACAAGGTTGCAGGACAAGACACATACATGATATCTTAAAGAACTGAAATACCGTGACAGCAAACGACCCTTGACATGATGCGATTCTAAACTGAACATTTGGAAGACGCACTGCAAAAGTAAAATGTATATGTATATAAACTATGCGCAGTAACACATTTTCGGATATTAGCGACGTACGGCGAATAACATTAACAAAACGTTGAAGTTATTACAACCGCGTACGAAATTTCAAATATTTGTCAACTTATACCAACTGAGTAACCACAGATCACGCGTACTTACTACTAATGGGACTTCGTGGGGAGAAGAAATTAAAAAAAGCAACGTGGAACCTTATTGCCAGGTTCCTGGCTTTAGTTACACCCATAAACCACGAAAAGGACCCTTTAGCATAATAACCAGCATTGGTCCAACCGTCTTGAATTTACGGGTTTTAAGATTTAGTACGCCTTTTTTTAAACAGCTATGCATTGGATCTAAAAATATTAAATCAGATACATATAACCTATAGTTAGTAGGTATTCCTTTAATATTTTATTTGTTAAATAAACAAACAATCCATAATTATGGCCATGGTTAGTACTAGTAATCATGGCCAATCTGTAGCTAGTAAACAAGTAAGGCATGTATAAAGAAATAAATCACGCCTCAATGACGAATGTGGGCGGAGCTTGAAACTTTGAACAATTCATTGAACAAAATCATGACTTGCTTTGTGATTACCGATCAATTATTACGTAAATATATTTAAAGGACTTGATACAGTTACTAAAACACGGTAATTCAATGTCGAAATTACGTAATATACGATTACGGTATAATTTATCACGTTTAATAAATCAATATTAATTGGAAAGTCATATTACTAGAAAAATGTTGAATGTGCAAGTGGAAGGACATAAGAGGAGAGGAAGGCCAAAGAAGAGATGGTTGGATTGTGTGAAAGAGGACATGTGTGTAAAAGGAGTGGATGATGAGTTGACGAGTAATAGAGACGAATGGAAAAGATTGACATATTTTTTCGACCCCACTTAAGTGGGATAAGGGTAAGGAGATGATGAATAAATCAATATTAATAAATATGGAGCTTGTTTTGCTCTAAAACCTTTTAAAAAGACCCTTTACACTCAAAAAAACAACTAGCAGTAGATACACATCAATTAACAGAAAACATCCCAGTTAGTATACAATGCTTTGTTGATTGACAAAATATGATTGGAAAACTTTCAGACTAATCACAGCAAAGCTTGATGCAGGGGCGTAGCTACCGCCGTCTACCTAACACTGAAAGAATTTTTCAAATCGGACCAGTAGTTCCTGAGATTAGCGCGTTCAAACAAACAAACTCTTCAGCTTTATAATATTAGTAAGGTAAGATACGATATGTGTGGAAGTAAAAATTAATAATAATTAATTTACAATAAAACTTAATATGGTGGTGCTTCTCGAAGAAAAAACATAAAAAGCTGCAGAAATTACAAAAGTAAAAAAAACAATATAACTAATACTGTAAAAGAGTTGGGAAAAAACCTAAGAGATTTTTCTGGATTTGCCGCTTGTTCATTAGGCCCCAAAAAAAATTAGATACAAGGCCCCTCTAAGGCACGCTACGCCACTGGCTTGATGCTTGGATTGAAGGCAAAGAAATACAAATACTAATATAATTGTGCAATTGCTAGGAAACGCGTCCATAAAATCAGATGAGTCTATGAGATTTGCTGAGATCAGAATATGTCCGCATAAGTTCAACGGCAGACCAAATCACAACAATGGTCAGAGCATTGTTGTGATTTGGTCTGCCGTTGAAGTTAAAATATAACGAATTTAAGATGCAGCTGGCAGCAGTAATTGAATTTATACTAAAGCCATACTCGAGGAGTACTGTTTACTAACAAAAAAATTAGAAATGAGGGTAGAAAACGCATGTCATTTCATAACCTATTTATTTTAAATTATGTATTGTTGTTTTATAAAATATCATTCAAAATATAGTAACTATAACTAATTGTTTTAAGCTTATTGATCAAATTTGTGTTCATTAATTTAAGAACAAGCTAATTATAATTATTATTAGGTGTGAAATGACTAGCAATTTATTCCCTGATTTTTAATTTGTTTGTTGGTAAACAGTACTCTTTGAGTATGGCTTTAGCATAGAGGCACACATATTTATATTAACACTAGCGGACTCGCTCAAGCTTCGCTTTGACTTATTAATTTATTTATTTGCACTTCATCCCTATCCCTACCTTACACTACCATACTCCTACCCCTACCCCTACCCTACCCCTACCCTACCTCTACTCTACCCCTACCCTACCCTACCCTACAACTACCCTACCACTACCCTACCCCTACCCTATCCCTATACCATAAACCTACCCTACCCCTACCCTACCCCTACCCTACCCCTACCCTACCCCTACCCTACCCCTACCCTACCCCTACCCTACCCCTACCCTACCCCTACCCTACCCCTACCCTACCCCTACCCTACCCTACCCTACCCTACCCCTACCCTACCCTACCCCTACCCTACCCCTACCCTACCCCTACCCTACCCCTACCCTACCCCTACCCTACCCCTACCCTACCCCTACCCCTACCCTACCCCTACCCTACCCCTACCCTACCCCTACCCTACCCCTACCCTACCCCTACCCTACCCCTACCCTACCCCTACCCTACCCCTACCCTACCCCTACCCTACCCCTACCCTACCCCTACCCTACCCCTACCCTACCCCTACCCTACCCCTACCCTACCCCTACCCTACCCCTACCCTACCCCTACCCTACCCCTACCCTACCCCTACCCTACCCCTACCCTACCCCTACCCTACCCCTACCCTACCCCTACCCTACCCTACCCTACCCCTACCCTACCCTACCCTACCCCTACCCTACCCCTACCCTACCCCTACCCTACCCCTACCCTACCCCTACCCTACCCCTACCCTACCCCTACCCTACCCCTACCCTACCCCTACCCTACCCCTACCCTACCCCTACCCTACCCCTACCCTACCCCTACCCTACCCCTACCCTACCCCTACCCTACCCCTACCCTACCCCTACCCTACCCCTACCCTACCCCTACCCTACCCCTACCCTACCCCTACCCTACCCCTACCCTACCCCTACCCTACCCCTACCCTACCCCTACCCTATCCCTATACCATACCCCTACCCTATCCCTATACCATACCCCTACCCTACCACTACCCTATCCTAGGATTTAGGGGTTTGAAAAATAGATGTTGGCCGATTCTCAGACCTACTGAATATGCACAAAAAATTTCATCAAAATCGGTCGAGCCGTTTCGGAGGAGTTCAAGTTCGAACACCGCGACACGAGAATTTTATATATTAACATATTTTGCAGTAGTAGTAGATACTTACCTTGACAAACTTCGTTACAAAAAGCTCTGGTCTACGAGTATGCCTGTAGAATTGCTAGTTTAAAGGGGCTCTTAATCCTAATAGCCCCTAATTGAAACATACGGCGTCCATCGCATCACGTAAAGGTGTCTAAACAACAATACAACATGAATTCTGTGCGTAGATATTTCATACAGAAATACCCAGGGTTATACAGCCTTAGCCGTTCTTAGCCTTCTGGCCGTTCATTAACTTTTATGTCTTCGTAAAGCCGACATACCGTCTTCTTCCTTCGACAGTGGCTTCCCTTATAAATCAATTATTTGCTTAGTCATAAATAAACAAATAAATAACGTTTATTTAGCTGGAAATAATATTTTACAGAACTACACCTTAAGAAATCTAAAACTAAAGAAGCAAGCACATAAGACGTTGGATCAGAAGTGCAATTCCCGTGATTAACGCTCGTCGACGGACTTTTGTCTTATTCCAAATTTAACTTTATGTTTATAGGATGCAAAAATTATACAGTACCTTTTCGTCATTAACAACGCAGTTGATATGAAAACGAACGATGTCTTAGCGCTTACAGCAATGTAGACACGTGCCATTTAATTCAAAGTAATATTAATAACTAAACGATAGACGTACTCTTAGTTAAAAGGAATAACACTATTCTTTAGCTAAAAGGGTTGTCTCATAATGCTGCAGTGCCCGTCTCTGCAGTGCAGGTTTTCAGGTAAAACCTTTGATGGTGTCACGACACGAAAGGAAAACAGTATCTCTGGTGATAACATGGTGATATTTACGAGTTTCACGTCTAGAATAGTATAGCGTTGTATAAAAACTAAGTACAAGCACAGAATACATATACGTTCAAGGTATATCATAGTAAACGACACAAAAAAACAAATAAGTCCTTCCTAGACTATATTATCTAGATCTATTCAATCAGTATTGTTTCCGAAATGACGAGTTTTATGTATCAATGCTCGTAGGTTTTAATAAAATAACTCCAAAAACTCGAAATTAAATTCCAATTGATTCATCAATGGATGCTGATTCCAATCGAGATTTATCCGTCAATTCGAGCGCGAAGTGCACGCTGATTTAACGTAAACAATGTTGTGTTATTGTTATTGTTATTGCAATATTGTTCGCTACGAATGATCAATGTGCATTCTTGCAAGGAATTAGATGTGTACTTGAGCATATCTATTTCTGAATGAATGATTATATTATTATTTTTCAATTATTTTACAACTATTTTATCTACTGTTCTCAATGTCAATCATCATTATCAACCCATATTCGGCTCACTGCTGAGCTCGAGTCTCCTCTTAATATGAGAGGGGTTAGGCCAATAGTCCACCACGCTGGCCCAATGCGGATTGGCAGACTTCACACACGCAGAGAATTAAGAAAATTCTCTGGTATGCAGGTTTCCTCACGATGTTTTCCTTCACCGATTTTTGAAACACGTGATATTTAATTTCTTAAAATGCACACAACTGAAAAGTTGGAGGTGCATGCCCGGACCGGATTCGAACCCCCACCCTCCGGAATCGGAGGCAGAGGTCATATCCACTGGGCTATCACGGCTTCTATGTCGTCGCTTCAATGTCAATAATAACTACTAATAAATAGTTGTTTTATTTAATTAATTATAAAGATGCTTGGAGGCCGTTGGGTCACCTTCACACAGGAAGTAAAACTATAAGAAATTGTAAATTATAATATTGTGTTTGTTTTTTAAAGAGCAACTGTTGAGTTTATTGCCGGTTTCTTTTCAGCAGAACCTTCCGAACCGGTGGTAGAATCTTTACAAATAGTCAACTAACGTATCAAAAGTGCTTGTAAACTGAGTTTACTTGAAATAAATGAATTATGAATTTTGAACAGACGGGCATGACGAAATTATAAGGGTTCCTTGTGGACTACGGAATCCTAGAGAAACGGAACATAGAGGAGCCTTTATCGGAAACTGAAACGCGTGGAGTGGTATTGAAACTAAAGCTATAATCATATTAAGCCTATTCGTTCCTTTGAAGCTATAAAACTTCTAAGTTAACTTAAAAAGAAAGATATAAAAATAGATTGTCCTAATGCTAGAGAGTATGTTTTTATTATTTTAAAGCCAATGTATTATAACAGTGTTTACCAGTTTGACCATGCTTAACAATTTTGTAAGAACTATATATTGTAGCCTTGCCTGTATTCGTCGGCTTCGTCTTAATTTATGCAGGAATCCTGCAAACTGAGGTGTCGTTACAAATTGTATGCGGCGTTAGAAGTTTGTAGCGTAATGTAAAATCTATAGTTTATTAAATCATTAAACACAATGTAGGCAAATAACTAAGTCTGATTTGAGATTTTTTAAATTAGGTAAATATCTACATAATTTACCATCTAGTACTACATCATTTTGTAGTTAGTGATTTAAAAAAAAATTTAAGACCGTTTAAACATATTGTTTTCTCTTTTGTTTTTTTTGAGTAGGTTATCATCATCAGCCGACGGATGTTCACTGCTGGACATAGTCCTCTTGTCTAGACTTCCAAACATCACGATCTTTGGCCGCCAGCATCCAACGGCTCCCTGCAACCCGCTTGATGTTCTCGGTCCATCTAGTAGACCAACACTTTGCGGGGTCGCCATTTCAGCACCTTGCGACCCCAACCACTATCCGCTCTTCCAACTATGTGCCCTGCCCATTGCCATTTCAACTTCGCGACTCGCTGAGCTATATCGGTGACTGGTTCTTCTGTGGATCCCCTCATTTCTGATTTTGTCACATACAGAAACTCCATCGCCCGCTGAGTGACTCCACAGAAATCACATGTACAAGGTGACTCTGAGCCTTCTTACGAGGTTCATAGTTAGCGAACAAGTGTCAGATTCGTAGGTTATCACTGGCAACACTGTTCGAAGACTTTTGTCTTCAGGCACTGAGGAGTGTATGTTGTACATTAAAATAGGCTTTTGATATTAGAATATTTATTAAAATAAACCATAACAATCGAAAATATAAATGCACCTCGCGACTCGTGAAAAAATATAAGAACTCTGAGTAATTTCATTCATCGCTACGTACAATGTCAATCATACAAAAACCTCAGTAACGAATACAATGCATAAAATATTGGACAATGCAAAAACAACAAAACGTCAAGCCCTGATGAAATATTTGCAGAAGGAACTGCTCGGTCATCATCCGCGAACAAAATTTGCATACAAAAATGTTTTGTTTGACATTTCTACCTGTCAGTTTATTTTATCTGGGGACATGGCAGTGCCCCCACCAAGTCGAGCAAAAAATGCGGCGCATTTTTATTTTGAATAAAACAGATTGATTTGGCAATCGCTCTAAGCAATCTTATTGAATATAGTATGTATTAATTGCGAGCTATATTGTGTTTTTAGCGATGACCAAGACAATGTTATTTAAAATAAAAAAGATTTTTAATAATTAAATTGATATTGTCACTATAAGATATCGTTAGGTTAACTAATTACGTAATAACTTCAGACAGAAAGTCCTTTTAAGTACAGACTGAATAAAGTGACCGACTTGGTATTACATGGATCTCACAACTTATTACGGTAGAAGAACAGAGTTGCGAGAGTTGGTGAAATTTGAATTTTTAGAAGTTTAGTTATTGATGGCATATTTTATATATTATAGTATTAGTATTAAAAAAAGTTGCCGTAAGGCTACATAATACTACTAAGGCTGTTAGGCATGAATCCAAATTTCATTATTTAATTATATCATCCGGTGAAGTAGGAAAACCGTCATACTTATTTCCGCCATTCAGCATTACTTTGTTTCAGTCATTAAGCAGTCGTCGTCATCAACCCATATTCGGCTCACTGCTGAGCTCGAGTCTCCTCTCAGAATGAGAGGGGTTAGGCCAATAGTCCACCACGCTGGCCCAATGCGGATTGGCAGACTTCACACACGCAGAGAATGAAGATAATTCTCTGGTATGCAGGTTTCCTCACGATGTTTTCCTTCACTGATTGAGACACGTGATATTTAATTTCTTAAAATTCATTCATTAAGCAGTACCTGTAGTGAAATAAGGTTTAATACCAAATTAGACAGGCAACGCATTTTACGAGGTGTTTATATTTTACGTAGCTTAACCTGAAAAGTTATATACGGAACCCTCAGAGGACGACTCGCACTTGTCCGGTTTTTTCTATACCTGTTACACTATCATATCAGCAAAACAATGCCTAACTATTCGTAGGAGTTAAAATATTACCATCATTTAATTAATGGCCAATAGCAGATAGTCCAGATCGAATAACAAATGTGCCCAATTAATGTTGAACCCTCAGAGGGCGACACGCATTTGTCCGGTTTTTTCTATACCTGTTACACTATCATATCAGCAAAACAATGCCTAACTCTTCGTAGGAGTTAAAATATTACCATCATTTAATTAATGGCCAATAGCAGATAGTCCAGATCGAATAACAAATGTGCCCAATTAATGTTGAACCCTCAGAGGGCGACTCACACTTGTCCGGTTTTTTATATACCTGTTACACTATCATATCAGCAAAACAATGCCTAACTATTCGTAGGAGTTAAAATATTACCACCATTTAATTAATAGCTAATAGCAGATAGTCCAGATCGAATAACAAATGTGTCCAATTAATGGTGAACCCTCAGAGGGCGACTCACACTTGTCCGGTTTTTTCTGTACCTGATACACTATCATATCAGCAAAACAATGCCTAACTTCTGTATGGGAGTAAAAATATAACCATCATTTAATTAATGGCCAATAGCAGATAGTCCAGATCGAATAACAAATGTTCCGAATTAATGTTGAACCCTCAGAGGGCGACTCGCACTTGTCCGGTTTTTTCTATACCTGTTACACTATCATATCAACAAAACAATGCCTAACTCTTCGTAGGAGTTAAAATATTACCATCATTAAGTTAATGGCCAATAGCAGATAGTCCAGATCGAATAACAAATGTTCCCAATTAATGTTGAACCCTCAAAGGGCGACCCGTACTTGTCCGGTTTTTTCTATACCTGTTACACTATCATATCAGCAAAACAATGCCTAACTCTTCGTAGGAGTTAAAATATTACCATCATTTAATTAATAGCCAATAGCAGATAGTCCAGAACGAATAACAAATGTGTCCAAATAAAAAAAAAAAACAGAACTGGTATTTCTTCTAGTTTTAAATGTACTTAATCTGTGTGTAATTAATTCAACCGTCTCCCGCCTCCCGCGGTTATCTCAGCCTTACAAGCCTAGCTCCACTAATATGCAAATATCTTTTTTCCGTCGGTCAGATCTACAAAATCGTGCCTGCCCCGACTAGATAATGAGGAGAGATAGCGCCTACGTGAGCAAGGAGCTAATTAATCACACCTCAGAGCAGCGCGCGCCGCGGATTTCCTTTAATTAAAATAATCTTGTTTTTTAGCAACCCATACGCCATACGAGTGCCCCAGGAATAGCGATTTGTTGAGTATTTCCACAGTTTAAGAGGAATCTAAATAGTACGTACGAGTATAATTATGAAATTATAGCAAAAACTTCAGAAAGAAAAAGAAAGAAAATAGAATTACAAAAATTAGAAAACCAAAGTTGAACAAAGGTTATTGAAGTTGAACAAAGGTTATATGTTAGGTCAGGACAACTGTGGATTGTCATCCTACTCCTAAGAAGTTAGCCCGCTTCCATCTTAGATTGCATCATTACTTACCATCAGGTGAGATTCTAGTCAAGGGCTAACTTGTACAGAATAAAAAATAAATAAAAAAAAAATTTAAATGTAACCAAAACAGACCCTTGAATGGAAGAGAATACCTTGAGAGGTCCCAGAGGCTTGTGACTCCGGGTGCAGGTTTAAGGGACCCCTTTCGACTTGCCAGCACTCACTCAATTATGGATTATAAAATAAGAGATGTGGACGGATCGAACACCACGAGAGAACTAAAGCCGACCGTACCGCGAGCGCCTTATTTCACCCTGGACACCCCCACTTTTTAACTTCCACTCCTTACGGAAACTAGTCGTGCCACCTAGCGTCGCCACGAGCACAACCCGAGATCGAGCGACGCCATATCTGTCTCAGATTGCTCTTTTTTTTTTTAATTTTCTCTGTCTTTCTACCCAGGCTAATATCTGGAGCGGCTGAACCGATTTTAATGAGACTTTCACTGCAACATACAGTAGGTTTTTGAGCAACACATAATTTACTTTCCACCCCAGAAAATCCACGGATTCCGCGGGATTTGTTAAAACTGAACTCACAGGCATTAAAAAAATGTCTAATAATCTCACCTTTCATTGACCGGGGAGAACCCGGCGTTTCTCTTGGCAGCTGTTATGTTCTCCACTTTTAAAACTAATATGAACTTTGCACAAAAATCGAACACTAATTATTGTTTTATTGCTGAACTATGGCAGTTTCGACTCCTTATTTAAATTTAATCTTAATTATACGCGCTACGTTGAGATTGAGTCGTAACTCGTACAATTCACCTGTCCATCTAAGGTTAGACCTGCAACAAGAAAAAAATAAAATTATTATATCAATACAAAATCATAATTAGTAAACCGCATTCAAGCGCTGGGATATTAAAATAAGAATACATCTCAATTTGAGCTGTGCCGTAAAATTAAAAAAAAAGTCCAATGTCAGTCCGAGCATTAGCTACAGAGTGTTATGAGGTTTTATAAACAAACATATAGTATATATCATACGACTCATACGTTAATTGCGTAAACCGTATTACCATTAACCGTTTCATTTCAATTTCCAATCGTCAAACTTCCAATTAGTGGTAAAATGATTTCAAAACAACGGTATTTTATACTAGAGATAATAGTTAGATAGTTTTCCACAAGAGCATCAAAACTGAGGCGACCAAATGTGCATAATTGTCTTAATTACTTTTAGTCGCTTATTAACAACGGAACGTTAACAACGAAAGTTATTTAAACACATCAACGAAAGTTATATTACCTAAATATTGTCTACAATGTCGAGTTGGCTGTTTAGGAAGTGTAAAAACTATATACCTAAATACATACATAATTATATAATATAAGTTAATACAAAATTGTGCATGTGTGCGCTCAGTAGAGTCGCTAAATTCGGATCACTTTTAGCGGTGATTTTGTAGGCACGTAACATATGTCTAGTATAAAATAATCATTGTTCAAAATTAAAATTAGTTTATTTCAATTAGCTTACTTTACAAGCAATTTTAAAACGTCAAGGAGACTATTTGTAAGGACTCCCATTCATTTTGTCTACTTTTGAATATACTTAAGAATTGTACTAAGATAAACTTAACAGAAAATTAATTGAAAATAGGTTGAAATAGTTTCCAAGGTCAACAACCACCATCAACTTCCCGATTCCGGGCTGAAAATTTGCACTGAAAATTTCTAGAAATAAAGAAAAGTATATAGCCCGACCGGAGTCAAACCCGGCACCTCGTGGTCCGAAGCCACATTCAGGTTTACGAGTCTAGAACAATCATGTTCTTTAGCATCATAAGGGCGATAGTTTTCCACTTACTATCAGGTGGAAAAACTGCTTATTCCATTTACCATTACTATAAAACTCTCATTGCAATTGACGTGTTATTATTACAATAGATTTGACCGCGAATTTATAACAGCCACATTTGTGATTCGAGTTTCGAAGAATCGCACAACAAATAAAAACAAACTGTGTACCCTTGCCCTTGGGTGTAAAGTATGCGATGTAATAAACCGAAAGCGTTGGTTGCTGGACGCAATATTTCAAACTGTTGCAAAGGAAATTGTGTTGTATGTTACGTGGATAAGGTCAAATTCAGATTGTTGGTGATTCGAAGCCGGTGCAATGAGTTAGCTAGACTGTTTGAATGTCAAACCAATGATCGACAGCGACTGGTGCAGCGGTGCAATAAAAAAATAATTTATTCACGTCTGAGTAAATAAGATGATGGCTACGCAAATTGAAATTTGGGACTGTTTAACAACGGAAGCTGGGCTGGGGAGTGAATCGTTATATGTACTTTTTTGTGTCTCCAATCACTTGTAGAAAGAGAGCCTGCGATGGCCACACATCATTCAATTTTAGGAAGGCTGAATGTTTGTCATACCCGTGGAAAACATTAAAAAAAATACGTTTTAAACTTTGACAATAGAGGACCCTTGAAACCTCTTCCACCTTTCAAAGCGACCAAGTTGTAAACTCCATAGCCGATTTCAAGGGTCCAGCAGGCTGAGTCACTAACTTTGACTTATATTAGTTGACATGAACTTTTGAAAGATTCTATGCAACAAATGTCATAGGTGCCTACTGTCAATCCATCGTGGATATCATACAGTAGGTAGATGACACTTCTCAGCTGATTTGATTTTTATTTTAATAGGTTGATAATAAAGACCAAATTAGTGATTAATACTAACATCCAACTCCTCTATTTTCCAAAACCAAAAAAAGTAATTTTTTTGATAATTTCTACGGGATGTCATGATGACTCATGTCTCTAATCGTAAGATTTTTATCTTTGTGGCAATGCTTCATCTCTAACCGCACTTTTTAAAGGGTGACCGCGAAGTTATGTGTCTGGCAATTTGGGATATGATTTTTATATTATGCCAAAAAAAATATTACAAAAAATACGCTTTATATTAGAAAGATTGTGTAAACTGTTATCTTTCAAAGCCACTACGATCCAAACCCCATATTCGGCTACCGTAGTTATCTATAGTAGGAGCATGAAATGCCAAAAGCCTTTTAGCCTTCACAAAACCAGGTTTAAAGAGATCTGGCTACCGCAGGGATATTCATTGGGATTGAGCCAGAAAGTATAGAGAGGTCAATTTTCGCCTGCATCATCCATCATCATTTGGGTAATTTGAACGTCTAGTTGGATGCGTACTGCCAGACACACACAAGTAGGTATTATTGTTCGCAAAAAACATTCGCAAAAAGGTAAGTAATCTTTTACAATTGTGGTATTACCAGTGACGATCTCAATGCCTTTTCTTAAATGCTATATTTTGTAATTCGTCATCATTATAAACCGTGATATCCCAGTAGATATGATATCTGCCTTCGATTCAGAGAGTGTAGGTTCGAATCCGGCTCGGGGTGGGTATGCCTATACCTCCAACTTTTCAGTTATGTGCATTTTAAGAAATTAAATATCATGTGTCTCAAATGGTAAAGGTAAACATCGTGAGGAAACCTGCATACCAGAGAATACTCGAGCTCAGCAGTGAGCCGAATATGGGTTGATGATGATGAGTGCTCTCTGAGACACGGGGATGTAATACCATCAACTTCCTAACTCCCCTACCCAACAAAACTTAGTTAAACTATATTGAAGAACTCTTTCAGAGAAAGCTCTACTACTAATAACATAAAATTAAATTACACTCTTGATCAAGTCATCAATATTCTCTTTCAGTGCGCTTTGAGACCATACTCGAGTATATTTGCAGACATTATTCTTCCCCACTTTCACCCCCCACAACTTTTAAACGGCTCAACCGATATTCATTAAACTGTCTAAGAACACATGAATCACATTTAATACAAAAAAAAACTAAATTAAAATCGCTTCATCCGTTCGGGAGCTATGCCACAGACAGACGGACACAGATAGACATACACGTCAAACTTATAACACACCTCTTTTTGCATCAAGGGTTGAAAATACGTCTAAAACAACTATTTAACATTTTTTTTTGCTTTTTAAATTAAATATCCTTCACCGTAAATTAAACATCGTGAGGAAACCGAAACAGAATTTTCTTAATTCTCTGCGTGTGTGAAGTCTGCCAATCCGCATTGGGCCAGCGTGGTGGACTATTGGCCTAACCTCTCTCATTCTGAGAGGAGACTCAAGCTGAGCAGTGAGCCGAATATGGGTTGATAATGATGATGACGAAATTATTTTTTTTTTATTCTTTACAAGTTAGCCCTTGACTACAATCTCACCTGATGGTAAGTGATGATGCAGTCTAAGATGGAAGCGGGCTAACTTGTTAGGAGGAGGATGAAAATCCACACCCCTTTCGGTTTCTACACGGCATCGTACCGGAACGCTAAATCGCTTGGCGGTACGTCTTTGCCGGTAGGGTGGTAACTAGCCACGGCCGAAGCCTCCCACCAGCCAAACCTGGACAAATTAAGAAAATCTCAATCTGCCCAGCCGGGATCGAACCCAGGACCTCCGTCTTGTATATCCACCGCGCATACCACTGCGCTACGGAGGCCGTCAAATATTGCACAAGTAACTCGCACAAGCGATTGTTCAACGCATTCGAAGTAGAGTAGGTACCTGCCACACTAATTAGCAAATGTATTTCGACCGACTGGCATTTTTTCTCTTAATTAGCATCTCTTTGTCTGTTTGAAGTGATCCATCATGTCTGCTAGCATGAATTATCTTTCTTACCTTAAAAATTTCAAGGTTAACGATTATTAATTTGTGCAATTGTAATGTCAATTGAAAATATTGAGGTTTTTTGTTATGAAGAAGTAACAAACATACATATACTGTGAGTATGTGAGTAGACTTGAGCCCTTCTATTATAATTAAATATCACGTATCTCAAACGGTGAAGGAAAAACATCGTGAGGAAACCTGCATACAAGAGAATTTTCTTAATTCTCTGCGTGTGTGAAGTCTGCCAATCCGCATTGGGCCAGTGTGGTGGACTATTGGCCTAACCCCTCTCATTGTGAGAGGAGACTCGAGCTCAGCAGTGAGCCGAATATGGGTTGATCACAACATATGCCGTGTCACACGATTTAATAGAACGCCACGTCATCGCATATGATCATACAAAAAATCATACACTGAATAAAAAAAAAATGTTTTTTTGTTAATTAATGTTTGGATACAACTTCAAAATTAACTACACGATGCTGAGTCATGCATAAAACGAGACGTTAGGTAGTTCTGCAGAAAAATAAAACGTTAAATATCAAATAAAAGTCCGAATTCGAAATACAAACTGACACGCCACACGCTCGAACACAGATCGAACATAAAAATAACAACTTTGATTCTACGTCAACAGCTTTCGAGTACAAAGCGCTTTTTGTTGGTTACCCAGCAATCGAGTCATAAACTTGAACAGAAATGAAATTGAAAACGCAATTGGATTTCAAAAAATCGTCTGTGAACTCGTTATAGGACAGCAACTATGCGGCCAATGCTGTGAAGGTCGGCCAACGAGACGCAATTCTGAGAGGCATTGAACTATGAAACATAGCCGGAAGCCCGGGCCGATGACTGATGAACGCTACCGAGCGAGTGTAGGGCTGTCAAACAAAGCAAACTATGATAATAATAGACTACAAGCCCTTGAACAAAAATTACATGTGAAATGAACCAACATGAATAACGCTTAGAAGGCTGTTACTATATCATAAAATAACTCTGAGCACTATGCCGTCATTTCTGAGCGGTACAGGTGAGTACGCGAGTGAAGAGTTTGCGACCCTTATATTTCGACTCCTGCGCTGGAAATATGTACGGCGTTTACGGGTAACGTATCTGTGTATGTGTACAAAAGGAATTGCACAAATGCCGTACAGTAATAAATGATCTATTTTGCTTCTGCAGTTGTCGAAGAATTAACATTTGTTCTGACTGGCACCACCATTTTAGTACGGCACTAGGATTTTCGACATTTATTTTTAATCATCTTTAACACTATAACAAAGCCGTACAATTATAATTAGTGTAATTCATCATTTGTACCTGAGAAATTCCATTGACTCAACTCACCACTGTACCGCTCAAAAATGACGGCATAGTGTTCAGAGTTATTTTCTGATATAGTAACAGCCTTCTAAGTGTTATTCACGTTGGTTAATTTCACAGGTAATTTTTGTTCAAGGGCTTGTAGTCTAATCATACAAACCCAAATAACGCAATGGGATTGGCGTTTGACCAAATGACACAAACACCATAATTCAATAACACGTAATTCCTGTAAACCTACTGTATTGTCACTATAAAATACATTGCGTCTTATGTTCGATAACATCTGTACTGTTCCATTGTATAAACTGAAATGTATCTTGTGCTGCGTAGTGTTTCCACATTCGACACGTCTACATCCATTGAGGTCACTAGTTTTACTCTATATAGTTTGTATTTGTAGCTCACTACATCTATTGCTTTTTGACGTGACAACGTCTTATAATTCGATGGAGACTGCACACTGGACAAAAGATGACGTCATGCGTCGTTCCCTCGCTCTAGGGTTGCCAACTTTTTTTCCAAGAAATAAAGTATATTCTGGTCTTTGAAGATTATTAAACAGTATTTTCTTATGACGTTGTCACGTTCAACTATCGTCAGTAAACCGACTTTACAGACTGATTTTTTTTTTTAAATTTCTATGATTTCTACTCTAAGTACTTATTAGATTGGGGAATGAAAATTTAGTAAATAATCTCACAAATAACTTCTAAATGTATTTTTTATGTAGCAACCGTTTTATATATCGTATAGTGTAAGTAATGTTTTCCCGAGACAATCACTGGTTTTCTCGGGGAGATACACATTCCACGCTATTTTGTGACTCGGTTTTCTGACGTGTATGTAAAATTTTAAATATTGCGACCTACATTTTTATTATTTCAATTTGCAAACGTTCGTTCGAAGAAGGACACGTCATGTTCAACGGTTTGATTAATTAAAATATATTGTGTTTTCTCCTCATTTATCTCAGTCAAAGGAATGCGTAACTAGTGTTTTATGAGTTCTTTTGGTAGTAAAATAGGTCATTTTCTCAATGAAACAGTTCTGAATATTAAAATTTAATGAATACATGGATTTCAAATTCAAATCGATGTTGCAGGATTAAGAAATAATAGGTAGAATACTATGGTGGCACTGGGAACTTGGCGTAGGTATATATCTTTTTTACCCCCGACTCAAAAAGAAGGGATGTTTTAAATTTGACGTGTCTGTCTGTGTGTTGACTTATGTGCGAGTGTTCTTAGATAAGTTTGATGGAATTCGGTCCAGCCGTTTAAAAGTTCTGGGGGGGGTCAAAGTGGGAAAGAATAACCGAATGTCTGCAAATATACTCGAGTGGGGTCTCAAATGAAAGTGCACTGAAAGATAATATTTGAAAAATAAACAATTGTCTTTGATCCGGTTCATATTATGATGATAGAAAGAATTTCTGGCATTAAAGTCTTTATTCTAGATAAATTCATGTTCTAGATCAATTCAATTAATTTTGGGGGGATTTTCCAAATTTTCAATTTTATGTAATTATTCAATTCAATTCAATTCAAAGCCTTTATTAATCCTTACATAAGTTTTACATAATTTTTAACAACATTAACAATATATATTTTTTTTTTTATTAGTAGGTTAGTATATTAGTATGTTAACGTAACTGTTAAACGAGTAAGTTTTAGTAAATTAGTGTTAGTCTTATTTCTATGTAAAGACCCCTCATTGGGTATAGGCCTCCTCCAGCCGATACCACTCGCTTCTATTCTTAGCGTCAGTGAGCCAGTTCCTTCCTGCTAATTGGACGATATCATCGCACCAGCGGGTCTTTGGTCTGCCTACTTTTCTTTTTCCCGCAGGTCCAGGCCACGCGGTAGTTCTTAATGTCCATCGATCGTCTGTTAGTCTTGAGATTCGATTATGTAATTATACAACAACATAATATTTTAATTACTCATGTACTAATTAGAAGGGATTTCATTCCTTACTATCAATAAGTTTAATTTTTTTTCATAATAGCATACCATTGTAGTCATTTACTACATGGTTTACCCTTAATAAATTTTGAGGTTATATTCTATATAGCGTATATTTCTTTCGATGAATATTAAAACGAATCTGGATGCTAAACATTAAGCCATATTTACGATGGCATAAAGGCCTTGTAACCTCATTAAAATATTTTCTGTACCGTAATGAAAACGCGAAGAAACGGCATCTGTAAATCAATCCTTGCTTTTATATAGGCAATAAATCCATTTCGTAAATAGGTCAGCCATTTTTTTTGCAAGCCTCATTGAATCGGTAGCGGGATACGCGAACGTTTGTATGAAATTAAGATATGTATTGGATATAAATGGATCGCCTTGCAAAATACCTTGGAATTTAAAATGCTTCCTCAGATACTTTTATTTAGTTTTGTTTCAAGCACGTTTTTTATTGAAGACACGGTAAAGCGTAGTGTACTCTCTACGAAGTTCTTCAAGAACAACTTCATAACTACTATGCATGGTACGTTGGCGTTTTAAGTTTTTCAAAATGTTTCACAAAGCAGTCCAAAGACGGCTTTAATAAATCAATACATATCAAAATTCATTTATTTCAATTAGGCTTATTGTCCAAGCACTTTCCCCAACATACGATCTCCGTGGCGCAATGGTATGCGCGGTGGATTTACAAGACGGAGGTCCTGGGTACGATCCCCGGCTGGGCCGATTTAGGTTTTCTTAATTGGTCCAGATCTGGTTTCAGCGGTGGCAAGTTACCACCCTACCGGCAAAGGCGTACCGTCAAGCGATTTAGCGTTCCGGTACGATGTCGTGTAGAAACCGAAAGGGGTGTGGACTTTCATCCTTCTCCTAACAAGTTAGCCCGCTTTCATCTTAGATTACATCATCACTTACTATCAGGTGAGATTGTAATCAAGGGCTAACTGTAAAGAATAAAATAAATATCAAAATTAATTTATTTCAATTAAGCTTAGTTTACAAGCATTAATCCCAACATACCTACATAGTTCTAAAAGTAGTTCGCAAATACATATCTTTGAAATGAAATTTACCATACACCTGAAACACATCAGCGAAAATGTATCCACGTAAAAGTCCCACACAAAACGGTGGTAGGGAATCGTAAAAATAAAAATACATTTTTTCCCGCTGAGATATTCGAAATAACACAAGCAAAACCGCTCAAGCAAAGTAATGTTAAATTACAAGTCTTGGGTCTTTAAAAACGTGTCAAAGCAACATTTCGCTCGCTTGTTGAGAGAGGAATTTAAAGCAGTCGGAATCCAAACGCACGGGCGCTACGTTAAGCACACAATTTGTTGAATATTTTCTGGAAGCCCTATTATGTTGTGGAAAAGAACTAGAACTTTTTGCAGCTAAATGGGCCTGCTTTGTTCTCGGATAATGATTTGAATTAAAGCATTTTGATTTATGAGTGCATTTCGAGCACGTCGGAGTGAAAAGTTGGAATTTACTAACTTTACTACTCTCGATGCGTACTGTTTACAAACAAGTTTTTTTTTGTTCTATTGATCTCGTGCGATCAGTCGATGGACTATGAGCAGAGGAGTTGTAGGGAGGTTTGGCGGTTAGAAGCAACTTTCCTCAGCGGGAGAAGCTCCATATATATGTATGTCATATGTGGCTTTCAATCAAAAATTTGCTCTCATTTCAAACGTCGAATCGCCTGTGGTACAAACAAGTTAGTAATGATGGTAGAAAATGCTTGCATATTATGACTTATTTATTTTAAACTAGTAGACCCGGTCAAGCTTCGCTGTGACTTATGTATAAGTACTTCTTCCCTATCCCCACCCTACACTATCCTACTCCTACCCCTACCCTAATCATTTGTCAGTATTTCTGAACGCACGTATAAATGTCAATCATTACATAAACAGTATTTGTCAGGATGGACAACAAATTTTTGACAGGTACTAATCAAAGTAACATATATGGAATATTATATTCATCTTTCAAAATTATTTATTCGTCCAGTTTTCACCGTTTTTAAGATGTATTCTGCTATTCTTGGCGGAGACAAATCCAATGAATCAAAAACCATAAAAATTGGTTTAGTAGATCTCGAGTTGTAAGTGTTGTAACAAACCCGACTTTCTTTTATATAATTATATAGATTATGTATTGTTTTTTATATAAAAAATTATCTTCAAAATATTATTAAGTTTAGAACAATTAGACCAATTAATTAAGCAAAGGCTTTATTAATTGTTAATAACATAAGTAAAGTTAGAGCCAATAAATTCTCGCGCCAATTAATTTCGGTGACTAATATCAGACAATAAGCCGATACTATCAATCTCTTGCGAGTCACTAATTGGACCCTGCGAAGGGTTCGACCGACAAGGTGAAGGTCCGGATAAAATGTGTCACTATAAAGCTCCCCAATTTATTATTTCAATATTGATATTTCAATATAATATTTTTATATTGTGTATATTGCATATTTTGTATATTTATATAATCTTTATATATAAAACAAAGTTGTGTAATTAAATTATAATGCATGAAGATAATACATAAATAGGCTAAACTTATTATAAAAATGAAATATAAGGAAATATCATTATAACTACAACTATAAAATTAAAATAAATTATAATTAAAACTAATACCTAAAAATACTTATTAAAATTTGCCGCCCTTGGTAGGGTGCCCATCACGCAGGCAGCATTCCCGCGTTGAATTGCGATTGAAATTCTTTGCGCGAGAAAGCTGCCCGCCCGAGGGTTAAGGGCGGCTTGAAGTTGTGTTAGTTACATATTATACATAACTCAAGAACGGCTGCACTGATTTGGCTGAAAACTGGTGGACTGGCGGTCATAGGATACTTAGATTGGGGGTAGAGTAGGGTAGGATATATTTGTTTTTTTATGTGCGAGTTTTTAACATTCTAATATATTTTTTTATTTTTTTTTATTTTTTACAAGTTAGCCCTTGACTACAATCTCACCTGATGGTAAGTGATGATGCAGTCTAAGATGGAAGCGGGCTAACTTGTTAGGAGGAGGATGAAAATCCACACCCCTTTTGGTTTCTACACGGCATCGTACCGGAACGCTAAATCGCTTGGCGGTACGTCTTTGCCGGTAGGGTGGTAACTAGCCACGGCCGAAGCCGCTGGCTGGTGGTTGGGTCACCAACCACCAGCCAGACCTGGACTAATTAAGAAAATCTCAATCTGCCCAGCCGGGGATCGAACCCAGGACCTCCGTTTTGTAAATCCACCGCGCATACCACTGCGCCTCGGAGGCCGTCCAAATTAATAAAAATATACATAATCGAAAAAAGCATAATCACAACATAACGCAAAAAAATATAGCTATTTTACCTCAGAAAACGGAGTATCCGAGTACCTATATCTAACTAACAGACCACTTGCAGTTCTACCCACACAGTTTCCACTGCCATAGGAGCACGGCGATAAAATATAGCCTATTTTATTCGCCGATAATGTAGCTTTTCGTTGATAACTTTTAAAAACAGTCCAGTAGTTTTGGAGCTTTAATATTAGATGGGTAATGTGAAGGCATACACTGTTGGTAGGTCATCCTCTTTATTTAGAACATGGCTGACACACTGCCGTGTATTTAAAAATAATTTTCGAGGTACTAGGCTGTTAGCACGAGCCATTGACCGGACGCTAATGTATTCCTTTCAAATTCAACACCATTGTGAGACAATATAATATATAGACACAAAAACTTGAAGACAAAAACGATACATTTAAGAGAGCTGTCCTCTAATGCGCCGTCAAGGTCAGGTTTTGTGTTATTGATACCTAAAACAGTGATGGCGTCCAAGTGAACGAAACATTGAACATAAATGATTTAGCTTCATACAGTCTTATTACGATTGTACTAAATATTACGTACGAGTATAAGTCAAAGGAGATCCGCAGAAGAACCAAAGTCAACGACATAGCTCAACGAGTTGCAAAGCTGAAGTGGCAATGGCAATGGGCGGGGCACATATTCGAAGAGCCGATGGACGTTGGGGTCCCAAAGTGCTGGAATGGCGACCCCGCACTAGTAAGCGCAGTGTTGGCGACATCAAGCGAGTCGCAGGGATTCGCTGGATGCAGGTGGCTCAGTATCGTGATGTCTGGAAGTCCCTACAAAAGACCTATGACCTGCAGTGGACGTCCATCGGCTGATATAATGATGATGATGATGATAAGTCAAAGTCAATATCAAAGTCAAAATTCATTTATTCCAATTAAACTTATAGTTTAAGAGCCCGTGAACTCCTGACCTTCGTTATTTTATAAAAGCTGAAAGTTTGTCATAATTAAGTACGGTAGCCAATTATGGAGTTAAGGCCGCGGTGTCTTTGGGAGGTAGCAGGAAGAGTTGCCCTGAAGCCAAGTATCTGGTGAATAGGAATATAATTTCTCTATATTATGCCGATAAAAATATAAGAAAATTATAGTTTGTACATGGATGGTTCAGGGTCTGGATCTTTGGAACCTGCTATCTTCCAAAGCCAGAATGTCAGCCAAGAGCCGTGATAGCCCAGTGGATATGACCTCTGCCTCCGATTCCACGTGTCTCAAACAGTGAAGGAAAAACATCGTGAGGAATCCTGCGCACAGGAGAATTTTCCTAATTTTCTGCGTGTGTGAAGTCTGCCAATCCGCATTGGGCCAGCGTGGTGGACTAATGGCCTAAACCCTTTATTCTGAGAGGAGACTCGAGCTTAGTAGTGAGCCGAATATGGGTTGATAATGATGATGATAATGATCTCCCTAAATCACCACGGCCCTAGCTCAATAATTCGAACTATGTGCCCCGTCCATTCAGCCACTTCAGCTTCGCAACTCGTTGAGCTACGTCGGTGACTTTAGTTCTTCTGCGGTTCTCCTCATTTCTGATTCGATCACGAAGAGATACTCCTAATACAGCTCATTCCATCGCCTGATGTGTGACTCTGAGTCCTCTTATGAGGCCCATAGTTAGCGACCAAGTCTCGGAACCATAGGACATCACTGGCAACACGCATTGTTCAAAGACTTTTGTCTTCAGGCACTGAAGTCCGCCATTTTCTGACGTATTATAAAGAAATTTACTGAACAGAGAACTTCATAAGTAAGGTTCTTTCTGTAATAGCATTATTGAATTAGAAATGATGTCCAAATTAAATTTTAACAATAAACTTTTTTTTTCATCGTGAAAAACTTCTAACTTTGTTTATGTAGGAGGTAAACTAGAACTTTTTCATCTCCAGTTACGTTGCCAGTTAAGTGTCACACCCTATTCTGCGGTAGTGCCTTAAAAGCAAAGACGTGGTGTTAAAAGTAGCGACACCTAACGTATATTTACTGATCCATTACGCGCAGCAGGATTGCAGTCATTCCGCCGTCTCCAAGTTTACGTTAGCTGTTTTAGCTCCTGGGTAATTGTTTTATTACCCAATAAACACCAGGATAAGAGAGGTACCTCGCAATAAAATGTTTGGTACAGTCGACTGCATTTGATGTAGATAGCACGATAAGGTCATAAATGTAAGTATGATTTATATGATTAGAATATAATAATGATTAGCCTATATTTAAGTCTTGTAAACTTTATTTTAATAAGTTAATAACAAACTTCAAATCTAAAAATTCTAAATACATCTGCCTACATTGGGATTATGGTATTTTTTATTTACATAGAGTAGATTCGTGATAGCCCAGTGGGTATGACCTCTGCTTCCGATTCCGGAGGGTGTGGGTGATTCTTAACCTAACCTAACTTAACCTACATACATCTCAAACATTTCAGTTGTGTGCATTTTAAGAAATTAAATACCACGTGTCTCAGACGGTTAAGGAAAAACATCGTGAGGAAACCTACGTACCAGAGAAATACTACGTGAGACATACTACATACATGAAACTCGAGCTCAGCAGTAAGCCGAATATGGGCTGATAATGATTATGATGATGAGATCCGTTATTCTCTACTATGTTGTATACAAAATGATCATTACACTAAATAACAAGTATTTCGTTGTTAATAAAAATATATAAAGTAAAAATTCAATTTGATTTTGATTCAATTAAAATTAGGCTTAGTGTAGAAGCACTTTTGAAACTTCAGTTTAAGTTATAAGATAATGGTAATACTAAGAAAACGGAAAATTAGACGCTAACTGTACTCCTAGCTTTGAAAACAGGATTTTCAATCAAAGTTATCGGTAATTCGGAGACCATTGTGCGAGGTTTCTCATTGTAACACGAAATATATAATTTGCTCCTTTATTTATTTGATTTCGCCTTCAGTGAGCAGCAAACAATAGCAAGTTGGTAACAAGGTAACAATGAGGTGCTACGTTTGTATGTTTGCCTCAAAGAGATTTACCGTGGCCAAAATACCTACTTGAATATATACTTGAATTGGTAACTAGAGTCGGTGGGAATAACTAAACCTTTTGATCATTTCCAAAATTTTCGGAAACTTTTATTACGTGACTTTGATTGATTCTTAAAATATCCTATTCTTAACTCAACCCAATATTAAATTCATATACCAGCCATCAATATTAAAAATACGGATTGCATTGTCAAGTTTTTGTTGTCCTAAACATCCAATTTATCTTATATTTAATATTTTAATTTATATTATCTATTTATTCATCCAGTGAAAGTTCTATTAATTAATATTACGGTATCAATATTTTATCTATTTTTTAGGTATAATTCGTATACTACCTCATTGTCACTTATAACAACTTTAATGTGTAATGTTTGTGACTTTTGAGGAAGATTTTGGTGAACAAATTTGGTATATAAAAGTTGAACAGCTGTAGTCATTACTCTGGTTAATTGGTTATACTTTCATCATCATCATCATCATCATCATCATCATCATCATCATCATCATCATCATCATCATCATAGCAGCCGATAGACATCCACTACAGGACTTAGGCCTTTTGTGGGGACTTCCAAACAACACTTACTTATGAAGCTGAACAGCTGTACTTTGTGTTACTGTGGTGAATTGGTTATACTTAGAATGTCTATAGATTTTAGTCTATGATTTAGTCAATTATACACAGTTACTAAGCCAGTAAATAAAATATCAACTTTATGGGACTCTGAGCTTTATGTAGGTCTATAGACCTAAGCAGTATAAGTAATTTTTGAATTCATAACGTTTTTACGTTCAGCTTTTTTAAGAACGACATAAAGATCAAAATCACCGTTTAAGTATCCTCGCCGGACTACGCGTCAGCACATAAAATCAATTGTAATTTTGGTTGGCCTTAGCATTATTTTTCGACAGTATTTTATTATACCTAAGTCCTTGTAGACACGCTGAATTTGTAAACTGTTTTAGTAGGCACATTAAAAGGACATAAAATTTTAAGCCAGATTATAATTATTTTTAATTTTTTGCTAAACAAACAACTTCTGGAATCGAAAGAATTCCGGTAACATTATCAGATTATATGTTTGTCAAACAAATATAGGTGCATAACTTGATATCGGGTACCCCGTAATATACCCTACAAGTACCAATACTTGGAATATTAATATACTAGCGGGCGCTCACGACTTCGTCCGCGTGGAATTTAATTTTTCACAAATCCCTCGGAAACCATGGATTTTTCCGGGATAAAAAGTAGCCTTTAATACATCTCAGTACCTACCAAATTTCTGCTCATTCGGTTCAGTAGTTGAGGCGTGAAAGAGTAACAAACATTCATATCATTAAAATCATCAGTTTTCGCAAATCTCGGAAAACCATGGAGCCTATGTGTTAATCCAGAGTAAAATCTATTTCCATTCCAAATTTCAGCTAAATCGCTTCAGTAGTAGCGGCATTAAAGAGTATCAAACATCCAAACAAACATGCAAACATCCATACAAAATTTCGCGTTTATAATATTAGTAGGATATATTCCAAGAAGACCAAGACTGCGCTTCGTCACTTCGTCTGCGACTATATGTTAAAGTTTAAAGAAATTAATTTATTAAAATCTGTATATAGTGTATGACTTGAATTTTACAATTCAAAAATACTTTACTTTTTTCATGTCAATTAGATCAAAGTCTCGTATTCTAAAATTTAATTTAAGTACGTATACAAGACGGTCTCTTCGAATTTATTATTCAGAGTATTACTAGGGCCTGACCATAGCATTGGTTCATGTTATCACAGTTAGTTAAGGGTACTTATCTTTCAGCTTGTAATTAATTAAGTATTATATGTATTAACTTCCTTTTTTATAAAGTACATAAGGTTTAAATAAATCAACAAAGTGGCTTATCTTTTCTCTAGTACAGGAAGGAAGAGGGATATTCTTTACAAAGATTGCACGTGATGGGAAGTGCTGATGCAGGCATATTGAGGGAGCTTGTACATTGTTTTATGGTATTTTTCGTAGAAACTTTTGTCTCAACGATGGTATATCTCAAAATATTAATTAATATATGAAAGAGAACTACAATGAGCAATACTAAAATGATTTAATCTAACTATTGTATTTTTACTAGACGCAAATAGAACATGTATTTTGGTTGTCGAATCAATACGAAATAAAAAATATATACCGCAAAAATCTTGATGAGACTTTACAAATATCTTTGTTATTTGTGCGTTTATGTTTATCTATATCGAGGAAGGCTCCATTTATCGAGGAAGGCTACAGGGTATTTTTATTAGTTTCTCACCATTTTTCCACGGCAATGGGGTAACTACGCGGGTGAAACCACGGGGTGTCTGCTAGTATGTACTTCATAAAATGAAAATTGTATGTAAGGAAGCTAAAAATGTCTGTTTTTTTGTCTAATTACGTTAAAAGATTTTTGATTGGTTTTGAAATTTCATATTCATCAAATACCCGACAATGTGTGTTTTTTATGTATTAATTAGATAATATTGAACCTTTTTACCCAAGTCATCATTCCCTCCCTATTTGTGATATGTGTGGCATAATGTAGTAATAAAGATTTTCTTTCTAAAACTCTATAGTATGTTTCTTACGACACTGTCATAATACTACGAGTAAGTATATTGCATCGTGCAAGAAACAAACACGTGTATCTACCTAGCAGATGCGAAACTATTCTTATAAAACTAGTTTATCTACAATAATATTGGGCCCAAAGAGATCTATTATTAAAAAGCAAATTTAATATAAAACCTATAAAAAAACTACGACACCAATACAAAGTAATTTAACTATTCGCGGTCCATTTCACAGTAGAACCGGTTCGAATGGGACCCCTTGTAAAAATAAAACTCATATCGTGAACAGTCATTGCAGTGTAAATTCGACCCTGAACTTAACCTACATTCTCACGATCCTTAATACAGGGCAGGATACAAAAGAATTACGCATAATACGCACAATACGCATAATACGCATAATACGCACAATACGCGAAACGACAACTCTGCTGGGGCACAAAGGATGGTAAATATTGGGTTATGCAAGCGATTGAGTCGGCCTCCGCACATTTGTAATTGGATGTACTTATGTAATAAAGGATTACGCGATTATATTTAGGGTTACGTGGATGGAGTTTTGTGGATAAAAATGTTTTATAATTGTGTGAACGTTCTATTACTATAAATATACGAAAATGTTTATATTTAATCTAGCGTGTATCAACTGTTTTGAAATTGTGTGAGAATATATGTCTGTTTTATATCATGAATGTGATACCGATATATTATACTCGTCAATGTAATATTCGCGTATATCAAGTTTTATTAGAATTTAAACTTTATTTCTTTTGGATGCCAAAATTGTAGTTGCCATGGAAATTACATATGTCACATCGCTGTAACTTTACAGAATGCAGCGGCATGTATCTCAGATGGGATGAGCTAGATCCTAGACTTAGTCGCTAATGATGTAATTATGGGCCTCTTATAGGACTCAGGGCACAAGGGAACAGTTATGCTCAGAGTATTTCTACGTGATCGTACAGAAGGAGAACAAAAGTCACCGACATAAATCAATGAGTCGTAAAGCTGAAATGGAAATTGGCAGGGCACATACTTCGGACTTGGTTTTTTTGGGGTTTCAAGGTGCTGAAATGCACCCCGCACCGAATAGCATCGTGTCTGTGGATCGTCAACTAGATGGACATTAAAAAGGTTTGATGTAGTATTTTTATATACCCACAGTCACTCAGCGGACATCACGATACTGAGCCACCTGCATCCAGCAAATCCCTGCGACTCGCTTGATGTCGTCAGTCCACCTGGTGGGGGGTCGACCAACACTGCGCTTACTAGTGCGGGGTCGCCATTCCAGCACTTTGGGACCCCAATGTCCATCGGCTCTTCGAACTATGTGCCCCGCTCATTGCCACTTCAGCTTCGCAACTCGTTGAGTTATGTCGGTGACTTGGTTCTTCTGCAGATCTCCTCATTTCTGATTCTGATGAGATACTCCTAACATATCTCGTCATAGCTCGTTCATACGAATATGTAGAACATGAAAAACGTTACGTTGTATTCTGATGAGATACTCCTAACATATCTCGTCATAGCTCGTTCATAGGAATATGTAGAACATGAAAAACGTTACGTTGTATTTTGATGAGATACTCCTAACATATCTCGTCATAGCTCGTTCATACGAATATGTAGAACATGAAAAACGTTACGTTGTATTCTGATGAGATACTCCTAACATATCTCGTCATAGCTCGTTCATACGAATATGTAGAACATGAAAAACGTTACGTTGTATTCTGATGAGATACTCCTAACATATCTCGTCATAGCTCGTTCATACGAATATGTAGAACATGAAAAACGTTACGTTGTATTCTGATGAGATACTCCTAACATATCTCGTCATAGCTCGTTCATACGAATATGTAGAACATGAAAAACGTTACGTTGTATTCTGATGAGATACTCCTAACATATCTCGTCATAGCTCGTTCATACGAATATGTAGAACATGAAAAACGTTACGTTGTATTCTGATGAGATACTCCTAACATATCTCGTCATAGCTCGTTCATACGAATATGTAGAACATGAAAAACGTTACGTTGTATTCTGATGAGATACTCCTAACATATCTCGTCATAGCTCGTTCATACGAATATGTAGAACATGAAAAACGTTACGTTGTTTTCCTCAAAGTATGTATGAACTAGTTAACTTTATAGTTCTAGTTCGTGCCTAAAGTGACAGGCCATTATTTGTCGATATAAAAGAGCCTATTGAACCAATATGGTATTATATTATTTGACTTACAGAACTTCACTGTTGTTTCAAAGTTACTTATTGAATGAATGTAGAGCAATTTGTATCCGTTGCATGTTTATATGTACAGGCTATTTCTGTATGTTGAACAGATTCCATGCTTTGTGCATTAAACGTACGAATTCACAAGTAGGTACCTGTTTACGAGTAATTTATATTAAAGAGTACGATTATTTTGAAAATTGTACCTATTCCTAAAGCTTTCTGAAAGTAGGTAAGTAGGTATTTAATATTTGGCATTAGTGTGTGGTGTGTAGGTACTAACTTAACTACAATCTTTTTTATTAAGTACTAGCAGACGTCCGCGTGGAATTCAGTTTTTTACAAATCTCGCGGGAACCATGGATTTTCCGGGATAAAAATAAATAAATATACTTAAACAATACACATCACTATCTAGCCCCAAAGTAAGCATACAGAGTAGCTTGTGTTATGGGTGCTACCATAGTTGATATTATAATATTAATATAAAATTATATACTACATATAAATACTTATATAATGTATAAATACACACAGACACTGGAAAACACCCATGCCCATCACACAAATATTTTCCAGTTGTGGGAATCGAACCCACTAAAGCCAACCCAAAAAAGCTAGTAGCCTATCTGTTAATCCAGGGTATTATCTATCCTCGTTTTAAATTTCAGCCAAATCGGTTCCGTAGTTACGGCATTAAAGAGTAACAAACATCCTAACAAACTTTTACGTTTATAATATTAGTTAGAAGTAGGAAAAAAATTAGAATAAAGGTTGTGTTTAGTGCTATTTAGAATGTTTGTAATAGTTTATAATATTGGATAGAAGCAGGCGTTACTTTGCGGAAGTTCATCATGATTATATAATGATTTATTTATTTTGCTATCATCCGCGAAAATTCGGCGAACCCATGCGACAACGTCACCCAGGTCCGACAAAATACTCTCTACGTACGTTTCACCCCGAAACCGGAGCATCCTCAGGAGATGTTGACTCTACAACGTGCAATTGCAAAGTCTCTACAAGATGTTGACTCTACAACGTGCAATTGCAATTCTTTGCAATTGCACGTTGTAGAGTCAACATCTCCTGAGGATGCTCCGGTTTCGGGGTGAAACGTACGTAGAGAGTATTTTGTCGGACCTGGGTGACGTTGTCGCATGGGTTCGCCGAATTTTCGCGGATGATAGCAAAATAAATAAATCATTATATAGTTTATAATATAACATAATCCATATCATAGAGCTTAGATTGGTGTAAATAGACAAAGAAAGTGCCTAACTATGTGTACATAAACGCTGATGATATTTATTTAAGAATGAAGAAGTTTTATACAAGTTAGTATGTTTTAAGTTATTTACTTCTTTCAATATCATCATAGCCATTAACGAAATGAATGTCAAGCAACAATACCGCGCCTTGCAGTGGATGCATTTCGCTTCAACAAACCCGCCATGCGCAGATGTGGTGCTCTGTATCACATTGCAGAAAGACGCGGTAAAAATCGCGGTTTATTTACAGAGTAACCTCATTCATGGACGCACAGCGAAAGTAACCACTCATCCGCTCATCTAACACTCCAAATAACCATCTGAGAATATATTATGATAACACTTACCGTGTCAAAGCTCCAGTGAACGACACTTTTGGAATGAAAACAGTTTTTGAATGGGAACAATAATAAACATACAAGAAATTAACCCGTTATTGTAATTGTACGGTACAAGAAAGAAAATATCGCGTCGTAACTAGGCGCGGGTTATTAATCGCGCATGTAACGTAAAATCGGAATTATTTTGATGGGAATTGATTGGTGAAAGAGTTACAGACAATAAATGCAGCTCGGGACTACGGAGCGTGCGCAGTGTTGACTTGGGAGATACTGACGTTGGCCGGTAGACGGCGCTGTATCGGCTGTGTATTGATAAAAGCCAAAGCAAAGGGCAGGACGGCCCGGGACGATCCACGAGGTTACCATACGTTACGACCAACCTTGAACTCTGTTATCGGATATTAGATAATACCTGCATGGATAAATAACAGACAAGGGCCGTGATAAGGGATAGGGCACGCGGTAAGCACAGCGGTACGGTCCGTCGCAGACTGAAACGCAGGCGTTATTCAGTGCTTGAATCAGTTTGCGCGTATTTATCTGAGTTATACGCTTACTGCAATTGGTAGGTTTATTTGTAGAATAATTATAATATCCAATCAATTTTACATAAAATAGATTTTATCTATTTATGTTTTACGGGACACTTTCGAATAAGGAAAGTTAAGATATAATAAATTAATAATAAATCTTTCTTAAATTAAGTACTAGCCGAAGCCCCGCGGTTTCATGGAATTAGCTCCCGTTACCGTGTGAATACGGTAAGATAACATAGTCTAAGACACTCGCAAATAACGTGGCTTTTTAGTGGTAAAAGAGTTTTGAAAATCGGTTTGGTAGATCTAAAGATTACACCCTACAAGTCTACAACCTTGAATTAAAGTCTATTAATACTATTAATAGAAAAAGATTTTACTTTCCAAAAAATCCATGTTTTATTCATAATAACGCATGTACGAGTACTTGACATGTATTCAAATATTCGTGAGGCGTCGAGATTGCTTTTAATCTCTTCCTAAGATTAGTATGAAAGTTGGCACTCCCTCGACACCTCATGAGTAAATGACATCGTCAAAGGTTCCACACAACTTGTTTGTAGAACCACACGACTGCGAGCAATGACGGTGTATTAATATTCATATGGGAATATTGTAATAATTTACAATTTGTCGCTTACTGAACGTGATGATTCGCTATGTAATTAATGCTCAGTGGTATGATTTATGAACAAGGTTTTTAACTAGAGTAGGCATTTTACATACAAATAGTTTGTAAAGTGGAAAAATCCTTTTCCAATGCATTTACGTAATGGGTAATATTCATATGGGAATATTGTAATAATTTACAATTTGTCGCTTACTGAACGTGATGATTCGCTATGTAATTAATGCTCAGTGGTATGATTTATGAACAAGGTTTTCACCTAGAGAAGGCATTTTACAAATGGAAAATGGAAAAATCCTTTTCCATTGCATTTACGTAATGAGTCCTCAGGGTAGATACTACCTAAATAAAAGAGCTTTATTAAGTTTGACATAAACTTACAACTTACATTAGACAATGAATAAACTTTAGTCTTCGTGAATAGAGTCCAAAAAAAAGCACCCCCAAAATAGTTCACGCAAGTTTCCGATTGGTTTTGTATATAAATGATTGTTAACTGACACAACAATATTACGTAAAAGTCGGGATCTAACCGCTACATAACTTCTGCTACCCTGATACTATGAAGATAATGCGTTACGTGACACTTTCTGCCACTCACTGTATAAACCATATAAAGAATTTCTTTCAAAAACAAATAATATTATAATAAATAATAATTATCAACCCATATTCGGCTGACTGCTGAGCTCGAGTCTCCTCTCAGAACGAGAGGGGTTAGGTCAATAGTCCACCACGCTGGCCCAATGCGGATTGGCAGACTTCACACACGCAGAGAATTAAGAAAATTCTCTGGTATGCAGGTTTCCTCACGATGTTTTCCTTCACCGTTTGAGACACGTAATATTTATTTATTTTTGTTTTTTTTTTATTTATTTATAATTTTTTTTATAATAATATATAATATAAACTAACAGTTAACTGACTAATATAATTATTGAGTCTAGTCTATAGTTACTCAATGGTAAGAGCGGTCGGACTCATCACTGGCTGGTGGTTCGATCCCCGCCCCGTTGGTCTATTGTCGTACCCACTTATAATACAGTCTTTCCCGACTAGTTGGAGGTGAATATGAATATTGGTGATATTTAAAAAAGATGTGGCAAATAATCTTTAAATACACACAGACACACAGACACAGCCTACCAAAAGCCTCCTTAAGTACCTGTACCAATAGGTATGTTTTCGGCCAACAAAGTAAGTAATCAATTCATTCATTTCAGCAATTCAAAATAAGTCAATGTAATAGTCAGTGTACCACGATGATATTATATAAATTGGTAGAGGAACAGTCGCTTAATTTTTATGTCACGATTTTCCTTTATGTTTACACAGAAATATTACATAGGTTCTTCATCTTTCAACTTAATATTATACAATTTTTTTCCTGCTTGTCGAGTCTCTTTATTACAAAAGTGTCTGTTGTTGAAGTAAATATGGAACCAAAAGAAATTGATACACGTTTGAATGAGTTCGTGAAATGTTGTTTTCCTTAGATTAATTTCGTCAAATACGAAGTCTATTTTAAACAGATTGTTTAAAATGATTGTGAATAGTTCATTATAAATTGATTTATTTTGCTTCAAGCGGATTTCGTCCGCGTGGAATTCAGTTTATCACAAATCCACATAGGAACCATTGATTTTTCCGGGAAAAGTAGTCAATGTGTCAATCCAGTTATCTATTGTCGTTTTAAATTTCATGCAAATCAGTAGTTGCGACGTTAATTAGTAACATATAGGTAAGTATGGATGTTCCATACAAACGTTCGCGTTTATAATATTAGTAGTATTCTCCGCAAAAACCCGGCGGCGTCACCCAGATCCGATAGAAAATCCTGTACGTTAGAGTACATCACCAATTGGAGGGTTGACTGTACAATCTTCAAGTGAAAGTAATTTGGGTACTATGTACTTGTAGCTTTAAATATTGATGAATATTAAGCTATTTAAATTTTAAAAAGTTTATTATTCATCAATATTTAGAATCTAAGTTAATTTAATATAGGCTTATAAAAATATACTTGAATTCAAGACATTATCTATAGGTAAGGTACTAATATTATAAAGAGGTAAAGTTTATGGTGTTGTAGGGGGTAATCTATGGGTCTACTGAACCGATTTTGAAAATTCTTTTACCACGAGAAGGTCACATTATTTGAGAGGGTTATAATTTATCTCCGTATTCTCACAGGTACGGGAACTATGCGGGTTAAACCGCTGGGCGTCTGCTAGTTTTTATTAAGTACACTTTCACTAATCATAAATAATAAAAGTCACAACTAGATTGTATTGTCAATGAAATTGCAAAATGCGTATAAATTACTTCCCTGGCTTGTAATATAAATGCCACCGACAAAGGCTTCGCTACTAGGCGGTATAGAATTACAGGATTTTCGAGACCGTGTTGAATATTCATATGCATAGTTACAATATTGTGTTTTAACACGGACGTGACAAGAATTACAATGTCGTATATAATACATATATAATCAGTGATAAAAGTCTGGAATTCAGTTTTGCAGTCAGGTTCTTATGAGACTTAATTTCTAAAAGCCTCAATAGCTCAACGGTAAGAGTGGTCGGACTCATCACCGATGGGTGGTGGTTCAATCCTCACCCCGTTGGCCTATTGTCGTACCCACTCCTAGCACAGTCTATCCCGACTAGTTGGAGAGGAATGGGAATATTGGCTATATTATAAAAGATATGGCAAATATTTTGTTTAAATAATAAAAAAAGAGCTTCCACTCTTCAGTATGCATCCTAAGGAAGATTTTTTGAGAACTTCTTTGGTGCTCAAAGTGCTCAAATGCATGCTTGCATATGCATTGCTCCAGGTCACGAGTAAGATAATATATCTGTCTAGTTTTGTGCCTACTTTTTTTATTGAAAAGCCGACGGCTGTTGGGGTCCCAAGGTGCTGGAATGGAGACCCCGCACTACAAAGCGCAGTGTTGGTAGACCCTCCACCAGGTGGACTAACAACATTATGCGAGTCGCAGGGATTCGCTGGATGCAGTATCGTGATGTTTGGAAGTCCCTACAAAAGTCCCTATGTCCTGCAGTGGACGTCCATCGGCTGATATGATGATGATGTATACCTCACAGCGCCTGGTCTATCTGTCACAAAAAACAATTCCAAAAACTTCACGGGAAGCACTATTAGATATTTTTTCGCCTTAAACAATCGGGTTAGCAATGCAAGAACTAAAAAGTGCCTCAATTTCAATGATTTTTAAATTTTATAAAAACTAAAACAGATGTCAGAGATACAGAATACAGACTATATCTATAAATTTTACGACGGTCGTGGCCTCGAGACGCCCGACCTTGAAAATTGCACTCTGCCCTCCACACCTCCTTTACCCCCTCTCCCTCCTCTACTGATCTCCTAGGAGTTAGGACTCGCCTATCTCCTAAATAACGTTTACCCGGACAGTATATTACCCGTAGGTAGGGCTTAAATAAAATGTTTGTTACTTACAAAAGATTTACCTGACTAGAAAACATTGGACTATAAAACAGCTATTCACTTGAACGTTTACCTAATAGTAAAGAGCTTATAAGATCAAGGACGTAAAATACTCTCACAGGATAATAGAAGGTGCTAAAGGGCATATTGTTTTTACATTTATACAAATAAGTAATACTAGAAAGAGGTCCTGGATTCGACCCAACAAATTAATTAAATTAATTAAATTTTAGGATTAGGATTTCATATTTTCCAAATTGGCTCAGCGGCCAATATGTATTTCAGTGTACCAAACAATGAGTCACTTCATTGATTTTCGTCGTATATTTTGTTTTTGTGATCATCTAGTATAGTTATTTCTACGAAATTACCTTGACTACGCTATTTTAAATCAAGTAACAATGATGTTTTGTTTAAACAATCGTCTAACATGAATATTTCAATAAAATAACGTAAACATCAGTTCATCAATCAAACAAAACATCAAGGGTGTTATAAACTTGTACCTCTTCCAAGTTAGCTCGTATCCCCACGGGAACGAGAACTACGCGGGTGAAACCGCGGGGCGTCTGAGAGTTTAAAATATTCCAATTGCCATCTTTCTTAACTTAATCCATCTTTAATCGGGAATCGAAACCGTGACATCACGTGCGATGAGTCCGATCTCTTAACCGTTGAACTATTGAGGCTTTGACTGTCTTATAGGGGACTAATTGATATAGTATATATCCATATTATTAAAGATGTAAAAGTGGTGAGGTAGGGGGCAATCTCTGGATCAACTGAACCGATTTTGAAAATTCCTACACCAATAGAAAGCCACGTTATTTGTTAGTTACTTTATCCCCGTATTATAAATATAAATTAAAACGAGCATGTTTAACTTAACAATTTAAGTGATGGTCCGCAAGAGTTACTTTGAGTGACTTATCGCCTGAAGCTTTACAGAGATTGGGGTCTTCTTATATTTTTGCCTCAATATAGTCATCAATCAAGCTGCCTAAATATTTTTAAAAGTGTCAAACTGTATACTGAAAAGTCAATTAATGGTTTTTATGGCTTGAGATGACCAGAACTTCGTCTTTTTATAAAATACGCTATTAGTTTCTGTAAGTATGGTTGGCAAATATGAAGTTTAATCATAGTGGCTTTGGAAAGTAATAAGTAAGTACTAACCTTCTTTACAAGTTAACCGTTGATTACAATCTCACCTTAGATAGTAAGTGATGATACAATCTAATATGGAAGCTAACTCTTACTGATCCAACCTGAAACCGCCCGAGTAGGTAAGGTGTAATATAAATTTTTTTTTTTCAGGATAATCATGGATGCGATTCTTACTCGCTAGACTATTGTCGTACTCACTCATAACGAAGTCTTTACGACTAATTAGAAGAAAACAGGAATATTGGTAATATTAAAAAATCTTGTTGCAGACAGTGGCGTGCACAACAAATTAAACTAGGGTATTCACAAAACCGGTGATTGAATAGTCCCTAAAGTTGGCAGTGCCTTTTTGCATCTATGAAGTGCACGCCACTTTTAAAAAAGTGTGGACTTGAACTTGAGTAGGAAAGTTTTTATATTTATACTAGCGGACGCCCGCGACTTCGTCCGCCCTTAGACTTCCTTAATAAAGCCCTATCGCAAAATCCGTTCTTAGCGAATACCTACTAACTATAAACTACCTCCCTGTCAAATTTCATCTTTGTACATCAAGTGGATTCTGAGATTTTGTGATGATCTTTCGCATTTATATATTAAGATTATGATAAGTCATATACAATAGATTTAAAATCTCAATACTCAAGATTATGTCTGCGGCATTTTCTTTATTTGATGACTAAATAATTCTATTATAATATAAGATATTTTAATATTATCCGTTCATTGATTAAGTAATTAAACAATTAAGGAAACTCATTATTAAAATTTCGCAATAATAATAACTGTCAGTTTCAAGGGCGAATTTATATTATAATACTTAAGAGCTCGTAACAATATATATGTAAATTAAAATCTCAAAAGTTAAAACCCATTTCCACATGTGGCTGTGAACGAGAAATTCCAGATAATTTGTTCGTCTGGCGGTCAATTGACGGCGTCATTACGATACGACTACGACACGATTAAGCTCACGATACGACCCATTTACGACTTTTCTTATTTGGGGATATTTCTTAGTCTATCATCGCATCAATCATCATTCTGATATAGGGTCTCCTTAATTAGCATTGGAGCGGCATGCTGGATGGTCTAAGCCAGGGTTTCTCAAAGTGGGACACGCGAACCCCTAAGGGGTTCGTCATTCGACGGCAGGGGGTTCGCGACAAGATTTACTATATTTTTTACTTTAAGCAAGATTTACTTTAAGTAATGTATAAAATGTAAGGCTTGATAACTCATACCGAATCGGAATTAAGGTTAAAATTGTCCAAAATTACACCAAACATTGAATACATTTGCGACAAGACACAAGTACACCTGTCACATTTAATATTACAAAGACATTTCTTTTGGTACTTTATGTGTTAACTTTTATTTAAATAAAGGTTCATTATTGTTCTACTACATTGCAATTTTTTTTATATATTTTTTTGAGACGTCATTACATGAACATTTTTGTTTTTAAATATGTTTCTGACAATAGGAGCCGAAAAGCCAGTCGGCCATGGCGGTCTATATTTCAACTGTTTCATGACGTCACTATAACAAATCCCTTACAAAACGGAGCGTTTAAACCCTATAAATATTTTGCTTATTGTGCATATGTGTAATTTTCATTTAATTTTTTTTTAAAACAGGTAGGCCAGCCTCTTTTGTCGAACTTCATAAACTAAATATCGCTAGGAGCAGGACGGGGACTAATGTTGAATTAATCTTATTACATACATACATACTATTGAAAGACCTCATTAAATTGTAGTATTATAGAATCCATAAATAAATTCCCAATTACCTTGTCAAGGCGTAGTGTTTTACGCATGCTATTATTGAATGTACCCGTATTAGTATGTAAGGGCATTGAAGCAAAATAAATAAATAAAAAGTAAAAGTGTTCAATAATTCGAATTTCCTGACATATCGCGTCATATCAATGTCGTATAGTGTAAAAGCGTCTATAGCTGCTGTAATATTTTAGTGGTTGTGTTCGACTTTTTGGTTTGTTTTACAATAACTTTCTGACGCCTAATGTGCTGTGGGTTCGTCTGTCAGATAAACCTGCTGAGTTGCGAGGCGGGCGAGGAAACGTAATAAAACTATAACTAACGAACGCCTTATGCAAATAAAATGTTGCAACGAAACCCGTGTCGTGTGGTATATCCATTTTATTGAGGAGTGATAAGGCATAAAAACGATACTTAGAATATTTTTAAAAAATCTCAATATATTTGTAAAAGCCGACGCCTCGCGGTTTTAACCGCGTGGTTCCCGTACCCGTAAGAATATATGGATAAAATATAGCTTATGATACTTACTCACCAATAATGTGGCTTTCTAGTAGTAATAGTACATTGTTAACCGAGGGTGGAAAAAATCAATTTCCGAGGTATTTAGTCGCATGTAAGAGAACGGGAACTACACGGGTAAAACCGCGGGGCGTCTGCTAGTTATTATCTATAAATGCTGCTTGGCGGCAGATTTAAGCATGGTAGTACTTTTTTTGTTCTTTACAAATTAGCCCTTGACTATTTCACCAGATGGTAAGTGATGATGCAATCTAAGATGGATGCGGGCTAACTTGTTAGAAGGAGGATGAAAATCCACACCCCTTTCGATTTCTACAGTACCGAAACGCTAAATCACTTGGCGGCACGTTTTTGTCGAAGCCCCACCAGCCAGAACTGAACCAATAAAGAAAGCCTCAATCTTCCCAGCCGTGGATCGAACCCGGGACCTCCGTTTTGTAAAGCCACCGGGCATTCCACTGCGCCATGGAGCTCGTCAAAACTTCTGCGGAAGACTGACATAAAGAGCTCCATTACTAAACAACTCGCGTCTGGGACCCCATGTCCTTCTTCTTCTTCTTTCTTGTCTAGGCACTTTGTAACACATGTCTAAAAGTTCGTTATCAACCCATATTCTGCTCACAGTTGAGCTCGAGTCTCCTCTCAGAATGAGAGGGGTTAGGCCAATTGTCCACCACGCTGGCCCAATGCAGATTGGAAGGCTTCACACACGCAGAGAATTAAGAAAATTGTCTGATATGCAGGTTTCCTCAAGATGTTTTCCTACACCGTTTGAGACACGTGATATTTAATTTCTTAAAATGCACACAACTGAAAAGTACGAGGTGCATGCCCCGGACCGGATTCGAACCGACATCCTCCGGGACATCGGAGGCAGAGGTCATATCCACTGGGATATCACGGCTCAAATAGTATCCGTTTAATAGTTAGCTTGCGTTAAATCCAAACACTCAACGTCGAGCTACTCAATTTATATAAATGTATTCATATCGAGGTAATTTCGTACCAACGCGAACGCGTTAAAGCACAAACGACCATTAAGATGATTTATTAGCACATTTCTCTTAAACGCGTCAAAAACGTGCAGACAAAAACAACGTTTAACGACACGAGGTTTATACGAAGGTGATCAACGTTCTCACTTGCGAATCTTTGCGTTTATCTGTGAAAATCAATTTACTTATAGGTACATTGAGTGCTTCCAAATTTCCTCAGTGCCTAAAGACAAAAGTCTCCGAACAGTATCTGATGCCTGATGACCTATAGTTTCGAGACTTTGTCGCTAACTATGGGCCTCATAAGGCTCAGAGTCACACAGATGGAAATAGGCTAACTTGTTAGGAGGAGGTTGAAAGTCCTCACACACCTTTCGGTTTCTACACAACACCGCAACCGGCTAAATCGCGTGGCGGTACGTCTTTGTCGGTGAGATAGTAACTAGCCACGGCTAAAACTAAAATCAAAGTGTTCGCGGGAGACCTACGCGCGGCTTGTCAAAGTGTGCGTCTGCCACCTGACACTCACACGGACACTTGCAGGACGCCATGTTTTGGAGTCTATTGCTGACAGTTGAACGCAAATGCGCGTCGTTTTTTTTTTTTGACAGAAAGTTTTAGCACGCGGTAATCTTTGTAGTGTTTTTTTTGTTTCGATGAATTTCGATAGTTGATTGAACTAACTTTTGCCGCGGTAGTAGACGATACATATTTGGACATTAAAGTGCATAATGGCTGGAAGAGGATTGCTGAGGCCTGCAGACGGATGACACATTGAATCACACACTTTTCGACATCCATATATCACACATAACCTACTCTTCATATAGCCCGTCAGCTAGGGTCAACCAACCTAGGTCAACTCTCGACCTTTTGACCGTAAGTAGTTCATTGCCTAACAATCTAACCAATACTTGAAGCCTCTCGATTCGCGATGCAGTGCCGTATTTGGAGCACCCGTCTTCCCCGTTGGGGCATCTGATGAGCCCGTGCACCCACTTGTGGGAGAGCCGGAAGTTTCCCACACACAAAGTTATGAAGATTACAAAGACAGTGTTTCATCAGTATAATAATATTATATACAAACACGCGCGCGTTATTGTTTGTGTATACATACAGGGCTCGTCCATACGGCGAACGGAGCAGTCGCTCCAGGCGCCAAATCCTAGAGAGCGCCTAAATGATAATCCTACTGAACCGTAGACGGTACTGCGCCTGATTTTCAATTGGTCATCCCAGATGTGGTCGAGATATTCCATTCTCACTTTACACTCATAACTTAGTATAGGTATCTACATATTAATAGGAACAAACAGGAGAAGCGCCATAATTGGATCTCACTCCATTTTAAAATTTACTTCGGGCCGGCGCTGTATACATTATATAGATTTTCTGGTAACACCTACTCATAGAATAATATTATATACAACGTCGTTCATGAATAATGTCAACAATAAGTGGTGACATCTTTTATAGGCAGTTATTTTACGTGTTTTTCACAAAACGTTACCCATTTATCGAGCATAAATATATTTGTTATTAACGACTCTAATTTACATACCTATTGTTATTTTATATTCAACACTGTCAATAAATGTTTAATCCATTTATATATTGTATTCGCTTCTATGTTGAATTTATTTTATAAATACATTACGTTGATTTAAGCACGAGTATCTTTAAACCGACGTTGATTTAAAAAAAAATACGTATGGCACTCCCCGCCAGGGTAAAGCTTATTGCATAGCATTTTTTATCAACTCATGTAATTATACATAATTATTTTTTTATTTTATTTATGCAGTTTTTCTTTTCTTTGATATTAATTAAATTTTTTGCAGGTTACTCCTTAAGAATCGATGTTTCATACATAGCCCCCGGTACGAAAAAAATATTACGTTACGTTTTTCATGCACAACCTATTCTGCGCACCTTTCATTTTCAGGCGTAGGACGTACGTAGAGTATGCTGCGGGGCAACATACACCTATTTAGACTGTCGATCTGAAAGAGGAAACTCCATTCGTGCGTTGGAGCTGTCACACACTTTTTTTCTTTCTGAGCTTGGTGACCGATAAGAAAACATTTTTTTTCTTTTATTGATAAATGTGAAATAGAAAAATACTGTCACTTAAATATAATAACAAAAAGAATAAATAAATAAAAATAAATAAAAAGTGTCTTTACGGTGAGCTGTAATCGAACTCTGGTTCAATAAGTTAGTGTCACACCACTTGTCCAGTTAATACATTTGACGTTATTATATCGACTCGCTTGTCCAGTTGAGTCGATATAATAACGTCAAATGTCTTAACTTAATGCACGGCTTGGTTGCTTGGGTGTTAGGTTTATTTTCGTTACGGAATTTCCTGATTCGGTCACCGCGCTCAAAGCCCGCGATAAAAGTTATGCAATAGCTTGAAAATATATAGTTAAAGACAGTATTTTGTATGCACAATGTACATCAATATCTGTGTTTACTAGACGAGCTACAAAGGATTTCAAAGAGACTTCCTTAGGGAATATTCTACCCTGAAAGTAAATCTAAACAAAGGAACAACGAGTGCATAGAGTGACTGGACACGAATGCTTAAGGCTGGGAAATCCTAAGACTCTCCAGACAAATGATAATTTTATACTATAGATAAGATCCTAAAAAATCACCGCCAAAAGTGATCCGATATTAGCTACACCACTGAGCGCACACTTGCACAATTTTGTCTTTAATTCCACTATAATATATTTATGTATAATATACAGTTAGTATGTATTTATAGTTACACTGTCTAAACACACAACTCGACATTGTAGACGATGTTTAGGTATTATTTGTTTAAATAACGTTCGTTGTTTATTAAGCGACTAAATGAAATTAAGTTAATGGAGATTGTCCAAAATTGTATGGAGCCCAGGATTATTGTACCCTGGCGGAAATAAAAGATTTTTTTTTGATTAAATAAATTTACGAATTTACTTTAATTCTTTCGAAATAATATTAATTTTCTCTTAGGAAATACAACACTAATAAGGGTAATAATGGCGGATTAGTGACGTTTTCAATGCAGTAGTCGATTTGACGTTTGCTGTCAATTGTTATATCATAGTTGCTACATGGGTGCCATCTCGATATAACTTGGATTTTAATTTTATTTATTTCTTTTTGTTTAGTTTGATTTATTCACTTATTTAGATTTTAATAAAATCCTTGTATTTTTTTAAATTTTAATGATACGGGGTACAAGGGTGGACCTGAAATGGACCATCTCCTTTCCACATCTGTCCGCCTCAGTTTTGATGCGCTAGTGCCCCATCTCTAGTACAAAATATCATTGCTATTACGATGAAAGCTCACGTGTACATAGCATAGAAAGCACAAACGAAAGTAACAGAACAGGTTCCACACTGGTTTTGCTGACATCGAATGCATCACCGATAAGCGCACCGCATTCGTTTATACCCGCTAATTAGCATTTTATCTCGAACGTAGGCAGATGCTAACGAGCCGAGTGTTCGTTCCTTCGGGTGTACCTACGTCTTGTGGCTTATCTATTGATAATTATTTATTATTCAATACCTGTCTACAATCAGACATTCAAATTTATTATCTGATTGTTTATTTGCTGTAATTTGCTAAGAGATTCGGAACCCTGGGCTAAAAAGGAAGATGGTGTTTTGGCTTTGAAAAATCTTTGATCGGGCTGTTCCTCACGATATTAGAAAGAAAGAAAAAAAAGTTTATGTAGAATTCACATCACATAAATTAAAGGGAGTAAAACAGTTTACAACTAATAAAAAATTATGCTAATCGTCAAGTTTTTGTTACAATAAGTGATAACTTAAAAGTCGTTATAGGACGGTCGATTATACCGTGGATAAATCTCGAATAATACAGGATCCGTAGAACATTTTTTACAGCAGTGATAGCCCAATGGATATGACCTCTGTCTCCGATTCCGAAGGGTGTGGTATCGAATCCAGTCCGTGGCATCCACCTCCAACTTTTTAATTGTGTGCGTTTTAAGAAATTAAATATCACGTGTCTCAAACTGTGAAGGAAAACATCGTGAGGAAACCTGCATACCAGAAAATTTTCTTAATTCTCTGCGTGTGTGAAGTTTGCCAATCCGCATTGGGTCAGCGTGGTGGACTAAGACCTAACCCCTCTCATTCTTAGAGGACACTCGAGCTCAGTAGTGAGCCGAATATGGGTTGATTATGATGTAATGTGCACACCAAGACTAAATCAAATTAATACGAGAAGAGCCGAATTACACGTAGCACCACTTGCTCTCCGGGTTTTTTGTCGAATGCAATCGAAATACTTTGTACGAACCCCGCCCGTGTCGTGTTAACGGGTCTCAATGGTCAACCGGTCGCTCGCATTCGAGCAGTAAGGTAGCTTTTTCATAACTACCCTCAAATTGGTGATTAACTTACCTACCCCGATTAAGGAAGAAACTATCGAAAAGAAATAAAAGGAATAAAAGGATATTTACGAACTGTGGCCTCGATGTTTTACAGCAAGTTCTTAAGTTTAATTAAAACACACATTAAGTAGAGTATACATGAAACAGCTCTCTCGAAACTATTTCAACAGAGCTGCCATCCATCTCAACCAACTAGTGGTTGAGGCCTGCAACTACACTCCCAACCTTAACGCTAACTTCAAGCAGAGGCGACCCAAAAACGTCCTATACGATCCAGACGATGACATGACGATCGACAAATGTTTCCCAGGCAGCACTATCACAAGCTACACAGCGTCTTCGCCGGCGAAGACGAGGTCCTCGATATCTAACGTCACCTGGACGTGGATTTTCTAACTCACGACCTTGGAGGCGTCGGCTACCCCTTCCCGAATGACCCTCTAAGCCGAGGTCCGAGTTTCATAGCAGACGCCCTTAGCGAGTCGTTCCGTCCTCTATCTTTATTTCAGCCTTCGGGTCTCATCAGGCGATGCTTCCGCGCTCGCCTCAAACACCCCGGTGACGCCGTAGTGGTCCCAAATGGAGCAATCGGCACTTACTCAACAAGAAATAAAAAAAAAATTAAGTAGAGAACCGAGTGGATCTTGAACCTAACAAAAAAGAGGTCAACGTTTTTACCCGGTAAGCCGCTGCTTTGTAGGTAAACTAAACCAATAAGATCTAAATCTTCTAACCGTGACTTTATGATTAAGACATTTGAAGAAAAACTATGAATCATCTATATTATTGTGTTTATATCTCCAATCGACCATAAAAACGGCGTGCGCGTCCACATGGAATATCAATTCATCAATTTCCAATGCTAACTGCGTGGCAAATCCCCAATGGTAGTCACTGTATCGGGGATAAAGAACGTATTCCAACTACTTAGATACTATCGATGAAATATACGGAAAGTATAACACAGTGTCTTTGTGACACAATGAATGTTACGCACAGTTTTTTGTGTGTCGAATGAGCAAAAACGCGAATAGAAGTGACTGTGCGCGGATGCTTTGGGGCCACGTGACTCTATTGCACTAATTTTATACGTAATACGGTTATTGAACGCATTCTTGGATTGAAAATGACTTAAGCTACTGTTACACATGCTAATTTCAAGCACGAAAGCATGCTACTATTGAGCAGTTGCTACTTATTAGCATGTGTATCGCAACATTGCTAATAATGAGCATGCTTATTTCGAGCTTGCTCAAGAATCATCAGTCGTGCGATTTATGAGCATGCTACTTGCTACGGGTGGAAGGGGGAGTGCTTTTAGCGCGTCTGAACAGGTTTGCTTACTTAATGCTAGTCGATCAACATTGCTATTCTGTATTCTCTTCACCTTCATCTCCCCTTTGTCTAACACGATACTATAGACAGAGAGCGATATATACAGATTAGCATGTGTAATTGGAATGTTTGCTTTAAGCATGCTTATTCATGAGCATACTTAAAAATAGCATGCTTATTGCTAGCAAATGTAAACTGATGATAAGCATGCTCGTATATCATCATATAGCACGTTTAGCACATTTTTAGTATGCTATTTTAGAGCATGTGTAACAGTACCGTTAGTGAAATATAAATGTGATTTTTAACTGACATCAAAAAAAGGAGGATGTTATCAATTAGTCGGAATATTTTTTTATATAGGTTCACCGATTACTCGAAGACGCTGGAATCGATTTGAATTTTTTTTTGTTTGATATGGTTTGCTTTCCATTTGGTTCAATTGTAATCATGTTAGGATCTGATGATGGAATCCTGAAGAAATCGAGAACTTCGAACCCAGAAAGAAGAAGATCCTGGAATGTTCGAATATTATAGGGACAACTAGTAATGTCGTTTGTTAATGTTATCGATAAGTATTTTAATTACAGTTTTAAAAACATAAGAAGCAGTTTTTCTTGAATAATAATGAAAACTGATGCGACTAATAATACATATATGAGTATTATATTATAGTTTCATTTCATTGCTGAAGATCCTTGTAAGATCCTTGTAAGATCCCAACCTCTTGCAGTTCGTTACGATCTACAATTTCTCTCTTGGAAAAATAGTTCAGTGATTTCCCCTTGACTTCTGCACCAGACATTTTAGGAGTTATTTCTACTCCAAGGTTGCTGTAGCCTCGTCCACCTGGTTTTCCAGATGGGTGTATGGGTATCCCGCCATTGGTCGGTCGCCAGATTCTCGTCCGTCGTCTAGCAGGGGACACCGCGTGCAGGTGAGGTTGATATTTGGGCTCGACTAGAAGTTAGTGTCGTTCTTCCCCTTACCCCGTTCCGCACGCTCTATCTGCCTATAATTCTTTAATCTGTGGTAACATTATGATTAGTCCCATAGCAGACAGCATGACGCATAGGTATCTACGGCGTGTTGTAAAGGCTCGTTATGTCGGATGCGTCGAATACCTACTATTGTCACTGTTGTGACTATAAATCATTTCTACTTTGATATCCATTGTTTGAAGCATTAAGCAGGTGTTAAACTCGTGAGGACAGGACGAAGACCTAACTTATGATTTGCCAGTGGATTATTCAATTTTTGCAGTCACTACTGGACCTCTCAAATTCGATACCCTAATCTCAATCATAATATTAATTTAATTTATGCAACTTTATGATTTGTGTTCTAAAGTTTGAGGTGATGTAGGGAGTAATCTCTCGGAACTACTGAACCGATTTTGAAAATCCTTTTACTTCGAAAAAGCCACGTTATTTGTGAGTGTTATTAGGCTATATTTTATTCCTGTATTATCACTTGAATTGCAGGGCGTCGGTTAGTATATAATGATGTTTTACTTTATTTCTGTAAGACTAAAATTTTGCCGCCCCTTAAAATTTGGCGCCCTAGGCATCTGCCCCAGCCTACTTCATAATTATGATCATCAACCCATATTCGGCTGACTGTTGAGCACAAGGTTATGCCAAATAGTCCATCACGCTAGCCCAATGCGGATTGGCAGACTTTACACACGCAGAAAATTAAGAAAATTCTCTGGTATGCAGGTTTCCTCACGATGTCTTTCCTTCAAAGTTTGAGACACGTGATATCACCGTTGGAGGTGCACTGTGATGTAAAGTCGCATAAGCTAGAACAACGAGCGTTTATGAGTATGTACAAAATATTTGTTTAAGGTTAAAAGCAATATTCAGTTACATATCATACAGTTTCGTCGGTAACGAGTGGACGGGCGATCGCTGGCGCATACAGGATTATGCTAAGCTCACAGACTGCATATCAATTGAGACGCGTTGAGTTAATCTCAGTGCTGTCTCGCCTCTTGGCTCTTGTGGAGTTTATTGTAATAATTATCCACGTAGAATATTTTCTATTTAATTTAATTATCTACATATTAGCCCTTAACCACAATCTCACCTCATAGTAAGTGATTATGGTTTTTTTTTCTGTCTTTTAGGTGCCGATAGCTCTCTACGGACCCACTGCGGCGTCACCGAGGAGGTTGGGCGTGCGCTTCTTGAAGCATCGCCTGATGAAACCCGAAGGCTGAAAGAAAGATAGAGGACGGAACGACTCACTAAAGGCGTCTCCTACGAGACTCGGACCTCGGCTTAGAGTTACAACCCGGGAAGGGGTAACCGTTAGAAAACCTACGTCCGGGTGACGTTAGATATCGGAGACCTCGTCTTCTGACGCTGAGACGCTGTGTAGCTTGTGTTTGTCTTGCCTGGGAAGCATTGTCGGTTGTTATTTCATCGTCTGGATCGTAAAAGACGTTCTTGAGACGCCTCTGCTTGCAGTTAGGTTTAGGTTGGGAGAACTAGACCGCCCGAGCGGTCTCTTATATGCCAGCACTCGGTCTCCACTACTCCCCACCTAGCTTCGTACTATCTCAACTCATGACGACACGAGTCGACCGATCATAATTATAACTTACTCGGGCTGACATATTTATAATGTTATTTGTAGCAATAATTGACAGACTAAATAGATGATCTACCTTATAGTAAGTGGTATACCAATGCTTA